>NC_137209.1:17691345-17716345 GCF_960531495.2 Zeus faber | reverse complement strand
TGACTCCGCAGTAGTCACGGATATTCATCGGCACCAGCTCGGATCGGCAGCGACGGAAACACGACACCCGGGTAGATGCGCTCATTTTTTCGCTCCGGACGTTGGCACATAAACAGACGGGAATATCCGCGTGTCGTCAGATCGTCTCATATCGGATATAGAATCCAAAATAGAAATCAGAAGTGATTGACTTTTTCCCTGCCTGCGGGACCATGAAATGTTTTGAGTGTGGGGGGCTGCTCCATGGGGACCACTCCAGGCGCCCGGAGCGGAGAAGCCCCCCCGCACTCCCCGCCGGGACCCGGGGGCCACACCGGGAGCGACCCCAAAGCACCGGCTCTCCGCGCGTTGGCCACTGCCGGTGCAGGCACGAATGCTCCAACTGCTCCTTATTGTTCTTTTTCCATAATCTTACACTGGAAACATGACATGGCCATGGTTCGAATTACGGGGGGTATTGGGGGGAGGTCTGACCCCCCTAATTTAGACTGGGATCCCCCCATAAAAAAGGTTAAAACAACAGATCGGCAGGTGCGGGGGGCGGGGGGCGGTTCGAAACATTTCTATATCCTCTTTACCTGTGATCGTATTCATGCCTGGAAGAATCTTATAATTGGATTTCAGACACCCCTAAAGTGGACCGTACCACTACGCCGAGCATCACGGGCTGCAGCTCAGATCAGAAGGATCTGCCCCCCCCCCCCCCCCAAACAAAGCAATTGAAAACAGCGTGTTTTTTTATTTTTTCTATTGTCGATTTATTTCATTTTCTGCATTTTCCTGTCGAATGGGAAAAAAAAGAAAAAAACACCCCGCGCATAACCGTAACCGCGTAACGGGTACACATTCTCAGTCACCCGCCTCCGCCCTCCCCCACCCCCGCCCCACGATGGTGGCGTGAAAAAAACCCCCCAAAAAAACGGTATATGAAAGCCAAGTGTTACGCCGCGAACTGCTTAACTCTGCCCTGACACAAGTCAGCACTATTTAACACGTTTAACCGCTGCAGCCCTGACTGGCTGCTTCTCCACAGGGGGGGGGGGATAAAAAATCTTTAGTCTGGAGACCATTTATAGCAGCAGACAATCTGGCCCGCTGGTGACTGGGGGAATCGTCAGGAGGGTGTATCGAAGTCATTAGGTTAATTTGAGACGCTAAATTGCCTTTAAGTGAGTGCGTTTGTCACACTGCGATGGCTGCCTTCCTCCAGCACCTTCCGCCCGGAGTGAGCTGGGTGGTGGGGGGGGATTTCCAGACCTCCAGGCCCCGGAACCAGAATAAATCGATCGGGGAAAATTAACAGATTAATGGATTAACATGTGATGTGACAATTGTTTAACGTTTAAAAACATATCGCTTTCCAGTTAATACGGTAATAACTGCTATTGAAGTCCAGGTGAAAGCCTGAAAGTGGAAAAGGGACGAAATAACAAGCAGACATTTACAATCCTCCTGAAATTGTACTTTATAAATACAATTTAAAAAAATATATTTAAAAAAAGAGTTGATGACAATGAGATATTCAATGACTTGTGGCACAAGTACAACAAGCTCGGAAACAACTTTGTCATTTTTTTCAACTTTGTGCCAATGAGAAAATCATTTTTGTAAGAGAAAGTGCCTTGAAACTTTGTTGTCCCTCTGTGTTCTATATTTAAAATCTGTGTTAAACTTCAGGCTTTGTTACATCACTTCCTGTTGATATTAGTGCTCTGTCTGATGTCTTTTTCTGCTTTCTCCACAGAGCAAAACGCAGAGAGCAGGCACAACTAACTTGTGAAATTCGGCCTTTTTGACTGTGTGTGTGTGTGTGTGTGTGTGTGTGTGTGTGTGTGTGTGTCTGTGCGCGTGTGCGCACGCGTGTGTGTGTGTGTGTGTGTGTGTGTGTGTTTGTGCTGTCATGTCGGGTATGACTAGTGGTGTGTGTGTGGAGAGTGACCTCTCCTCCATGCTACAAAGAACCTCCGCACCCCCCCACCAACACCCCAATCACCATGGTTACGGCGGCCAGGGACAGGTGAGTGGCATTTAGAGTATTCATTAAAATATGATAAGGTTTCAAGTCATTTAGGGTGAAGGATGGAGGGATGATCAAGAATGGACTGAACAATGAGGGAGGATAGAGGAGTGACGGGTGAGACAGAATGATGGAAGGACGATCCAGGTGGGGGCAGGGGAATATAGAATGATGGACGGATGATAGAGTGACAGAATGATGGAGGGATGATAGAGGAGTGACAGAATGCTGACAGATGATAGAGGAGTGACAGAATGCTGACGGATGATAGAGGAGTGACAGAATGCTGACGGATGATAGAGGAGTGACAGAATGATGGAGGGATGGTAGAGGAGTGACAAGGAAAGACAGAATGCTGGCGGATGATAGAGGAGTGACAGAATGATGGAGGGATGGCAGAGGAGTGACAGAATGATGGAGGGATGATAGAAGAGTGACAGGCTCAGACAGAATGATGAAGGGATGGTAGAGGAGTGTCAAGGGAAGACAGAATGGTGGAGGGATGGCAGAGGAGTGACAGAGTGATGGAGGGATGATAGAGGAGTGACAGAATGCTGACGGATGATAGAGGAGTGAAAGAATGATGGAGGGATGGTAGAGGAGTGACAAGGAAAGACAGAATGATGGAGGGATGATAGAGGAGTGACAATGATGGAGGGATGACAAAGGGGTGACAGAATGCTGGCGGATGATAGAGGAGTGACAGAATGATGGAGGGATGATAGAAGAGTGACAGGCTGAGACAGAATGATGAAGGGATGGTAGAGGAGTGACAGGTTGAGACAGAATGATGGAGAGATGATAGAGGAGTGACAGAATGATGGAGGGATGGTAGAGGAGTGACAGAATGATGGAGCGATGATAGAGGAGTGACAGAATGCTGACGGATGATAGAGGAGTGACAGAATGATGGAGGGATGGTGGAGGAGTGACAAGGAAAGACAGAATGCTGGCGGATGATAGAGGAGTGACAGAATGATGGAGGGATGGCAGAGGAGTGACAGAATGATGGAGGGATGATAGAAGAGTGACAGGCTGAGACAGAATGATGAAGGGATGGTAGAGGAGTGTCAAGGGAAGACAGAATGGTGGAGGGATGGCAGAGGAGTGACAGAGTGATGGAGGGATGATAGAGGAGTGACAGAATGCTGACGGATGATAGAGGAGTGACAGAATGATGGAGGGATGGTAGAGGAGTGACAAGGAAAGACAGAATGATGGAGGGATGATAGAGGAGTGACAGAATGCTGGCAGATGATAGAGGAGTGACAGAATGATGGAGGGATGATAGAAGAGTGACAGGCTGAGACAGAATGATGGAGGGATGATAGAGGAGTGACAGAATGATGGAGGGATGATAGAAGAGTGACAATGATGGAGGGATGACAAAGGGGTGACAGAATGCTGGCGGATGATAGAGGAGTGACAGAATGATGGAGGGATGATAGAAGAGTGACAGGCTGAGACAGAATGATGAGGGGATGGTAGAGGAGTGACAAGGAAAGACAGAATGATGGAGGGATGATAGAGGAGTGACAATGATGGAGGGATGACAAAGGGGTGACAGAATGCTGGCGGATGATAGAGGAGTGACAGAATGATGGAGGGATGATAGAAGAGTGACAGGCTGAGACAGAATGATGAAGGGATGGTAGAGGAGTGTCAAGGGAAGACAGAATGATGGAGGGATGGCAGAGGAGTGACAGAATGATGGAGGGATGGCAGAGGAGTGACAGAGTGATGGAGGGATGGCAGAGGAGTGACAGAATGATGGAGGGATGATAGAGGAGTGACAGAATGATGGAGGGATGATAGAGGAGTGACAGAATGCTGACGGATGATAGAGGAGTGACAGGCTGAGACAGAATGATGGAGGGATGGCAGAGGAGTGACAGAATGATGGAGGGATGGCAGAGGAGTGACAGAGTGATGGAGGGATGGCAGAGGAGTGACAGAATGATGGAGGGATGGCAGAGGAGTGACAGAATGATGGAGGGATGGCAGAGGAGTGACAGGGAAAGACTGTGGCCGCGGCAGCGCGGTGACACCTCCAACATGGCCGCCCACTAAACCCCTCCCCCCTGTGTGTTTGTCAGGTGGGGGCGTGTGCGGGCCTCGCCCCCGCCATGTTGGACTACAGCGCCGAGATGGACCGCTACCGCTCCTCCATCGCAAACTTCTACAAGACCAACGTCAACATGAACATGAACGTCAACGTCAACTTCCCGCAGTCGGCCAAGCTCGCGGCGCGCCTGGCCGCCGCCACCCCCATCTTCCCCCCCGCCGCCGCCCGCATCAGCGCCATGGCGACGGCCCCCTGGGGCTGCCCCGACAACATGAACGTCAACGTCAACCACCCCGCGGCGGCCATGTTCTGGGGGCGGCCCAAGGCCCACCACGCGCACCCGCCCTCCGGCCACGTGACCCCGGTGCACCCGCACCGGACCGGCGCGCACCAGGGCGGCGGCGGAGGGGCGGGAGGGGGCGGGGGAGGGGCGAGCGACGGCGGCGGCAAGCAGGGACACGGCGGCGCCTCGCTCCCCGTCCCGCAGGAGACGCCGCAGCACCACCACCCGATGGCGGCGCACAGCAACGGGAACTTCCTCCCCGGCTACATCGGCGGCGGGGGCGCGGGGGGCGGCGGCGGAGAGTGCGGTGCCGTCAACAAGCAGTGCCCCGCCCTCCCGGACATGATGGGCCTATCGGAGGGCGGGGGCTTCCTGGGCGGGCTGGGCCTACCGCCCGGGGTCATTGTCATGGCGATGGGGTCGCCCGGCGGCAGCATCGCCGACGGCGGCAGCGCCTTCCAGATGACCAGCGTCAGCCAGCGCTCGCTCACGGACTGCCAGCAGCACACTAACTCCTCCCCCTGCCCGCCCCCCTCCTCCCCCTCGCTGTCAGGGGGCGGGGCCTCGTCGTCGGGCGCGGTCGCTAAGAGGAAGAGGAAGCGCTGCGGCGTGTGCGGGCCCTGCCGGAGGCTCATCAACTGTGGAGTGTGCTCCTCCTGTCGCAACAGGAAGACGGGACACCAGATCTGCAAGTTCAGGAAGTGTGAGGAGCTGAAGAAGAAACCTGGAGGACTGGAGGTGAGCGCGCACGCACGCACACGCACGTACACGCACACACACACACACACACACACACACACGTTTAGACGTCCACACACATGCACGCACCTTGAGACACGCACCCCTACACACACACACACACACACACACACACGCGCGCGCGCGCACACACACACACTTTTGGACGTCAAATACACACGCCCGCATCTTTAGACACACATACCCACACAGACACACACGCACCTTTAGACGCGCACACACGCGCCTTTGGATGCCCGCACACACACCTTTTACCACACGCACAGCTTTACACATGCACACATATTTCACAGAAACACATAGACACACACACACACACTCCCACACACACACACACACACACTCTGTCTCTCTTTCCGCTGTCTCCCATTACATTTCCTTGAGTGTGTAATATTCCTATTGTGTGTGTGTGTGTGTGTGTGTGTGCGTTGGTGTGTGTGTGTGTTTGTGTGTGTGTGTGTGTCTGTGTGTGTGTGTTGGCGGCATGCCAGGCCACAGCAGGGACAGATTTCTCATTTCAGCACTCACCATCTGTAATACACACACGCACGCACGCGCGCACGCACGCACACACACACACGCACACACACACACACACACACACACACACACACACACACGCGCAGGACGATTTCTTCCCACTGTGCATTAACAGCTAATGTGAGTCAACGCGGGCCGTCCTGACGACCACGCCCCTCTCTACCTTTCTCTCCGGCAGACGTCACGGGTTTGATGGAAATGAATAGCTTCCACGTTTTGTGTCGTTTTTTTGTTTCTCTTGAAGTGTGGGCATTTCTAAAATTGGGTTTTTTACAGAGCCACATTTTTTCCGCACACAAACAGGCGTGCGGCGGCCATAACACAAAATAACCTCCATTCGTCGCGAGCGAGCGCGTCCTTTTGTTTTTTAAGTTACTGACCAATCAGAGTGGCATCTCAGGTGTGTACAAACCCCTCGTTCTCTTTTCCCCTTCTCTCCATTCCCCCTCTCCTAATTGTTACTCCATCTTTCACACATGTGCTGAGTGTGTGTGTTTAGTGTGTGTGTGAGTGTGTGTGTGTGTATGTGTGTGTGTGTGTGTGTGTGACAAATCGTTCTCAATTAGAGGCTAATTGGGCCTGGGGAGGCTAAGTAGATGTGACATCACCGTGCGTGTGCGCGCGTGTGTGCGCGTGTGTGTGTGTGCGTGTGTGTGCGATTACCAGGAGGTTTCAAAGTCTTGCCTCATTTCTCCGCCTTTTCTGTAATATACACCTGACACCGTCACGGGCCAATCAGAGAGCTCATTTCACCGTAAAACCGCAAAGCCTTCTGGGTACTGTTTAGTTTTGACGTGACGTTGAGCATCAAACACACTTCACTGACTCTCTGCCTTCTCCAGCTCTAGTTATATTTCTATTATAATTATGATTATTATTATTCTACATACATCCTCGATCATTTATTGTCACACAAGTAATTGCAGTAATAACAATTTAAGCCTCCTGAACTTGTAAACGGGGTTCTTACCAGGTCCATCGGGTGCTGGAGGTGCTTGAGTTCCGTCGTTGGGAAATTGAAGCACTGGAATACCTTGAAAAAAGCTCCTTTTGTGCTGAGGGGCTTGAAAAGTCATTGGGGGAAGAAAGAAAATGCGATCGTTGAAAGCCTGGGAGATTCCCCCTGGTTTTGTCATTCACATCGTATGAAATAAAACATTTCCAGGATGGCTTTTATGACACAGATCATTCCAGGGAAATGTCATTTTAATCCAGATAGACACTTATGAGATTTTATTATATTAACAATAGATAACGAGACCGAGATTGTATTATATTTTAATCAATTAGGATCCCGCTCAAATTTGATGATATTTGCTTTGCGTGAAGTCCTTGAAAATGAAAAACGTTGCGCTTGAAAAAAAAAGTACTTGAAAGTTCTTGAATTTCATTTTGCATCGACCCGGCGTGATAACCCGCTTCCACTTATCGCAGGGGAGCCGTCTATCGGCGCGGCAAATTGATTCATCGGAATTGGAAAAAGGCGTTAACTGTCCTCAACGCGACCGAAACTCCTCCGATTCAAATTGTTGTCTTTCGCAAATATCGGCTCAAAAACTCCCCTTGAATTTGGACGGAAACGCGACTGCCGGCGATCGGATAACCGCGGTCGGAGCGACCGTGTGACGGCCGCGATGGCGTGTGTCTGTGTGTGTGTGTGTGTGTGTGTTTTGGGTGACTGCCCTCTCTAACCCCGCCCGTGTCTCCGCAGCGGCCTCCCTCCGTCCCCACCGGCGAGGCTTTCCGCTGGTTCTTCTAGAGCCCCCTCCGGCCGCGAGCGGCACCTCAGACGGACGCCGAAAACCAGGAAGCGAGCGGCGCAGCGGCGGACGCCCCCTCACCACCCCCCCCTCCCCCCACCCTAAAAAAACTAAAAACAGACAAAAAAAAAAAAAAACTGTCGAGGACTGGCGGTGTTTGGGACCCGGACGGCGAGCCGAAAAAAAACGCCTGGATAACAGCTGGAAAACGACATATCTTCAAAACCCAGCGGCGAGGTCGGGAAGCCGGAGCGGAGGGAGGAGGCGGGGGCGGGGAGCAGTTTGGTCATCGGCCAATCAGGACCGTCGATGACACGACCGGGTCCTCATTACAAACGCGTACGGTCATCAAAATATTACCGACGCGGTTCCATATCCACACCAAACGACCAATCATTCACCGCAACCGTCAGCCAGCACCGCTGGAGGGTCAAGCCGTTGTCATAGCGATGAAAGGTTAGACACTTTTTTTTTTTTTTCCTTTCGAGATTTCGACCCGTTACGAGGGACCCGCAGCACTCGGATGCTCGTCGGAGATTGGGCTCTCTAACTCACCTCCACCCTCCCGCAGAGCTACGCCCCGGCAGCCCCACACCTCCTCCTCCTCCGACCCCCCCCCCCCCACACCCCACCCCCCCACCCGAACGCCGCTCGCACCACCCTATCGGACGACGAATTGAACCTCAGCGGGAAGTTGTGTCGGACTCTAGTGGAACGCAACCCCCGACGGACGGTTTCACACAGACACACACACACACACACACACACACACACACACGGACGGACGCACCGCCAGGTTTGCCCCCGGAAAAAAAAAAACCCCGGGGCTCCGCGCACCACGTATGAGCCGTAACGGACCACAACCGCAACCGCAACCGGGCCGACGATGCCCGCGTCACTGTTTTGTGTCCCTTCCGTCTACCTCCTCCTCCAGAGCTCAGAAGCAGCATTTCGGACGCCGCGTCCGATCTGGTTCGGGTCCTTCAGAGACGGCGCACGGACCCGGCCCGTCCGGATCCAAAATAAAGGGTCCGGAATTAAGGGTTCCGGGGGGGTCGGAAACCCGTTTTGGGGAAGCTCCGGATGATTTTTTTTGGTTTTGTTTTGCTTTTTTTTTTTTTTCCTTTTGGAAGTGGAAGGGGGAGGGGTGGAGGAGGTCTGAACGGAACTGTGGTACTGTGAAAAGAACACATGCACGCACACACACGCACGCATGCACACACGCACGCACCCACGCACGCACGCACACACACACACACACACACACACACACACACACACACACACTGAATGGTTTCCGATGTGGAATTAAAGCAGCGTTTCCCAAACAGTTTGCGTGAGTGTGAACGTGCGTCGAGAGAAACACAAAACAAAAAAAACAACCCCAAAAAACCAACACTGTCGATGCGTGAACCTGTGCTGCTCCCGGTGTGGAAATCAGAGCGTGGCTCGGTCGCCAAGGACGCGGAGCGATTCGCTCGACACATCTCTACGTTTTTTTTGTTTTTTGTTTTTTTTTTCTCTCCCCTGGGTTCGCTCGGTCAGTGAGGATTGGGGGGTTCGATGGCGATCCCAAAGCAACCACCGCCTGTTTAAAACACAGCAACAACAACGACAACAACAACAAAAACGCCACTCGTGTGACGGCGTCGGGGCCAATTCGTATTTCGATTTTCCCGCTGCCGAAAGATCTTCGGGCGTCGCCGGGGGGGGGGGGGGGGCTCTTTCATTTCGGCTGAAAGACGGACGGAGAGACTCGACCCGCCGCGTCCTCCGCCACGTCGCCCTGGGAACCAGGGACAAAGCCCGCGAGGAGCTCTCTTTGGCTTCTGGGCCGAAGGAGGCATTCAGGCGGAAAACGAAGAGTTTTGCGCCGTATGCAATGTCAGAGGAGTCCGAGTAACGCGTTGAACGGCAAATTCTCGCACACGTTCCGCCCGAAAAAAGGGAACGTCGCGCCCCGCAAAGCCGCCTGGAACGCCGTTGTTTGAACGGGGGAAGCATAGTCAATAGTCAACGCAGCGCCGCAGCCGTCGCTAAGCAACCCACCGGTAGCAGGAATCTGGTTCCAAAATGGCCGCCGCAGGAAAAACAACTTTGCATTGGGATTCTGTGTCCCAATCCCTAAACCCTGTTCACACACACACACACACGCGCGCGCACCCACACACACACGCACGTACACACACACACAAACAAACACAAACAAACATACACACACACACACACACACACACACACACACACACACTCACACACACACACACAGTCCCCCTCCTCAAAGGAAGAAAGGATGTGAAAGGCATTTTCATTCTATCTGTGGCTGTGAGCTCTTCTCATGTGAAGACTTCTAATAAAGGAATCTCAAAGATTGCTGTGTGTGTGTGTGTGTGTGTGTGTGTGTGTGTGTGTGTGTGTGTGTGTGTGTATGTGTGTGTGTGTGTTCGCATCACAGACAGACAGGCAGAGAGAGCGAGATAGAGAGAGAGAGAGAGACAGACAGACAGGCAGAGACCAAATGTAAAGCAGTGTCGAAAGATTGCATCATAAAATCCCTGCTCAGTGCCTCATTATTTTGCTATTTGATTCTCGTTGAGCTGTGTGTGTGTGTGTGTGTGTGTGTGTGTGTGTGTGTGTGTGTCTGTGTGTGTGTGTGTGTACATATTTCCAACATTCGTCATAGTGCATGTGTTCTTCATGGGGTTTTTTTGTTCGTAAAAGGGAGAGAGGCAGAGAGAGAAAGAGAGGGAGGGAGAGAGAGCAACCATGAAAATGAACAATATGTTTTTCTCTGTGTGTGTGTGTGTGTGTGTGTGTGTGTGTGTGTGTGTGTCTGTTCGTCATCTCTGTAATGGTGTAGCTATCAAGCAGGAGCGAGAGAGAGAGCGAGGGAGAGAGCCCACCTTTCTCTCTATCTCTCTCTCTCTCTCTCTCTCTCTCTCTCTCTCTCCATGACGACCGTTGCCGTGTTGCCTGGCAACAACGATAACAATGGAAGCCACTGCTGTTCTAGAATGTGGGCAGGGCCTCATCGCTCTTCTTCTTGTCTCATCTTTCTGCTCCTCTCCTCTTTTCCATCCCTCCATCGTCCACTCATTTCCATTGCAGAGAGACCGAGGGAGCGAGGGCCAATTCCGAAAGGTCCTCATTAGAACCCCGGCAATAAACATTTCCCCAAACAAAAAAAGTGATAAATAACATTGGCCACGAATAAACCTCGAAGGCGCTCCCGCGGCCGCCACCGTGGAAGCCTCTCGCCGGCCGGCGCCGCCACCGCCGCATTCTGGGATGGATTTGAGCTCGAAAATCGCCACGCATCAAGCCGCGCGAGGCCAATTAGGCTGTGCTTTGCCCTCAGCCAATCGTGTGCCCGCTTGCTTCGACGCAGGTCCCTGTCGGGGGCCAGTGAGGCGCCGCTTTACAGTCGCGCGGCCGACGACTTTTGCTTTTGCATTTGTCCTTGATTGTCGATGGGGAACGCGCAGGGAAACCCCTGGTGGACATGCAAGGTACTGCAGCCACCACACCATGCAAACCTGGTTGGCCTCAATGGGAGGTATATATATATATATATATATATATATATATATATATATATATATATATATATATATATATAAGAGAGAGATAGAAAGATAGATAAGAGATATATCTATAAATCTATATCTAGGGAAAGATATATAGAGATAGATAGATAGAGAGAGAGTGAGTTTGAGAGAGTGAGCGAGCGAGAGATGACATCTTGAAACCATTTTCTTTTCTGTAACAAGAGCTGCTATGAAACCCACTGGAATTCTGGAATTCTTTTCCTTGTCACACTATGATCCCTATCTATATCCATCTATCCATCTATCTATCTATCTATCCATCCTCCCGCCCCCCCACCCCCCCTCTGTACACATTTCTCTACTCTCCTCTCTCCATTCTCCCAGTGTCACAGTTCTGGCTCTTTGTGTGTGTGTGTGTGTGTGTGTGTGTGTGTGTGGGTGTGTAATAGGCATTTAATCAGACCCTGATTGTCTTAATTAGTGTGAAAACACCACCGCCCCCCCTCTCTCTCCCAGGGCCTCTCTCTCTCTCTCTCTCTCTCTCCCTCTCTGCCCCCAAGAGACTCATTATCCCTGTCAGTCTGTCTCCATCTGCTGGAGAGGAGAGGAGAGGGAAGAGAGAAGAGGGGGGGAAGGGAGGAGGACAGAAGAGAGGAGAGGGAAGAGAGAGCACAGTGGGGGCGGGGAGGGGAGGGCTATGAGGAGAGAGGAAGGGGGTGAGAGAGGGGGGGAAGAGAGGAAGACAGGAGAGAGGAGATGAGCAAGGGAGTGGGGAGAGGAGAGAAAAGGAGAGGAGAAGATGAGGGAGAGAAGGAGAGGAACAGCCCCCTTTCTGTTCTTTGTCCCATCTTCAACGGGACAGAAGAAAAGTTGACGTGTAAATATACATTTAAAGTGGTAATCCATACGTTTATTTACGTTCATATCACATAAATATGTTCAGCGGCTTCTTTGTGAGAAACGTCCATTCAATGTGTTTCCCTTCTGCATGCATTTTGTCTCCATCTCTGTGCCGCTTTCCGGGGCTAGTGGTGGGGTCCGCCTCTCCCGCCGCGAACCCAAATATCCGGAACGGCGACGGTAGACTGTAATCCGCCGTCACGGTCGGCTGAGCAGCCGCCCGGCGAACACAGACCCCCAGGCGAGAGAAAACACACAAAACGAGCGGTCGGCAATCGACCGATCGGAAGACCGCGTCGAGGCCAAGACGGGGGTGAAACGCAGGTGTGTGTGTGTGTGAGTGTGGCGACAAAAACACACTGCCGCTTCGAGTGGAAGCGTGGGACCACGGAGGATTTCATGGTTTGAACTCTGAACACGGATTTCAACTTTTACCTTTAAACTCTCTTGGGCCAACACAGTCGCAGCGAGCAGAGGTGGAACTGGGCGTCTCCTCCTCCCCCTGGCGGCCGGGGCGGTGAACTACACCCAAGACAAACCCATTTATAGACATATTGCATTAAAGGGAAAAAGAGTTTCCCGGCCACCAGGGGCGTCAATAAACGTTGACGGTGGTCCATAAACGCCATATCTCAGCCTCGTTTTGCCTGCTTATGGCGGCTCTGCATGAAGAACACGCTTCCCCAGATTTAAGGAAGATTCGGGGTTTGTCACTCCTGGGAAACGCCGCCCTGTTATCATTTCACCGGGGCTGTTGACAAAACAATCCCCTGGCTGAGCGGCATCCGTGTAAATACTTGTAAAAACACAACATATACAAATCGCCGCGAGTCAAGTTACAAAATTCAATGCTGTTGAATTTGCTAAAGAAAATGTTTTTGTCGTGTTTTTCATCAGCAAAATGTTCAACATGGGCAATATTGCCTCAAAATACCCGTATTTCAACTAAAAGTAATTTCCGTCATGAGAAATAACATTGTTAAACACTTTAAAGTCCTATTTTTTTTTTTTATGGTTAAATGACGACATTGCATAAAAATTCCAGACACAGAAAACACGGCAGCACTTTCTGACCCAATGTTTATTCTGAAATTAAACAGGAAGACACACACACACACACACACACACACACACACACACACACACACACACACACACACACACACACACACACACACACACACACACACACACACACACACACACACACACACACACACACACACACGTTTTGAGGATAAAGTTGGCCAGAGGTGGAACTGAAAACAGCAGTTTTAAATCAAACAAAATATTCTTGTTCTTGGGAGTTCAAAATAATAAAACATTAACTTCATCAGCTGCAGCCTCCATATGAAAGTCAATTGATTCATTTGAAGCAAACCACACTGGGAAAACGGCTGCCAGCGCGCGTGTGTGTACACACACACTCAGTCCACATGGAGCTCATTACTGTGTGCCTGTTCTGTGTGGGTGTGTTCTGTGGGGGCGTGTCCAGTGGGGGGGTGTCCAGTGGGGGGGTGTCGGAGCCAAGCACCGCTAGCGGCCTCGTCCAGCTTCCCGCCGGCAGTTAAGGATTGTGGGTAGCCGCAGAGGTCCACCTCGGCCAATCCACAGTCGGCGCTGAGGTTGACAGGAAGTCCGCGTTTGCTACTTGAGTTCCCAGGGTCGGAGTTCACGAGGTCTCCATCCAGCGGAGGGTCTTCGGAGCGGGGGAGGGAGAGGGGCTCTCCGGGCAGGAGGAGCCGCCCGGGGTCGCTGGCGTCTGATGGGACGGCGTGGTGCCGCCATCCCGGCGACAGGACCTCGACAGGGGGGTGCGGAGCCTTAGCGAAAGGCGAGCAAGTGCTTGAGGTAGGTGAGGCAGTGCGTGCGCCGCGCGAGGCACTTCCTCTGTCCGGCGAACAAACAGGAAGTAATGCGTCTTTGGAGTCGCCTTCCGCCGCCGCCCGGTTGGGCGGTGGGGCCCATCCTCCGCCCCCCTCCTCTTCCTCCCCCACGCTTTTCCCCTCGTCCGGCTGAGACGCTGCGCTGCGGCCGGTGCCCCCGCCGCCGTAGTCGCTTCCTGTCTGGCCGATGGCGGCCAGGTCGCTGAGCACGGTCGCTAGGAGACGGCTGTCTTCGCTGGCGCTCCTCTTCCTCTTCTCCCCCGTTGGCGGCGCCTCTTGCTCGTCGTCCGGCGAGGCTCCCCCCTCGCCCCCTCCCGTCGCTCCGCTTCGTTGGAACGAGGACAGTTTGCCGCAACGATCTTCATCGTCGCTGTCAACCACCGCGAGGGCAACGGCCGCCCCCGATTGGCCGGCCGGCCGGGCGCCGGGCCCTCGCTGCAGGAAGTCGGGGGGAAGCTCGGCAGGGGCGTCGGGGCAGAGGACGCCGCCTGTCAGGCCTGACGGTTCGACCGGCGGCAGAGCGGGGAGGCCAGAGATGGAGAAGTCCACTTCCTGCGGTTTGCTGGGAGGCGGAGAGAGGCAGCGGCCATCACTGCTGCTGTCACTGGCGATGGTGATAACCACGGGAGAACTGTGAGAGACGGCGAGGAGAGAGTCCTTATTTATATTTTAAGAAATCAGAAATGTTAAAATTCTCTATTTTTATTGACAGTAACCTGAGAGATAGAGAGAGAGAGAGAGAGAAAAGATGAACCGTAACCAATGTTCAACTGACACTGGTGCAAGTGCCGCCTGGCGGTGTGACAGGCGAAGCCGTCGCGCACAACTTTTCGGACCCGCCGCCCGGTTCCTATTTGCCCGGGTCGTTTTCTGGCGTACCTGCTGTGCTGAAGCTTCCGGCGGCGCCTCATTTTCCGCCGGCGGTTCCCGGGCGCCGGGGGCAGCGAGGAGGCGCTCACCGTGCCCTCGTAGACGATCTCCACGCTGCCGCTGCTGCCACCGCTGGTGCAGCTGCTGCTGAACACAAGAGGACCCGCGTCACCCACAGCTCCCGGCGGGACAACATTTAGGGGCGGTTTCGCAGACAGGCCCGGATCTAAATGAGGACTAAGGTAATCCCACTTCAATCCATCCTGGGTTTTAAATAAATGGCCTTTCTAAGATGTTTGATTTAAGAGGAATAAGTCGTCGACCGGGAAGTCCCGGGCGGAGGTCAGGGGGAGTCTGGTCTTAGTCCTAATAATCAATTTCCTCTGTTGTCAAGGTCGACTTGGAGGCCACGCCCGTTAATACACAGATTTAATTGAAACCTTCACTGAGACCTAGGTCATCTCTAATCTTCCTTCTGGAAATCCCTTCTTATTTGTTCATCTATTTATTTATTTATTTATTTTAAACCAAGGCCGGGACAATTCTGAGACTATTTTAAAACCATGACCGAGAAAGGCCATTTCAGTTAGACCAGATTAAAAGTGAGATTAGATCCTCGTCCTCGATCCTTGTGTCGGCCAAACCGCTCCCGAATGGTGTGAGTGAATCTACTGCTGGGGAGAGATAATCAACTATTTGTTTAAAAATAAATAAATAAACAAATGAATCGGTGGAAATTACTGTCTTAACTCACAATTCACAATAAATAAATAATAAAAATTGCCTTATTCTAAGCACATAAAACTAAGGTATTGCGAGCGTTTCTGTGACGTCTTAAACTTCTGTGACATCTTAAAAATCAAAAATCAATGGGCACCTCATCTCGGTGCTAGGAGGATTACTATTGGTGCTTTCATCAGATATTTACACATTGATGAATTATTAGTGATGTAGCATCCACATCACTAATAATTTGTCAATGTTTCTTGTGTGTAAATGACAGAACAGTGACTAAACTCAAGGACTTTGCTGCCCTGTTCTCAGTGGTCTGTATTGGAGTTTGGGGAGAGCGCCAACCGCTGGACGGTTCCTCACCTGTCCTCCTCACAGACACTGTTGTCCTTGCGAGCGTCCCTCCTCCGCTCCCTCTCTCTCCCACGCTCCCTCCGTCTCATCTCCACTCTCTCCTTTCGCCCGTCTCCATGGCGACCGGAGCCCGGTCGCCACGCGGGGTCGTCGCTGTCATCCAGGTGACGGCTCTTGTACTTCCGCTTGCCGCCCGGCTTGTCGCCGTGGTGAGGGCGCTCAGCGCGGTGAGTGCTGTTGCCGTGGTAGGGACGGCTGCAGTGGAGAGGGTTGCCGCCGTGGTGAGGGCCGCCATGGTGAGCGGGGTTGCTGTGATGAGTGCCGGTGCTGTGAGGAGGCTTGCCGACTTGGTAAGGGTGGCCGCCGTGGTGAGGCTTGTTGCCATGGTGAGAGTGGTCGCCGGGGGAACAAGGAGAGGAGGAGAGGGAGGGAGAAGAGGAAGAGGACGGGAGGCAGGAGAAGGACCGGTACTCCCAGTGCGGAGAACGGGAGCCAGAATCAGAGTCCAGCTCCATCCTGCGGAACACGGAGGGGAAAATTGACCTGATGGGGTTGTACTCCCCCTCTCCCCTCCTCTGTCTGTCTGTCTCTCGATTCCTGGAATGTCTCTTCCTCCTGCGCTCCCTTTCCCCGGCACTGGAGGATTGTGGGTAACCATCTCTCTGTTGCTCGTGGTCCTCCAGTGACCCGCGCAGCAGCGAGGCATCGCTGTCCACGTAGCACGAACGCGCAAGTGAGCCGCCAGCGTCCCCCTCGGTGGGGGAGCACACGTCTGTGTGCAGGTCGGGCGTGGTAGGAGGGATGAAGGGAGGAGAGGGGAGTAGAGGTAGGGCAGCCTCGCCCTTCTTCACCTCCTCCTCTTCTTCAGTGTCAGAGGACAGCTGCACGAGTTCCGGCGTCCGCTCCGCCATCGGCTTCACGTAGCCCACGATCAGACACTCTTCCTCGCCCCCCTCGCCCCCCTCGGCCAGACTGGCAGAGGGCGGAGCGGGGGAGCGGGGGGGTGAGACGGGGGACTCGGCATTGGAGGGGCCCGGTGCCTCTGGGGTGGCGTCTTGCTCGTCCTCCTCCCCCTCCGAGATGGCGATGACGGAGTCCCCGCTGTCGGAGGAGGCGCCTAGCTCTGCGGCGCCCTCTGGTGGCTGGTACACCGCCCGCAGATCGTAGCTCTCCAGGCTGAGTGGCGAGCGGGCGAAGCTGAGCAGCTCGTGCAGGAAGTGCTCTGTGCGGGCCGACAGGAAGGGGCGGAGCTCCTCCTCCACGGTGGGAATGTCCTCAAGGCCGCGCCGTGCCAGCCGCGCGCTGATGATGCGTTGCACCACCTCCACCAGCGGGCTGTGGGTGCAGTAAAGCACCGTCAGTTCCCTCTGCAGCCAGGGGCGGAGCCTGTCCAGACGGGTGGGACTACGGCTGAAGCTGTCGGCGGTCAGGTCTTGTTGAGGTTGCCCCGGGTTACTGCCGTCAGTGCTGGCAACACCCTGGACACGCACGTTGCAGTGGTACAGTGCACGGCGGAAAGAGAGCATCTCTCGCTCCCTCAGCCGCCGTGGGGCGCTGCCTGCAAGCTGCAGGCGTCTCCGCGCCGCTAGGCGTCTCATCAGTCGCCGTGCCAACCGGTCGTCAAGGGCCACCGCCCCCCTGAGACCAGCCAGCCCTTCAAATATCACTGCACTCCCCATGAGCTGCTCATCTATGCCCTGAGGCACCCCTCCGTTCTCTTCCTCCTCCTGCTGCTGCTGCTGCTGCTGCTGCTCCTCCTGTTGCTGCCAGGGGGCGCTGTTGGAGGGGACGAATGCCCCTCCGGCGGCCCTGCCCCTCCCCCGCCTCGTGCCCCTCCCCCCTCCCGCCCCCACAACCCTCTCCCACCTCCTGGCTCTGGTCGCGAGGAAGTGGGAGAGGGGAGAGGGCAGCCTCCACGAAGCGTGCGTGGCGTGAAGGCTGCCGTTAGCCTGCGCAGGGCCGAGCGTGTACTCCTTGAAGTCGTCCTCGGCGCGCACCGAGTGCAGGATGGAGGAGAAGCCCTGCTTGCACAGCGGACACTCTGCTTTGCTGCGAGACCACTCCTGGATGCAGGGGAAGCAGAAGCGGTGCAGGCAGCGGTCCAGGTAGGCCAGGTTGTTGAAGCGGTCCAGGCAGATCGGGCACTTCGAGTCCGGGGAGGCCTCCACCCCCGGCGGGGAGGAGCAGGGCGGCGTGCTGTGGGGCTTCTTCTTCCTCCTGCCGACGCTCCTCCTCTCCCTCGTCCTCTCCTCGCCCTCCCCCTCCTGGTCCGGGCGCCCCCGGCCCGGGGCGTTCCCGCCGCCGTCGCGGTGACGCACGCGCAGCTTCATGCGGGTGGGGGCCATCACCTGTGTACACAAACACACATGCATGCCTGCATGAACACGCTGACACGAGGGAGGTTAATGAGGATCGGTCGTCAGCGTTCTCCTCGGTACTGGAGGTAGCCCCGCTAATGCGACAGAACAAACTCAACCACAGTTACTTTGTCCCATTGAGTCAACTGGTACACGCCCGTTGCAAATGTAAGACTTCAGAAGACGTTTAAGGATTCAGTCCTGTGTTCCACAATGGAAGACGAAACTGCCGGTTAAAGTCATATGCCGGGGAAAGATACTCTTTGTGACTCAGTCGCACGAGTCATGAAGCAGCCCCCCCGCCCGCTCATTAAAAGGTCAAAATTGCACCGGATTTGTCGCTGCAGGTCCTTGGGTCCCCAGCAATACACCCGCTGAGTGTGGAGTAGATCTGGCGAGCGGTAGTCGAGATAATCGGAGGACATGGAGGACATGAAGACCTGAGATTCCTTCCTTCATAGTTAAATTATTTAGCATAGATATTCGATGGTTGGATGGAGCAGTGACGTGCGGGTTCTCCAGCTCGTCGGCGTCACACAACACATTCCCGAGGTGAGTTTGTACTTTTAACTATTCTGCAGCGATCGCGATTAAAACGTTTAACACAGCGTGTCGATTCATTTTTGCATCCGACGATTTTGAAAAAAAACCAACAGTCGGATGATGATTCAAATTGGGATGAAATAAAAGTGTGATCCACCCCACCATCCTCACCCGCCCACCTTTATAAATCTACAGCCAGCACCACCGCGGCTCATACCCCATGACAGGTCCACCTACATAAGTCGATTGTGGAGACAGATTAGATGTGTCAGATAGACAGACATATTTTTTTAGAAGTGACGTCTCTTAATAGTGTATTGTACCCAGCAATATGAGAGAGAGAGAGACAGACAGACAGACAGACAGACAGACAGACAGACAATGCAGCTATATGCCAGAGCGAGCGAGCTAGTTAGTACCGACAAACAATAACCAAAGATATTTCACAGAACATCTATGGTCCCCAAAGCAGGATTGTTGTGGTTTGAAGCAGCGGGCGGCGTCATTAAACACACCGGGGACGCCGGATTCACAGAGTATTTATGTTAGCATGGCGGCGTGCTAACGGCGTTAGCTTCCCCCCGCGCCTCCAACCGCCGTACCTGACCAGAAGAGCGGCCGCCCGGCTCATGCGTCTCTTTTCCTCTTCCGCTGGGCGTATTATCGCGCGGCTGTCGCCATCCGGTGCTGGGCGGCTTGTTTCGGCGTATTTCACGGGGCGCGAGCCGCGGCGGAATGTGCGGTACCGAAGCGGAGTCTCCGGTTAAACACACCAGCGACCGCCGACCGGGAGGAGGCGGAGGGTGCCGCGGTGCATGCCGGGATCGGGAAGTCCGGAAGTGCTCGCTGCCGCCGACTAGCGTCACAATAAAATGTGAACGACGACGACGACGACTTCTTTTTCTTTTTTCTTCTTCTTCTTTTCTTATTTTTCTTCTTTTTTTAATTTTTCTTCTTCTTCCTTTTCCTTCTTCTTCTCCTTGTTCTTCTTTTTCTTCTTCTTTTCTTACCTTCTTCTTCTTTTTCTTCTTCTTTTTTTTCCTTCTTTTCTTTCCTTCTTCTTCTTTTTTCTTCTTCTTTTTCTTCGTCTTTTCTTTCATTCTTCTTCTTTTTCTTTTTTCTTCTTTTTCTTTGTCTTCTTCTCCTTCTTATTCTTTTCTTTCCTTCTTTTTCTTCTTCTTTTCTTTCCTTCTTTTTCTTTTTTCCCCTTCTTCTTCTTCTTCTTGTTCTTCTTCCTTTTCTTTCCTTCTTCTTCTTTTTCTTTTTTTCCTTCTTCTTCTTCTTCTTCTTCGCTTATTTAGAAGCATTGCAATACTAACTTTTACGTGCACCTCGCCATCTACCGTGCCGGAGCACGTAGACCAGGATCGAGTTTACGTTACAAAATAAAATAAAATACAATAAGTCGAAGAAAAAAAGAACTATAGGACGCTACCACTCAGATACCTGGGTTGTATTGTTTTTATTTTTTTAATACAAAAAAACACTGTTGTTATTTTTTTCTTATTTTGCTTTTTGGGGCTTTTTGAAGTGGGAACCGTTTCCTTTTACTGTCAATCAGATGTTTCCACTCGCCAAGTTTCACGCACGCAAAAGGCACATTTCTGAATTCTCAACCTTATTTCTCCTGCTGCCAAGACCGAACCGTCAGGTCGGCATCGGGCCTTAAAGGGCGATTTTAAAAGGCTCCTCTCTATTCCGCTGTGGCGCCGTGAGTAATCGCGGTGCGCTTGCTCCGCACGGGTCTTATCAAGGCATTGCTCTTCTGGACCCCCCCCTGGGTGTGTTGTGTATTGTAACCTCGTGTTTGCGTTGGGCTTGGCTGACATGTATCCGCAGCTTGTACGCAGGAGCGTCGATGCGAGCGCTGCGTTCCCGGCCACCAGGAAATCCTTAACTCCCGAGTCGGTAGTTCCCGCTTCCGAGTAACATGCGATCCATTTCCGCGGTGAACGTGTTCATTTGGCAATCGTGTGAATGACACAAGTTGCGTGACGTTTGTTAACACAATGCAACCGCCGCGGCGTTGTTCTGATCGAAGTCATGCGTGTTTGCAAATGAAAACCGCGCGCAAAGGGAAAGCGGCGACCGTCGACCGTGTGTGTCGCCGCGTGGCTGTGACGTCAGGTGGGTCATCTCGGCAAAGGCGGACCCGAGGGATCGGCCCCGAAATTCCCACGTGAATTGCGCCTGAACTGGACGTTTTCCTGCACCGTGCGTGTGGGGTCGAGATTTTCCGGGTTCGAACTCCGATTGAACGCGGCATAGAGCTTTAACGTTATGCTGCGTTCCCAAGGAACCGGACCCCGCGCCGACCGCGGTTTGCAGAAAAATAACGTTCCCGACGTCAGAGCAACGTGTCAGTGCACACAGTTAAAACAATGCTCCATTTGCGTTGGTATTTATTTGAAAACAAAGCTCCATTTACATTGGTATTTATTTGCAAACACGTCTAACTCCAGTCTTGACTACTCTACTTTTTGTTATGTGTTGTGTAACTTGTATAATTAAGCCTACCAAAAAAGCACATTTACTAAAAGTGGTGCATCATGAAAGCCGGTTTACAGACAAGTATAATTATTATTTGAGCTTGTTTGGTTTATTATTAGTCTTAGTTTATCTTTATTTGTATAAATGCCTCTGCATCACCTGTATAAGTTACTGAAATAGTATTTTTATTCGGCTTCGCCCGGATAAATGTACAATTTTCGCCGTGCCCGCAGGCTGTTAGCTTGAGTGGGAGAAATCGGACTTAAAAGCAAAACTAAGTAACCAAGTTGGAAGATCGTAATTCCCATTTGTCCCACAGGACTCGGACGCAGCATCAATTTGGAAGCGATGACCGGGTAGAGAAAAGCAATTTAATCAGTGTGGTGCGACTTACTTTAAAACAAAAAATAAATAATGTTTCCATCTCAAAACACAATTAAAAAAAAATAATAATAAATAAAATAAAGTACTGTCATAATAAAAGGAAATAAAAAATATATTTTCTGAACCTCCAACCTATGACGTCACTATGGCCCGCGGTCCCCGAGGCGTCCAGCAGGTGGCGCTCAGACCCGGCCGGCACGTAAACAACATGGCGGCCGTGACATGAGCAGGAGCGGATCAGCGGCTTTTCTGCGTCTTTTCGGAGGCTCAACGCTGAATTGGTGGTGCAATGGCGCCGAGCAACAGGACGCTGGGGAGGATTTACTCCTTTGTGAGTGGTGTTTAACAACGTATTTCACTTCGTGTTTCACTTGAGCCCCAAACTGCGAGAGTGCGAGGTAGTTCAGCTAAAGAGGAGCGTCCCTTCCGTTTGGATGAGCTTTATTGACACGAGGGGAAGGCACATAAAAACAAAACAAAGCCAACAATAACAACCATAATAACAATATCAATAAAAGTAATAATAACAACAAACAATAACAATAACAATATAACCTAAAATGACAAATGACAGGGACAAATGTGAATAATGCAGTCAATGTATACAGACATGTGAAGATAGCCAAAAAGAAAGAAAAATGTAAACGTTGCTGTTAAAAATAGCAAGCAAAAAAAAAACAAAAAGGGAAAAATGAAACATTGGTGGAAGAAAACAGACAAAGCTAACCCCCCCGTGTGTGTGTGTGTGTGTGTATATATATCATTTACATTTACATTTAGTCATTTAGCAGACGCTTTTATCCAAAGCGACTTATAAGGGAGAATATATGTGTGTATATACTATATATATACACACACACACACACACAACACACACACACACATATATATATATATATATATATATATATATATATATATATATATATATATATACACATATATATGCGTGTATGTGTGTGTGTGTATATATATATATATATATATATATATATATACACACGCACAAATAAGGATATAGACTAAAATACAGACATAAATACAACCAGATATATAACTACAAAACAATCACTTGCCTTGTCTCTCAATACAATTTAAATTAAAAAAGATTTTGTCAACCTGGGAAACATTCATCTACATTGCCAAAGAAAATGGAAAACAACTAAGAAAAAGCAAAATGTCAAATAAAATAACAGAAAAATGGAAATGTTGCGGTCAAAGAAATAAATATATATATATATATATATATATATATATATATATATATATATATATATTTATATATTACACACAGATATGTGTAGATAACCTGAAATTCTCTCTGTATCTCCCCCACCCTCTCTCAGATCCTGCTGGCTGTGGTGGTCCTCTCCTGGTCCTATGTGATCTACAGCAGCAGGGTGGCGGCTCAGTGGCTGCTGGAGCAGAGGACCGCGGAGGTCAGGGTGGGACTCGCTGCACACGCTTTGTATTTGACATTCTGCACCGAGTGATTTAAACTACCGCAGAAACAGTACAAGTGTTCACGGGGTGAGGCTCTTTGAAGCCAAAACAAAGGGCAACACAGGGGTTTGTCCGTGCAGGGTTCCTGCCAGGTCCTTGTGGTGCTTGAAGTGCTTGAGAAATCATTCATGAAATCAGTCATTGAAAACCTGTGAAAAACCATGATTCCCCATGGTTGGGTTATGCCAACCGTAACGTAATAAAATGTTTCAGAATATCGTTTCTACAACATGCATTATTCCAAGGAAATGTAGATTTAATCCAGCAGAATATGTATATATATGTGTGTGTTTATATATATAAATATATATATATATATATATATATATATATATATATATATATAAAATAGACAATGAAACTAAAAGATTATATTTTAATTCATATAGATCACATTGAAAATTTGAAAGTCCCTCAAAATGAAGTGCTTAAAACACTTGAAAGTGCTTGAATTTCACTTTGTAATGGCAGAATGGATGTCGGTCTGTGACAGTTCTCAATCGTTCAGATAATTAAATACTTTGGGTAATTAATCCAATTCTTTGCGCGCAGGAGCCTGCGTATTACAAAAACATTTTTTTTTTTTTAACAAAGCAAGTTCATTATGGGACAGCATTTTGAGACAACATGGCTCCTCCAGTGGGAAATTATTATTATTTTAAGATTTAAACATTTTTTTTCCCCTATGTTTAAATCTTAAAATATGTTAAATGATTAATGATGATAATGTGATAAATGTTAAATGATTCATGTGTGTTATACAATCTGCTGTTTTACTGTGTTTTGGACAACGCAATACCCACAATGCACTGTGATGAGTATTGTTTTTATTAGTTTTTATTAGTAATATTGTTCGTTTTATGTGACTTAAGAGGCCGTTATGACTCTCTTACCGGTTGAAAAATGATCTTTCCGTTGGACGACGTGTCCCGGGTCGCCGTGGCAACTGTCCTTTGATCGCGCGGATCTCAGACGCTGAAAAGACTGAAATCACAATGCTTGCATTCTCTCTCTCTCTCTCTCTCTCTCTCTCTCTCTCTCTCTCTCTCTCTCTCTCTCTCTCTCTCTCTCTCTCTCTCTCTCTCTCTCTCTCTCTCTCTCTCTCTCTCTCTCTCTCTCTCTCTCTCTAAGCTCAATAGTCGGGTTCAGGTTCTAACAGGAGTCAGGTGTTTGCATGCGTTTGGAATGATCTGAATATCGCCCCTGACGATCCTCTGCGCTGTTGTTGAATTTCCCTGCAGACGGACCAATCGCCCGCGAGCGGCGGAGCGACGTCACGCACCCCGCTCAAGTAGAAGCCCAGGCGGGTGTGGCGGGAGCGGAGGCCGAGCCTGACGACACGGACGCTCTTTGGCCACGGACGGACTTTGCCATGTTCTGCTTTGCGTGTCATCGAAGATGACTACGCCGTTTACTTCTTGAGCTTTTTGTTACGTGTTTTATTTTATTTTTTTTAAATTTGAGCTGTTTATTATTTATTTTTTAATGTACAGTATATAGACCACATACAGTCAACATACAACCAACATACAGTCAACATACAGTCATCGAGCATCAGAATGGGGAAGAAAGGGGATTTAAGTGAATTTGAACGTGGCATGGTTGTTGGTGCCAGGCAGGTTGGTGACCTGCCAGGCAGGTCTGACTATTTCAGAAACTGCTGACCGACTGGGATTTTCATGCACAACCATCTCTAGGGTTTACAGAGAATGGTCCGAAAAAGAGAAAATATCCAGTGAGCGGCAGTCGTGTGGACGAAAATGCCTTGTTGACGTCAGAGGTCAGAGGAGAATGGGCAGACTGGTTCGAGACGATGGAAAGGCGACACTAACTCAAATAACCACTCGTTACAACCAAGGCTTGCAGAACACCATCTCTGAGCGCACAGCACGTCGAACCTTGAAGCAGATGGGCCACAGCAGCAGAAGACCACAGCGGGTGCCACTCCTGTCAGCTGAGAACAGGAAACTGAGGCTACAATTCGCAGAGGCTCACCAAAAATGGACGAT
>NC_137209.1:17676345-17686345 GCF_960531495.2 Zeus faber | reverse complement strand
GATTATACACCGCAGTTGACGTGTGGCGCTTGCACCTTGAACCAGGTCAAATTCCAATTAAACCGGTTTTCTGTCAGAGATTTATTTAATGTACGAAAGCAATTCAAGGCGCTTCAAAATTAGAACCGACCTTAACCTGGAGCATTCCTCGACACTCCAAGGTGTAGCCTCCGATCTCCTCCAGCAGGTAAAACACACTGGAGCTGCACTGGATCTTCAGAGCTGCAGAAGCACCTCAGCATTAGAATCTATTCCCGCACTCTGACCACGAGACGTCCTCCGAGTTCTGCCTGTGCACTCCCCTGGCGCCCCGCTTACCTTCGCTGGTGGACTCCATCCTGGAGGCGGTGTTGACGGTGTCCCCAAAAAGACAGTAGCGAGGCATCTTGGTCCCCACAACGCCGGCTACCACCGGACCTGGGAGGTGCGGGGGGGAGATCAAACACTTATTTACCTTCACTTAACTTAGTTTTATGCCTCCGTCCTTGGGCTAGGTGATTGGGATGAACAGCACACATTTTGTGATGTCACAGATTTAGTCATGATGTCATCATTTTGTCATCACAATTAAAAAAAGGCTTAAATACCATTATGCATTTTTTCCCCCTGATTTTCTCCTGATCTCCTCGTTTCCTCTAGTACCTACAGTATACCTGTGTGTGTGTGTGTGTGTGTGTGTGTGTGTGTGTGTGTGTGTGTGTGTGTGTGTGTGTGCGTGCATGTGTGTCTGTGTGTACCGGAGTGTATTCCGGCTCGAATCTGGAGCTGTGTGTTTGGCTTGTGTGGGATCCTGAAGTTGCGGCAGACGGACAACAGGTCCAGGGCCATGCTGGAGATCTCGGCGGCGTGGAGGATCCCGTTCTCTGTGGGCACACCAGACACCACCATGTCTGCGCGCGCACGCACGCACACACACACACACACACACACACACACACACACACACACACACACACACACACACACACACACACACACACACACACACACACACACACACACACACACACACACACACACACCGAAACCCTGTTTATACCTGGCGTTAACGTGCACCTTGGTTACTGGGTCTAAAAGTGAACGGATTCAAATCTGTTTGAGTGTGAAGTCCACATGTGCTGATTAACAGTATATTACTTTATTATATATATATACTGTATTATATATACTGTAATTTATATACTGTATTCCTAATACTGTGTTATCTATACCACATTTGGGAAAAACGACAGTAACGACGACAGCTTTCCTAATTACATTTATCATCCACTAATTTAATATCGATCGAGTCATTTTGAGAATAAGTACCACGATTGGAAAACAAACAACTTTGAAGTTATTTTCACGCACAGGCATCTCCGATGGTTTCCACCTTGTACACGTCGTAGTTGTCGATGATGTCGTCGAAGGTGGTGTAGAGCTTGTTGAGCAGATCGACCACCTGGTACGGAGTACTGGAGCTGGAGAGCTGGGTGAACCCCACGATGTCACTGCAGAGGGAGAGGGAGAGGGAGAGAGGGAGAGAGAAGTGGGAGGGGGAGAGAGAGAGAGAGAGAGAGAGAGAGAGACAGAGAGAGAGAGAGAGGGAGAGAGGGAGAGGTGGGGGGAGAGAGCGAGAGAGAGAGGGCGAGAGAGAGAGTGAGAGAGAGAGAGTGGAAGAGGGAGGTGGAGAGGGGGAGAGAGGTGGGGGAGAGAGAGAGAGAGAGAGGGAGAGGTGGGGGGAGAGAGCGAGAGAAAGAGGGCGAGAGAGAGAGGGCGAGAGAGAGAGTGGAAGAGGGAGGTGGAGAGGGAGAGAGAGGTGGGGGAGAGAGAGAGAGAGAGAGAGAGAGAGGGAGAGGGAGAGACACATAGAGAGACAGAGCGAGAGAGAGAGAGAGAGAGAGAGAGACTGTCACAGCAGAGAGAGATGGACGAACAGACGGACCAACAGATAGATAGATAGATAGATAGATAGATAGATAGATAGATAGATAGATAGATAGATAGATAGATAGATAGATAGATAGATAGATAGATAGATAGATAGATAGATAGATAGATAGACGGATGGACGGACGGACAGAGACACACACACAGACAGACAGACAGACAGACAGACAGACACGTACCTGAAGAAGACGGTAGCACTGACATAACTCTGGGCTTGGGATGGTTTTCCTTGTCTGAGGTCATCAGCCACCTGCTTGGGAAGCATGCCTGCAAAGAAGACGACGATGAGACATTCAAACGACATAACAACCTCTTTAAAACCAACAAGCACGGAATCAAACACTGCACCATGCCAACACAAACCATCCTGTTATGATTGGAGAAATCTTTAAACGTGTGTGTGTGTGTGTGTGTGTGTGTGTGTGTGTGTGTGTGTGTGTGTGTGTGCGTTACTGTGTAGGAGTCTGTCCGTCTTCTGCTTCTCATGCATCAGATCTTGGGTTCTCTCTGCAACCAGAACCTCCAAATGACGACTATACTTCTCCATCTGAGAGAGAGAGGAGGGGGGAGGGAGAGAGAGAGAGAGAGAGAGAGAGAGAGAGAGAGAGAGAGGGGAGGGAGTGAGAGAGAGAGGGGGAGGGAGGGAGAGAGACTTAATAATGCTTTGAGTGGTATCACCTCAGTGCAATTTATCAAAAGCAGCAACCACTGATATTCATGCCAAATTTAACAACCAAATATGAATGTCTTTTCTCCGTGTTGACAGAGTCCAGTGCATCCAGTAATAATCCTTTTCGCAAAAATTTCCTTCGATCAAAAGTCCTTTTGGCGAAAGTGAAAGTCCTGGACGCTTCTCATCGGACTCGATTTTTACGAGACGGGGGGGGTCTCGTTGGATTGGCCGGGGAGTCCTTCCACCCAAGGACTCGGGTGGACTGACTTGTTTTGATCAGCTTATGATAGACTAGAGCCCCCTCTAGTGGCCGAACAATCACCGCGTTGGAACCGCCAATGTCGCCCACGGGACTCGACCGTCGCGTGATCTGTTCTGTTTGGTCTGGCTCCGTACCAGGTTCATCATCACGTCCACCGGGCTGACTTTGTTGGGGTTGATCCTGTTCACAAACTTCCTGATCTGCTCGAAGGTCGGCCGGTGGGCGGCATTATGGGAGCGGCATCGCCTGATGAGCTACGGAAACACACAGAGGACAAAAATGTTCAGCGCCCTCAGAACACACACACACACACACACACACACACACACACACACACACACACACACACACACACACACACACGCAGGCATGCACGGACCCACACGCACACACACACGCACACACACACAAACCTCCACGTAGTCTGCAGGACAGGGACAGCTGTTGTCTGCCTTACTGGAGATCAGCTCAGGAAGAGGAGGACACCAGGAGCACTCCAAACTCGACTCCTCGACCTGGAGGGTAAAACGGTTAAAACTCGTTAGAAACAAAGTAAAAACAGTAGAAACAAAGTAAAAACGGTAGAAACAAAGTAAAAACAGTTGAACCAGAGCAAAAACAACAGTGATCTGGGGGAACGAGCTTATTGCTCTGGATTTTTGAATAACAATATGATAACACAAGTATGACTTTTACCATAAGATCTTGGAAGATACTTGTTTTTTTTTTCATTTTCTATATTTGCACATGTTGACATGATGAGATACGATGATGAGACTGATGAGACAGAGTGTTGGGCGTGGTGGAGACTATCGGCCAATCAGAGTGGACTTACTGGAACAGGGTCACTGCGAGTGGCGATCTCCAATAGAATGATGGAAAAACTGTAAATAGGAATACAAGTTACACAGTGTGTGTGTCCGTGTGTGTGTGTGTCCGTGTGTGTGTGTGTCTGTGTGTGTGTGTGTGTGTGTGTGTGTGCCTGTGCGTGTGTGTGTGCCTGTCTGTGTGTGTGCGTGTGTGTGTGTGCCTGTGTGTGTGTCTGTGCGTGTGTGTGTGTGTGTGTGTGTGTGTGTGTGCATGTTACCTGAACACATCTCCAGCCAGCGTCGGCTCCGTATTCGGTCCTTGACGTTCAGGAGGTGTGTAAACGTCCAGCAGCCTCTCCTTATAGCTGGAGAGAGGCTCCGCCCCCTCGTGCTTACGATAGGTCCTCAGTCCGTAATCTGGTCGTTCCAGCCACACGTCATAATATATATTATATTACTGAAAATATATTTATGCAAACTTTTCACACAATTTGTACTTTTTGTCAGAATGTGAATTGTTGCTTTTTTTTCCCAGTTTACTGTAGGTTTTGCCAAATCTTTTATTATCATTGCCTATTGTGTTGATGTGTGCTGCCACAACCCCACAGTTTCCCTCTGAAATGAGTGTCTCTCTATCAATCGAGATATATCTTTAAATAATAATAATAATAATAATAATAATAATAATAATAATAATAATAATAAAGGCCTTCAGAAGAACATTTCTTTTATTTCATAGTGGCTGCAGCAGCAGAACTCACAGCGTGGTACAGTAACGCTGGAGCCGATATTCTTAAAATAAAGCATGGCTTCGTCCAACTGTATTTATTGGTCATTTTTACCGGTGATTTTGCAAACCCAGCGGTCGTCCAGGACACAGTTGAGGGACGTGAGGCTCCCGTGGCAGATCCTGTGCTGGTGGAGGTAGGACATCCCTCTGGCGATGTCCGTCGCGAAGGAGAACCTGCCGGGTTTAGGGAAGGTGAAGAGACCGTGGGTGTGCGTGTGTGTGTGTGTGTGTGTGTGTGTGTGTGTGTGTGTGTGTGTGTGTGTGTGTATGCGCTCACCTGAACCCCCAGTTGAGTGGTATCTCTTCATTGACCAGGACGTCGTTGAGGCTTCCCTTGGGGCAGTACTCGGTTACTATGGCGACGTTGGGCACCTCCACACAACCTCCAAAGAACTTACACAGGTTTGGATGGTCGAGTTCCCTGTCGAGAGAGAGAGAGAGAGAGAGAGATCTTTACAGGCTGTATGTGTGTGTGTGTGTGTGTGTGTGTGTGCGCGCGCGCGTCGTGCATGTGTGTGCGTGCGTGGGGAAACACACCTGACTTGTTTCACTTCCTCTCGGATGGTTTTGGAGAGAGAGAACGTCTTGGTTTGGATCTTCTTGATGGCCACGGTCCTGCCGTCACTGGGGAGGAGGTAGAGCCCGGTCACTTCCTGCCCGGGCCGTTCTAATCCGCACGGTCACTTCCTGTCCGAGCCGTCGGTTCGCAATCGATTAATTTATTTTCTCCAAAGCTTCTGCTTTAAGGTTGGTCAAGTCATTTTAATCTATATCTATAATCTACAGATACTATTACTATTACCATACAATTATTATTTAATAACTATAAGTAGTGTGGTTTAGTGGCACACTGCTGCCTCACAGCAAGAAGGTCCTAGGTTCGATTCCCGCCTGGGGCGCTGGTGGCACCGTGCTCCGGCAGGTTATCTCCCAATTAGCGGCCTTTCTGTGTGGAGTTTGCATGTTCTCCCCGTGCTCACATGGGGTTCCCTCCACCTACCATCAGTCAGGACCCCCACCAAAAACATGCACACATCATCGTCTGACCAGCGATGGACACCTGGTACCAGGTCCCCGGGCGCGTCGACGAATGCTGCCCACTGCTCCTGGCTGCCCCCCCGGAGGAAGGACACGCCAGGATGGGTCAAATGCAGAGGCCTCATTTCACCGGCCACCATCCAAAAAAAGCGTGTGTGTGTGTGTGTGTGTGTGTGCGTGGAGCATGTGTTGTAGTGTGGCGTGTCGTGTGATGATTAAAGATTCTTCTTTCTTCTCTGAGTGTAACTGTACATAAGTGCAATGCAAAGGACTGTTTTCAATTCTCAGACAAATATTCAAGTCAGACGGACGGACAGACAGACAGACAGACAGACAGACAGACAGACAGACAGACAGACAGACAGACAGACAGACAGACAGACAGACAGACAGACAGACAGACGAACAGACAGACAGTACTATATTCCGGTGAGAGTGAAGGCGGTCCTGCGGGAGGCGGGCTGGGCAGTGCAGTTGCTGAGCGCGGTGATGCAGCTGGTGTTACTGTCACTGGTACCGACCGGAACACTCATTATGCTGCCCATGGTCGTGAGAGCTGCCTGGTCTACAGAGAGAGAGAGAGAGAGGGAGGGAGGGAGGGAGGGAGGGAGGGAGAGGTGGAGAAAGAGAGAGAGGGGAGGGAGGGATGGAGAGGTGGAGGAAGAGAGAGAGGGGGGGAGAGGGAGACTTGACTGAGAGTTTAAGTCCATCCATCATCTATCCATCATCCACCATCCATCCATCCATCATCCACCTACCCATCCATTCATCCACACATCATCCATCCAACCATCATCCACCCATCCATCCATCTATCCACCCATCGATCCATCGTCCACCATCCATCCATCCATCCATCCATCCATCCAACCATCATCCACCCATCCATCCATTTATCCACCCATCGATCCATCGTCCACCATCCATCCATCCATTCATTCATCCATCCATCCATCCATCCATCATCCACCCATTCATCCATTCATCCACCCATCGATCCATCATCCATCCATCATCCACCCATCGATCCATCATCCACCATCCATCCATCATCCACCATCCATCCATCTGTCCATTCATGCATCCATCTGTCCGTCCGTCCATCCAACAATGCATCATTCCATCAATCATCCATCCAACCATCCATCAGCCATCCTTCAAACCATTGATCGTCCATCATCCATCCATTCATCCATCATCCATCCATCATCCATCTATCAAGAATCCATCCACCCAACCACCCACCAGCCCAACCCACCCATCCATCATCTATCCATCCATCATCCATCCATCCATTCATCCATCCATCACCCATCCATCATCCACCCACCCATCCACCCATACATCCGTCAACCCTCTCGCTCTCAGTTGTCTTCAGTGAAGTTTTCATGGCATCATGAGGTTTTGGTGAGAACATTAAAATCTCTCTGATACCTTGTTTAATTTGAGTGAAGTCGATGATCCAGCTTTCATCCCAAAGTAACTTCCGCTTCTGATACCGGAACCACTGGACACACACACACACACACACACACACGCACGCACACACACACACACACACACACACACACACACACACACACACACACACACACACACACACACACACACACACACACACACACACACACACACACACACACACACACACACACAAACACACAGATTAAGTTATTGATTATGACTGATTAATTTATTCATTTATTTATTTAGTAGTGTGTGCCAGTGTGTGTGTGTGTGTGTGTGTGTGTGTGTGTGTGTGTGTGTGTGTGTGTTTGTGTGTGTGTGTTACCAGAGCGGTCAGGATGAAGCAGAGGCAGACCAGGCTCACAGGAAGTGACACGGCCAGCTTGGTGGCGGTGGACAGAGGACACTCCCCGCAGTCAGCAGGACACATGGAGCACAGCTCTGCCGGCTCACACACTCCATCCCCACACACTGTGGCAACAGCAGTCATGGCACATTATGGGGTGTTTTCCAACCTTTTTCCTGCCACGGCACACTTTTTACAGTGCAATGAAATAACAGCAAGGGTACTTAACCACTGTCCTGTTCACCACTTAAAGCATCAGAAACATGTAGAACTTAGTATTATGGTCTGCTGATGGGGATGCAAGACTCGCAAACGATTGGTTAATCGCAATATCATCTTTTAAATGTGTCGGTAGTCAGGTCACATTACAAGAGACAAAGATCGACCCTTCCATCCATCCAATGATTTATCAGTGTATCGTTGCACGGTTGTAGCTTGGCACACTGGGCTGTGCAGTACCCTGCAGTACCTATGGGGGGCAGCACCCTGCTCTTGGCCTCCAGCGCCACCTGCATGCGGCCCACTCTGATGTGAGCGATCAGCGACGTCAAGCCTTCGTGAACCAGGACCACCTGGAAGCCGACGAACAGGAAGTCAGAACGACAGACAGGAAGTTCAATCTTTCTATCTATCCATCTGTCCGTCCGTCCGTCCGTCCGTCTCTCCGTCTGCCTGTCTGTCTGTCTGTCTGTCTATCCACAGGACCTGGCTGAACCTCCCTCCAGAACGAATGATATCTACAGTACCATAATTACAACAATAGTTGTGCAACAAAGATTTGACACGGGCCTGCAGGACCCCTGGATGCGTGTGTGCGTGTGTGTTCAGTTGGTGTCAGTGTGTGTGAGGTACCTTGGCGGTCCAGTTGGTCTGAGTCATCTTCCCGGCCGTAGAAATGGTGTGTGTGAAGATTCTGCCGTCATCAGGAATCCACGGGCCACAAATCCTCTGGGTTGTCTGAGGAGGGGGACCGCTCCAGAGCATTAGTGCATGTGGTCAGCGGAGTGTCTGCTGTTGCCGTTGGCAGTAGTATCAAAGTTACTGGAAGACTGACCAAAAATCATATTTGCATCTGAATCATGTGTCAATTATGAGATGGCGATGATTGAGTCACAGATATATGTGTGTATGTGTGTGTGTGTGTAGTATGTCTATGTGTGTATATGTGTGTGTGTGTGTTTGTGTGCAGTATTTGTGTGTGTGTGTGTGAGTGTGTGTGTGTGTAAGTATGTGTGTGTGCGTGTGTGTGTGTGTGTAAGTATGTGTGTGTGTGTGTGTGTGTGTGTAAGTATGTGTGTGTGTGTATGTATGTGTGTGTGTAGTATGTCTATGTGTGTATATGTGTGTGTGTGTGTGTTTGTGTGCAGTATTTGTGTGTGTGTGTGTGTGTGTGTGTGTGTGTGTGTGTGTGTGTGTACCAAGTATCCCATGGGACAGGAGTGGATGTTAGCATGGTGAATGCAGCAGTTCCCTCCATCCGCATCCTTCCAGTTGGTCGGACACTCGTGATTCTCACAAAACCAGCGTGCGGCGTCTGCATCTACGATAGAGCTACCCACAAAACCGTAGTATTAAGGTAGTATTTACAAAGTACCGAGTCACACAGTACTTCGGTATGGCTGTGGCGGGTTCCCCTCTGGAACAGGGCAGTTTGGCACCTGTGCGGGAAGATGTGGTTTCCGACGGCCCAGTGGTAGAAGGAGTCCTGGGCCGTGACCGAGTAGGTGACGCTGAACACCTGACCGCTCTTCACCGACTCTGGAGGACGCACCACCCAGGACATCTCCAGACCTACACACGGGCAGACAGACAGGTAAACGGACACACTGGCAGGCCTACAGACACGCCGTCAGCTCGGCCGACCGACAGACAGACAGACAGGGTTTTTTTTTCACCTCCGCAGTCGATCATGTTGGATTCGTCCGGTCTGTCCAGCGGCCAGCAGTCGTACTCACTGTTGTCCAGGTCATGCCAACAGGCAGCTGGGCCGCTGCACAGCGCCTAGACACGCACACACACGCGCACGCACACAGATTACGCACAAAACCCATTTCAAACGTGCAGCTTCATTCAACCTGAAACGTTCCTGCGATCCACGTCTCATTTTTATGTTGCGTTATTTTCTTTTTCTCCACTTTTAAACAGGTTTCCAAGGCCTTTTAGGAATTTCTGAATATCTTCTGTTTTAAATCGCAAAAGCCCCCCCCAAAAAAAAAATAGAAATTGAGATTACCCTGGTCAGGCGCACAAAGGGTGATGACATAGGATAAGATTCTGTGGCTTCAGTTTGAGGTGCAAGATTTAACATTGTGAGGTTAACTTGAAACGCCTCCATCCTCTCGGACCTGAATGAAAGTCTCATCGCCTTTCATCGCAACGTGATAAAATGCACATTATACCCACAATGCATCACCCGGCTCTCTGGGCCACAGTGCAGTGCTGCAAGCCAGACTGACGGGGTGAACCCACACAAATAACTCCTGACTAGCAATGAACCAGAAACCAGCGGAAGAGAGGAGGGAAAAGCAGACAAGACACTCGCCGGCCATTATTTCTCTCTTACGATGAACCCAGACGCTGCTGAGTCCGTGCACCGTAGAGCGACAACAACGACAACTTCGTGGAAAATGTGCCTCTCACATTGTCAACAGACTGGGTGAAAATACTCTGATATTACTGTTTTGAA
>NC_137209.1:17641345-17666345 GCF_960531495.2 Zeus faber | reverse complement strand
ATGAGTTATAAGTTCTATAAGTGATAAGTTCGATGAGTTAGTTCTATAAATTATAAGTTCTATGAGTTACAAGTTCTATGAGTTATAAGTTCTATGAGTTATAAGTTCTATAAGTTATAATTTCCATCAGTTAGAAGTTCTATAAGTTTTAAGTTCTTTAAGTCATAAGTTCCATAAGTTATACATTCTATAAGTTATAAATTCTATAAGTTTTAAGTTCTATGAGTTAGAAGTTCTAGAAGTTATAAATTAAAAGTTTCTAATTCATTGATCGGTGATAAATCACTGAAGCGAGTGATTCCTCCAGTTTTCCATCAAATTGATTCACTCGACAGCATCAAACAGTTTTCAACTAATGTTTTTTTTCATATTGACAAGCTCAACTGATTTCCTAATTTTGAATGATTGATTGATTTCATTTCATTTCATTGATTTGATTGATGATTTGATTGATTGATTGATTTGATTTGATTTCATTGATTTGATTGATGATTTGATTGATTGATTGATTTGATTGATAATTTTATTGATTGTTTTTACTGATTGATTTGATTGATTGATTGATTTCCTACTTAGTCGCAGCTCTCGTGGTTGTGTAGATCTCATTCCAGGCTGATGATTCTGTCTGTGTTGAGTTTGAAAGTGATTGTAGCGCAACAAACAAACAAACAAACAAACAAACAAACAAACAATTCAAAAATAAATGAAAATAGGCCTTGACGACGGATCAAAACAATGAAATACATTTAAATTCTCTCATAACGAACGTAAATCAAAAAAATTTTTTTTTTCTTTCAAATATAATTTTTTTTATATATTTTTCTCTCAGGGACTTTGTGTTTTCTAATCAGGTTTTTTTTATTTTACACAGATTTACCCAAAGTCATACTGAGGCCACACCCACCAAGGACTATAAGACCTACACCAACTACTACAACAGTTACTACTCCTACTCCAACATCTACACCAACTACTACAACAGTTACTACACCAACTACTATAACAGTTACTACCCCTACTCCAACACCTACACCAACTACTACAACAGTTACTACACCAACTACTATAACAGTTACTACTCCTACTCCAACACCTACACCAACTACTACAACAGTTACTACACCAACTACTATAACAGTTACTACTCCTACTCCAACAACTCCACCAACTACTACAACAGTTACTTCTCCAACTACTACTAAAACTCCAACTACTACACCAACTACTACAACAATTACTACTCCAACCTCTTCTACTACTCCAACTACTACAACAATTACAACTCAAACAGCTACTACTACTTCAATTACTACACCAACTACTACAACAATTACTACCCCAACTACTACTGCTACTCCAACTACTACACCAACTACTACAACAATTACTACTCCTACTACTACTCCAACTACTACAACAATTACTACTCAAACTACAACTACTACTCCATCCACTACTACAACTACCACTCCACCCATTACTACATCGACTACAACTCCAGGCACTACAACTTCTACTCCATCTACTACGAGGACAACTACTACTCTACCCACTACTACAGCTACTACAACTAGTACATCCCCTATTACTACTGCTACTACTACTATTCCTACTACATCTACTACTTCTGTTACACCTACAACCACAGAACCTACCACCACAACTACACCCGGAGTACTCAGTACAACATACACCACGCTGATTCCTACTACTACTGTTATTATTACTACGGCTGTCCCTACAACCCGAACGGAACCAACAACGACAGCTGTCACCATGACAACCAGCGTGGCAACCAGCGCCTCCTTAGCGACCACCCCCCCTCCCTTCACCACCACGCTGAGGAAGAGAGGAGACGTGCACAGTGAGAGAGAGAGAGAGAGAGAGAGAGAGACACACACACACACACACACACACACACACACACACACTTCACATATATTATCTTGAAAGTCATTTTGTGAACAGTCAAGTGCTTAACAAGTGTGTGTGTGTGTGTGTGTGTGTGTGTGTGTGTGTGTGTGTGTGTGTGTTGCAGTTCCCCGTCACCATAACCAGGTGTGGGAGTTTGACATTGAACTGGGAAACACTGGGGAGGACTTTAGCGACGATCCTGGTATGAACAGCGTGCGTGCGTGCGTGCGTGCATTTTGTCTCTTGCACAGAAACTTTTTTTTGTCATAACATATGAGTAGTTGCTGCTCAAAATGTGAAATATTGATGTACCATCCGTCAGAGGCTGGGGTGCTCCACTGCTCCTTCCATCATGGGCTGTGTGACTGGATGAGCGACAGGGAGGGGGATGTGGACTGGCTCACGGTGCAGAGCCCTGCAGGTGAAAAGCGCATTTAACATTCTTTTAAAAAAAAAATGTCAAACGTTTTCCCCATTGGACTGCATTGAGCCACGGTGAGAAGCTGCAGCAGAGTGCTACGTTTTTGTAAGTTGTTTTTGTACATGCTGGCCTACATGACATCATGTCTGTCCCTCTCCCAGGTGGGCAGTACTTGTCCGTCCCGGAGCTGAAGGCGGGGCAGCGCAGCGTGCGGGGAGCCCGTCTGTCCGTGGCGGTGGCGCCGCCCTTCAGCCGCGACGGCGCCTGCTTCTCCTTCAGCCACCGCCTGGCGGGGAACCGCGTGGGCACGGTTCAGCTGTTCCTCAGGAGGTCGGGGCGCGGCCACAGGTGTCGACGCTCGTTCAGTATAATATGGAGAAACGTGACCCAAACGTGGCTTTACCAGATCGGATCGGTGCTGGGTTTTGGGATATCTTTCAGGTTTTAGTACTGTGGTGTCGGTGTAGTAGCAATAGTACGTCAGGGTCCTTGTCAGGTCCTTCAGGTGCTTGAAAAGTCAGTGAAAAATAAACTCTCTTGGTAGATGGCAATAAAATTTATAAATGTGTATATATATATATATATATATATATACACACACACACACACACACACACACACACACACACACACACACATAAATAAATAAATAAATATATAATACATCTAGGGTCTACTATTGAAAATTGATTAGATTTGTTTTGTGTGAGGTCCTTGAAAATGAAAAAATTGTGCTTAAAATGTACTTGAAAATCCTTGAATTGAATTTGGCGATGCCATAATTAACCCTGGTACAAATAATAGTTTCATTTCGCAGTATGTTTATATAGAAGCTAAATTAGGTATTTTTAGATTGATATATTGATGATTAACTTGACTGATCGATGGTTTTCGTCAATAACTCAACAACAATATTCAGTATTATTTGATTGTGTAATTCGTCTATACAGAGTTGCAACGTGCTATATGACATCATGCACATTATTTGACGTTGACCTGTCATTTCTTGGCCGTCGTCGTACTCGACTAGGTACTGACGCTTTTCTAAAAGTAGTTTATTGTTCCTCAAAATTGTGACACATTTTGTATTTGCACACATTCAATGGTTTGACGTTACTGGAGGCTGCGTGACCTCACGGCCGTCTCGTCTCTTGATTGGCTGCCGCCGCTGCAGGTACAGCCCTGCCCTCTGGAGCCGGACGGGAGGACATGGGTGGAGACAGACGCAGGTCAACCTGGACAGAGAGACAGACAGAGTGAGAGAGAGAGAGAGAGAGAGACACACACACACACACACACACACACACACACACACACATATAGTTTTTTATCTTTTAAAAGTTTGTGTCTAGATCCAGTTTTTCATTGGATTGGATGGAATAAAGTGTGTGTGTGCATTCCCGTGTGTGTGTGTGTGTGTGGTTTATAACACCACCGAACACCCAACAGCATTAATGGGACATTTGGATCGTCAGGACATATTAAGTGTCCTCATATCCTCAGAATAATGTTGTCCTCATAATAAGGTCCCCATAATAATGTCCTCATTATAAAGTCCTCATAATAATATCCTCACGATTTTGCCCTTGTATTAATGTCCTCATACCACCTGTACCTGTGTGTGTGTTAGGTGTTACTGAAAGCAGAGCGGCGAGACAGGCAGAGAGGAGAGATCGCCATTGATGACATCATTCTGAAGAGAGGAGCGTGTTGATGATGTCACACATCAGCGGGACACCCACGGTCACATGCACACCCACGCAGGTGTACGCACGCACACACGCACACACACGAGCAGATCAGTGTGTGTGTGTGTGTGTGTGTGTGTGTGTGTGTGTGTGTGTGTGTATGTATGTGTGCGTGTGTGTGCGTGTGTGTGTGTGTGTGTGTGTGTGTGAAAACATTGATTAGGGTAAATTTCCCGATGTTTCCATCTGCGTGCGTATCGGAAATTCACCTAAAAGAGATTTCCTTTTGTAATACAAATAAATAAATAAATTGTGTATATACTGTACGTTTTTTTTTTTTTTTCATCTTTGTCAGGAATAACGCTCGGTTTTGAAAACAATATTTATTAAGCAGATTTATTTAAAAAAAAAAATTGCATATTTTGAAATGTTTTATCCTTCTACACTTTCACCGTTTCACCTCTGTTTACACTGTTCAAAACAGGTTTCATTTTCACTCTCTGACTGAGACACACACACACACACACACACACACACACACACACACACACACACACACACACACACACATCTCATCAAAACTTTTTTTTTTTTTCCTCCAGTTTAGTTCATTTTTGACCACGACGCTCATGTCACCGCGCCGCTGCTTTACTTCCTGGTTGGAATATGGCGCCGTCATCAAGGCGGGAGCCGGGAAAAACAAAATAAAACCAAACCAAACAAAACATTTTTTCAATTTTTTCCCCTGGAGGAACCTCCGTTCACTTGCTGGGTTTATTGTTGCTCTGTTCAAATCAATCATTTTCACTGAGTCTTTCCGATACTTGACCCGGACATGTGACCTCTGACCTTCTGCATAAGTCCTCGGGCGAGCGAGCGAGAGAGAGAGAGAGAGAGAGAGAGAGAGAGAGAGACTTAATGTGTGATTTATGACGGCAGAGTGCACCAGGAATAGTTGTTTTAAAGATAAGACAAAAGATAAGCTCTTTTTGTCCCACATACCATACGCTCACTACACTGGGCCCCGCCCGAGCCACAGACGGCTCGTCCACCAGGGGGCGCCAGCGTCGCCAACGTGGTCGGAGCAAGCGCTGCCGAAAAAATAGGCCTTTTAAATACGGCGAGAATGAAAAACAAAATAAAGGTATGAAATAAGCTTATATATTTGTGTGGCTTGTGTTGCGTCGTGTTTGCATCGGGCGAGGGATGCGAGGAGTCGCACCGCGCCTTTCAAAGTAAGAGCGACGGCCTGGATCGGAAACGGGCCTCGCGGTCAGAGAGGAGGAGTGTCGAAGAAGAAGAGATGGAAGAAGAGGTGTAGAAGAAGAGATAGGAGAAGAGGTGTAGAAGAAGAGAGGTGCATTTGATGGCCGGGCTGGAGTTACGGGTTCACCATGAACGACAGGACGTACACGTGAGGTTTTGAGGAGGTTAGTGTGCATTGAGGGAGGGAGGGAGAGGGAGAAGGAGAGGGAGGGAGGGAGGAGGAGGTCAGTGATTTGTGCTTTAACACCTGTTTTCAGAGCTTAGGGAGGCTGGTGCACGCACGCACACACACACACACACACACACACACACACACACACACACACACACACACACACACACACACACACACACACACACACACACACACACACACACACACACACGCACACACGCACACACTCACGCACGCACACACGGAGGAAATGAACGGCAGGAAGGGAGGAGTGACATGATTGGTAGTTTACACTGAACAGATTCCACAGTTTATAGTCACACACACACACGCACACACACAAACACAGGCTGATGAATATGTATATTGTATATGTGTGTGTGTGTGTGTGTGTGTGTGTGTGTGTGTGTGTGTGTGAGTGTGTGTCAGATGGTTTCAGTAGTTAAAGTGTAGATGACAGACTGCTTGTTAACCCTACAATTACTACAATAACCTCACTGCTCTCTCTCTCTCTCTCTACCCCCCCCCTCTCTTTCTCCCTCTCTCTACCCCTCCTCTCTCTTTCTCTCCACAAGAAACTAAATGAGTTAAATCAGTTGAAGTTCCATTTAAATGATCCATGATGAATAATAAAGAGAAAGAAATAAAAGGCTTCATTATTAATACACACTTACATTCATCGTGTATGTGTGTGTGTGTCATGGACTGGCCGGGTGTCGCCACCTTATGCGTCCAGTGAGCGGGGATGGATGGAGGAATGGAGGGATGGGTGGATGAATGAATGAATGGATGGATGGATAGATGAATGAATGAATGGATGGATGGATGGATGGATGGATGGATGGATGGATGGCCCAGCATTCAGCGTTGCAGCCAGTTGTAAACAATACTAAACAGTGTTTGACCAAGTAAAAGTACGTTTCAGTTCCATCGCTGGCGCCCTCTTCTGGACAAAGGGCGGCAGTGCGGCTTTCAGCACGTTTCGTAAAAAAAACAAAAAACAAAACATTAAATACAATAAAATAAGTTCAAATCTATGTTTATGCTTTAAAGCAGCACCGATGTTGTCTTTAAAATTGAACATAGGTTTTAAAAAACACAACTGTTTATTGTCAATAATAATAATAATGAATAATATAATAAAATAATAATAAAATAATAATAATAATAATAATAATAATAATTAAATGCACATATCTGTATATACATAGGCATATTCCTTCTACCTATTCCATTTTATTTCAATTTATTTTTATTGTATTTTATTCTATATATTTTTTATCTTATTCTATAAGTTTTCAACTTACTGTATTAGGTTTTAGGAGTCAGTTAGTCGGTCTATTAGAAAGGAATTTTCTACTTTTTATTTTATTTTATTTTTTTATTTTTTCCTAGGACATATTGTGTGCTATCACCGGGTGCGTTGCATTACATTTCACTGCATATATGTATGGAAGTATGTATATGTATGTGACAAATAAAAATCTTGAATCTAATAATAATAATAAATAATAATAATAATAAAAAATAAAAAATAAATAATAATAATAATAAACAGAGGTGGAACAATGTGTCCCTTTTCCACTCCAACATTATATCTAAAAGGATGGAAAACACCAGCGCTATCAAATTCAATCATCGGAGTCTTTCTGATAAATATCTGGACATCTCAACAAATCTGTATTTTTTGTCAATAAAATAGTGTTTATTCCTGTGGAAACGCATTTATTTGGGCTGTGACTGGATAAACTCAGGAAATGATGGAAATTGTTCATCCAATACAAACCTGGACCATGGACCAAAGAAGCTTCAATTCAAGGCTTCTTCATCGCGACCTCCTCCTTAGAGATGAAGGTTGTTTTATGTGTTTAGGAAGCTGATTTTGGGGAACAAATTAGTCTGTTTTAGTCTATTTATGATGATGATTATTATTATTATTATTATTATTATTATTATAAACAACAATCATTCTTATTATTCATTATAATTCATGATTATTAATAATATTAGATATTGATATTATTATTATTATTCATTAATATTATTTATTGATATTATTATCCATTATAATTATTTATTATTATAATTCATTATTATTATTATTATCATCATCACCATCATCCGGGTGGAGTGGGTCTTCAAAGAACTATTAAAGCGCTGGTTGCTGTTCTGCGGCTGATGTTTGGGACTGAAGTGATCACAGCATCTGTAAATACGTCACCCAGAGGCAGCCGGTTGTCATGGTTACCATGGTTACCGCCGGTTGATCATGATGGCCTGTGATTTGGTTTCAGCATCCACACTAAAACAATAGTGACACGTCCGCTAGGAAGAACCACAGGGTGAGGGACACACACACACACACACACACACACACACACACACACACACTATGACCCTTGACCTCCATTTCTCTCTGGAGGCGGAGTTCATGCGATATGAGGGTGTGGTTACACCCGGACAGGCGTGGCTTAACTGTATAATGGGTTGTGGGGGCGGGGCTAGTGGTATGTGTCCCCTGACACTTCATAACTCAAACTGCTCGTCTGCTCCACCCGCCATCTCCACATCCACACAAAAACTACAACACCACGCTGGGAAAACGACACCTTCACCCAGCCCCAGGAAAACTACACCTCCAGCCAACAACTGGAAAACTACACCTCCACACATCATCAGGAAAACTGCACCTCAACCCAGCCCCAAGAAGACTACCACTCCACTCAACAACTAGAAACCACACCTCCACCCAGTTCCAGGAAAAGAACACCTTCACCCAGCCACGGGAAAACTATACCTCCACCCAGTACCAGTAAAACTACACCTCGACCCAGTGACGGAAATACACCTACACCCAGCACCAGAAAAAATACACCTCCATCCAGTACCAGGAAAACGATACCCCCAAACACCACCAGGAAAACGACGCCGCCAAACATCACCAGGAAAACTACACCTCTATCCAGTACCAGGAAAACGACACCCCCAAACACCACCAGGAAAACGACGCCTCCAACACCACCAGGAAAACTACACCTGCACCCACTGTCAGGAAAGCTGCACCTCCACCCAGTGGAGATGACCTACAGAGCAGAGAGCCAAGGGGTGAGGATGTTTGTATGTTTCCTTCTGCGTTTCAGATTAAATTACAGTCACTGCAAATAATCATTTAACATTCAAGATATTTGTTCATAAACTTTATTTTCATGTCTGGTCACTTGACCGACTGTTCCATTCTCTGAGCCTAGTTCATCTGATGGTGCTTTGGAACAAACAGGGAAATTCAATTCCTGTTTTTAGATGACATATTACTGATTTTCAACCCATATTATTTATGTTTTTATATTTAATACTACTTGTATTATGTGTGTTTTATGTATTGTTTCTAAATCTACTCTGTACACGTCATGGTTGTACGTCAAGTTCCCTTTTATTAGAGTTCATATGGTTAGAAGTTGTGAACTTTGTGAGTCACAATATTTATTTCGTTATTTAGACCTCGACAATTAGAATTATGGATGACCTCCGGAAGGTCAAACACTCTTGAAAGTGTCTCAAGAATCAGAACTGGGAGTTTTCCACAGAGGTGTGTGTGTGTGTGTGTGTGTGTCACCTGCCAGGTGTGTGTGGGGGCGTGGCCTGTGGAGGGACAGGAGGCTGGGGACAGGGCTGCGGGAGACGCTCCCTCCTTGGCGTCCGGCGTCTGGAGACAGCAGGAGGTCAGTGGAGCTCTGAGTCGCAGAGCAGAACAGAGGTTTTTCCTCAACCCACGCGAATGTTTCAGACAAGCCTATTGCGCTAAATAACCCTTCCCGTCCCTCGGACGGTTAAAGCCCGCATAGGTTATTTGAAAACTTTTAATTATTGGGAAAATAATTCAGTTTTAAGTTTCTTTCTGTCCGTCAGTTAATCGGATCACTGAGTCACCAGAGCCAGACCGCTGGAGAGCTGATCTATGGTGTGTAGATCTGTCTATCTACCTTACTAATTCATCAAGTAAGTCACGTAACTGTTGTGTTTTTAAATGATTATCATCTCATTGAAGGGAAGCAGCTGGTCTGTGACAGGAGCCCTGCTGAAACGCAGTACCGTTATGTGACCACCGGGGGGCGCAGTGTCTCAGACACCCAAAACACCCAGCTTAATCCAACTACTGTGAGTGTGTGTGTGTGTGTGTGTGTGTGTGTGTGTGTGTGTGTGTGTGTGTGTGTGTGTGTGGCTTAAAGCCATGTGTGTTAGCTATCTCACGCTATCAGTGTTACATCTCAGATTTAGTACAATGGGTCAGAACCTGTGTGTGTGATTGCCACCATATTGTGGTCTGGCCCTAGGTCAGTATGCTGGCCATCCAACAGGATTAGTGTGAAATGCCCCCAGAAGGAGAAAGAGGGGGAGGAGGAGGATGTCGAAAAAGGCTGTTAGCTGTTAAAAGTTCTGCTCAAAGCTCAATTGTCTCTCCCCCGGTGTATGTGTACGACTTTAACCGGCAGTTTCATCCTCCATTGTGGAAAGTGGACAGTAGTGTGCGTGATATCAGAGTTATGCCGAAACATCAGCAAACACAACCGGAATGCACTAGTCAATGTATAATCACTACTGATAATAATGATAATAATAATTATGATAATTATTATTATTCATCCCTCTCTGTCCAGTCATCGATCCACCCCCTCACCCCTCTCCTCCTCTACAACGACAGACTTCTCCCCTCCGCCTCCCCCTACAGCCAGCCAATCAGCGGCTCCACTGCCGCCGCCCACACCAGGACCCATCCCCATGGCAACAACCTCAACAGGTAGGATGCCGTGTCGCTCGCTGCTCGCCACATGGTGTGGTTCATGGCTCGCCACATGGTGTGGTTCATGGCTCGCCACATGGTGTGGTTCATGGCTCGCCACATGGTGTGGTTCATGGCTCGCCACATGGTGTGGTTCCCCACTAGTACTCGCCGCACAGTTCACCACTCAGCACAGTAAAAATCGGTGTAACTGGTGACTCCTGCCGCCGTCCTCTCTCCTCCAGCAGACTTCAGGTTAAAAAACCTCTCAACGCCTTCATGCTCTTCATGAAGGAGAAGAGACACGACGTACTGAGAGAGGGGACGCTCAGGGAGAGCGCCGCCATCAACCGGGTGCTGGGACACAGGGTGGGTGTCTCACCGACCCCCGTCGGGTCTGAATAGGACTCAACCGGGGGGAGTGCATTCACACACATTTTATTATTATATATATACATATTTTTAAGTTTGGTCTTCGGGGTCCGCTCGGCCCCACCGGCGGTTGAACCATCGGAAACGAAATAAAATTAAAATTAAAATAAATAAATAAAAAAAAATAAATCACCCCATCTTGCTCTGATCCCCACAGTGGCACTCTCTGTCCAGAACGGAACAGTCCAAGTACTACGAGCTCGCCCAAAAAGAGAGGGAGCTGCACAAGCTGCTGTACCCGGGGTGGTCCGCCAGAGACAACTACGTACGTATCGCAGAGTGGGAGGAAGGGGAGAGGCGGAGACGAGCGTCCTCCTCTGAGGTTTTCTGTTTTTTTTTCCTTTGCTGTGTTTCAGGGGAAGCGGAGGAGAAGAAAGGAGAGGTGGGCGGCCGGCGACGCCCCACACCTCTTCCCCCATCCTTCCCTCCTGTAGCGGACAGACCCCCGGGGAACGCCTCCATCTCTTCCCTTTGCCTCTCTCGCTCGACTCCCCCGTCCCTGTCCGTAGCGGCTAAAACGGTGCCGGTTTAGTTTTTGACCTTAGAATTGGCGTGCGTCATAGAGGTTTTTTTGGGGGGGGCCCTCTGCAGGCAGGAGAAGCTATAAGCGCCATGTTTGCTGCTGTTGTTTCGGAAATCGCTGATAAAACATGTTCCCGTGTGTGACAATAATAAATGCCCTGACACCGTCATTCTGGACATTATATTTATTTGTTATTGCTAGTTTTATAATTTATTTTCTACGCAGGTTTTTTTTTTTTTTTTTTTTTTTAACTGCGTATTTCTTTCGGAAATTGTTGCGACAGCAGTTTCCCTTTCGGGAAATGTAACGTTTGTACATGTATTTCAGGGGTATCAACCAGTGCGTCAAAATGGCCACTTTGACACCACGAATTGACAACTCAAAGATTATTCTAGTTTTAGTCTCCAAAGACATTATATCCACATTTCCACATCATCCAGACCCGAGCCGCAAATGATTCAAAATGACAATTTTTGTTTTTATTATCAAAATGAACATTTGAACAATCGTGGCGGTCCGTTATTGAAGTAAACATTACTCAGACTTTACACAAGCAGCTGTCAGTAACTCACAGCCCTGCGCTGGAACAGGAAGGCAACGCATGGCAAACAGGAAGCCACTCCCCGGCGGGCCGCCCGACCCGAGGCGGCCGCGGCTCCGTCACCGGCGGCCACCTCAGGCGCCCCGAACCAAACGTTTGAGCCCGAGCCGACCGCGGCTCAAACGTGGCTCCGGCCGCGCAAGGTTTTTTTTTTTTTAACGAAACGGTTCCCCGAGACGGACAAAACGAACAAGCCCTGCTCCGACAGCACACATCCATGAACTTCAGTAAGATGACGACGCTGACCCAAAAAAAAAAAAAAAAAAAAAAAAATCAAGTATAATAATCAGGAAGTACACTCTGGTCAGCCGCAATGATCCTAAAAATCATTTCAAACTCCATCTGTGGCGCGCTGACGTCGCGGCAGAACGGAAACGCACATCTGGAGCCGTGACGGCGCCCTCGCACGCGTTGGGTCTCCGGGCTCTTGGCACGCGCTTCCGTGCGACACCCCGCCCCAACGGGCAAGGTTCGGTTTTTTTTTTCCGCATTGAAATGAGTGGCTCGACGGCGGCTCGTTGCGCCCACCTTTCTTCGGTTTTGGGAGCCGGTGACGGCGGCGCGGGAGGAGGCGAGGAGGTTTGTTTGTCTTGTTTTTTGTTTTGTCGAGGAGTCGTCGCCACGGACCCGGCACGGGGGGAGACGCCCGGCGTCCGGGGGAGACGTGGAGACCTCGCCCGCCCGGCCCGATCCTCGATGGCTATTGGGTCCAGAGAACCTGCCGGCTTTTGTCCTTTGTTGAGAAGGCGTATGGCTCAGAGGTTTGGCACAGCTTTTTTTTTTTTTTTTTTTAACTCCGGTTCTCCCGGCGGTGCAGCTACAGGCCGACCAATCAGCACAGAGCGGACAGTTTTTTTTTTTTGTTTTTGAACGGCGGTAAGGATGATCCGCTGCGGCGACCCCTAACAGGAGCAGCCGAAAGGAAGAGAAAGAAGGTTGTTTCCGAGAGGGTTGATTCCTCTCGGTCCGTGGCGAATGGTGGTGGGAATCCCCGGGTTCTCGCGTTTTAAAAGTCTGTCTTGAGCTCCGTCGGATCCGCCGATGGAGGAGAAATCTTCCAGAATCCGCGATGAATCTCAACGTCTTAAAAAAAACAAAAAAAAAAACAACAAAAAAAACTGACTGTTTACGGTCGGCGGAGGGCCCCGACGGGGACGACCGGCTTCCCGAACCTGAACGTGGAATTCTCCCGGGAAAACAACCCACAAAAACAACAAAGGCGTCAGGGAGCTCCATCATTCTAAAACGGTGGCGATACATTTTTCGCAAAAACTTTTATTTTGAAAGGCTCCATCCTCTCGGGCACGACATCCGTTTCGAGTCCTCCTCCTCCTCAAGTCCCGAAAGCCGACGTCAACAGGAGAGTCGAGAAAAAGGAGGAGCAGCAACGCAGCAACCTTCCACCTCCACCCCTCCCTCCCCTTCCGTCACTCCTCCCTGCCGCCCCCCATCATGCTGTAGCGCTGGGTGCAGCCGTTGGGCAGAGCGATGGGCCAGCTGAAGGTCACGGGCACCACGCTCTGCACGTTCCTCTCCAGGAAGTTGAAGATGGGGTTCCACCAGGTCCTCGACAGGAGGTTGTTCGGCGCCCGCCGCAGCGCCTGAGCGGGAGGAAGAGCAGGTACGGAGGTTTTGACGCGGTCAACATTTTGTCGTCCCACCCCCCACCTCCACTCTCGTTCAATAATAAAGCAATAGAATCAAAATAGAAAAAAAAAAAAGAAAATGGCATGATGCAATAAACTTCAGAATGAACTGCAAGATGGAAAATTGTGAAATGATACCGAAAACGTAACAATAAACAATAAAATAGAGCGATGTACAATCAACTTAATGATAAACAATAAATACAAACCTAAAAACTTGCAACAAAAACGATAAAAATGACCAAAACACAAGAATATTTTTGCATTTAGTTCTTAGATTAGGGATATTATCATTAATATATGTTTTTTACGTGTGCCAAACACCAGAGTGACACGCACAAAATAAGATCCAAGGTCAAAATGTCAACGATAACCTCTGCGTGCCGTTTGTCTTTTTTCCCCAAACCAGATGTATAAATAAAGAACAAGGTACAGTCGCGCGCGCGCGCGCGTGCGCACACACACACACACACACACACACACACACACACACACACACACACACACACAAAACATTCTGCACTATCGCTTTAGTTAGTTAATGGAACCCTGAAGGACCTAATCCTCGGTGGGGACACATTTATTACAAGATATCCACAATCTGTTGATTAAAATGACCATTACTTGATTAACAGCCTTGTTTAAAGAACTGTTGTACATGGACACATGAGATGGCAAGGAACCACCAGTAGAGAGCAGCACAGTTCTGGTGTAAAAAAAAAAATAAAAAAAATATAAAAGAAAATTAGTGTGAGTGTGTGTGTGGGTGTGTGCGCGCGTGTACACCTACGTGTGTGTTGGCCATGGTGTGGTACCACCAGAACACCCGGGTGGTGACGAAGTACCCGATGACCACGTCGACGCTGTAGTGCTCGTGGCCGATCAGGATGCAGACCACGCCCGTGGCGCTGAGCAGCCAGCACAGCCAGCGGTACCACCAGAACCTGCGAGGGGAGTCTGGAACCACGCACGGGCGCGTTACCATCCAAATATCTACTCAGTTCCACCGCGCGGGCCACTTCCATAACAATTAAGACAATTATTCAAAAACATTTGAATATATATATATGATATATATTATATTTATAATAGAATTTTCTTAATTGTTATTGTTATTCAATATATATATATATATATATATATATATATATATATATATATATATATATATATATATATATATATATATATATATATATATATATAATATTATTAATAATATGAGATGAACAACGTGCAAAGTGGAATATTATTTCCATATTTCACTTTTCACGTTGTTCATCTCATATTTAAAATAAAATTATATATATTAAATTCACTGTATATTTCATGTTTTGTTCACGTACTGGTTGAGTTGTTCTTTGTGGGTATTGTGAATTTAGTGCATATTCTTCTTCCACACTGAACTGCTGCCCCGCCTTGGATTTATTATAGGTTTGTACAGTAAAGGTTGATGTCATTTATACATTTTTAAAAAATGTCATTATTTTAATGAAGAACTGATAAAAGGGAATTCCGCAGTGTTCCTTGTTTAAAAATGGTATTGTTGAGGACACACGCACGCACGCACACGCGCACGCAGTGAAAATGTTGAAATTATTCCAAAGGACTCTTTTTGAAAAGGAAACGTGAGGTTATTCAAGCAGAGGGGTCGGCTTCAACGGTTACCGTGGTACCGACGGTTCCGGATTCCACATTTTAACACTCACACTCGGTGATGAAAAGGTAAGAGAGCGTCAACATGACGGTGTGTCCGCTGTAGAGGAAGTCCCCGCACATCAGGTGGGAGCCCGTGAGAGACAGACCTGGGGAGAGGGAGCGCAGCCTCAGTTCTGATCTTTAACAGTCGAGGAAGACGTCGTCAAAAAACCATGCCATGACATTCACATCCACCAGGAGTTGCTCTGGTGAGATTTGGCGCGCCACACCGCAGGCCGCCCAAAAAAAGCACGACACTCCGAGAAAAAAAAAAAAGGTAGAATAAAAAAAGGAATAACAAAACAGAATTTAAAAAGCGAATTTAAATATTTCACTAAATATGTAGTCTAAATCAAATTGTCAAATATGTACGGATAAAAATACAAAACACAACATAGTCAGATATATCAGATATACAAATATACAAAATGCAACGCTATGCACAGGATACATTATTGCTCTGAGTATAAGTTATAAATATGATGAGCCAGTCACAGTAATCATTATTATTATTGTTATTATTAACAAACGTTGTTACCACATTATCAAGTATTCTAAAACTGTTACTGCATTGGAAGTTACGATAAAACTATAAACGACACTGTTACAATGTATTATTAAATCCATGTCTCTACGTTATAGGGCAGAACAGAACATGACATGAGAATAACACATGGAATATTGATCATAAATTTGACATAAAATATGAATATGACTGACCTCCTCCAGATATCAGTCTGAGTATTCTCCAAATCTTCCCTGTGGAGTCATTGTACAGCTGTTGATGGACGGACAATATACAGTTTTAATAATATCTATATTTCTATACATTAAAATAATTTATTAAGTTTGGGATGTTGATGATGTCATTGTGTGTGTGTATGTGTGTACCTTGGGAGCGCACACCATGTGCTTGCCAGGAACAGGGAGTGTGGTGATGTACATGGTGACACAACGATACATGTACAGTGTCCCGATCAGGAAGAAACACCTGCGACCGATGATAGACCTGACACGCACGCACGCACGCACACGCACACACACACACACACACACACACACACACACACACGATGTATATCATATCATGTATATCATGCTTATTTTTATTTATTTATTTTTAAGTATTATCCATCTTGTATTTTTTATTTTCAAGCTTATTTTAATCGCGTATTGTTAATTTTAAGGGAACTTGTATATTACCAATTATCTTTTACTTCTTTTTCAGGTTGTTTCTATATTCCAAATTCTTTATAAATTTTGTAATACATTTTTTGGTTCATTGTAAATTGCCAATTATATATATATATATATATATATATATATAACTAAAGGTTGCTGGTTCGATCCCAGGCTCCTCCTGCTAGCATTCTGTAGTGTCCTTGAGCAAGACACTTAACCCCTAATTGCTCCTGATGGCTGCGTCCGTCGGTGTTTGAACAGTTGTAAGTCGCTTTGGATAAAAGCGTCTGCTAAATGACTAAATGTAAAATGTAAATGTAAATGTGTATATATATATATATATATATATATATATATATATATATATATATAAATAATCACATTTTTGGTTTACTGTTTACTGTTTTTATTTTTATGGTTAACTAAGGGTTATTATATATTGCCATTTTTTTTTTTTCACTGCATACTGGCAAATTCTTCATGTTTTTATTCTCATTACTTTACTATTTTTGCCTATTGTGTTATATATGAGCTGCCGCATCAGTGCAATTGCCCCCTCCAGGGGATGAATAAACTACCTGAAATAATGGGAGTGGTATTATGGGATACGGGAGCATCACCCACTTGTGTTTGAGGAAGATCCACTGGACGAACCAGAGGCCGACCAGCACCAGCCCGTTGACCTCGGTGACGTTGAAGGCCCAGGGCACCCGGTCCACATAGTCGAAGAACTTGTCGGGCAGCGGCGGGCTCACCGACTTGTCGGGCACACGCTCGTGCACAAAGGTGATGATGACGGTGGTGAAGAGCAGGTTGAGGACGGCGTAGACGAAGGCCACGCCCGTCTTCCACCACTCCGCCGGCAGCTGGTTGGCGCGCTCGTGCGGCACGGCGATGGTGACGTAGTCGCGCTGCCGGCGCAGCGCGTTGGGCAGGCAGCGGAGCAGGCGGCTGCGCTCGGCGCCGCGCTTGCACGGCCTGCCGCCGCCGCCGCCGCCACCGTCCTCGGGAGCCTCAAACGAGAGGCGTGCCAAGTTGCCGTTGGCGAGCCGGGGAGGAGGAGGAGGACAGGGAGGAGGAGGGGGGGGGGGAGAGGCGGGTTCCGGGATCGTCACGGTGACTTCCAGGGGAACGGGACAATCGTCGTTGTCCTGGATTAGTTCTGAAGCGGCCATGACACTGGGAACCAGTCGGGGCGTGGCTGAGGTGTCGGGCCGTCTGGGCTGCCCCGCCCACTTATCCTTCTTTTGTCTGGGATCGACCGCTCCGGTCTGAGCTCGTGTCGCTGGGGACGGGTGCTTCCGGCGTCGGGCCGACGATTGCCGGTCAACAAAAGCGTGGATTGATATTCCCAACAGTCTCACGGGTCGATTGGTGAGGCCTGTCAGAGGTCAGAGGTCATCAGTCCGCCTGGTCTGGAGGACCCTGTGAAAACCTGAAAGCACAGAAACAGAAGTTAGACACGTCTGATGGGCTGGAATTCGGCTCTGACAGTGACGCCCTCAAAGCATTATGGATCCCTGTTCACCTATTGGCCGGAGCCTCAATGTGACGCGAGAAAAGGGAGTTTCCGGGAAAATAAAGATGGCGTCTGAAAAGAAGTTTGAACTTTGAGAGGGATTGTTTGACCGTGTGAATTTACCGAGATTGGAATCTTCAGTGAGAGCCCGCCCCCACCACCCAAAAAAAGCGGACAATCCGCTCTGTGCATCTGCCGGAACGCCCTCGGCAGAGTCTGACCCCAAGGCGCGGCATCCCGGGGGCGCTCGGACGGCCTCGGACCGTCTCGAACCGTCACGCATGCCTCATTCCTGAACGCCGCGCCGCCTGGATTTGCGCTCAACTCCTGTGAACGCGCGGTCTGAGCAAAGATTCAACAACGCGTTGGTGCTTGAACGTCTATTGTAATCTAAAGCTGTTTATTTATCTTCTTTTCGTATCTTCAATGGTGTTTGTGGGTGTGGTTTGCTATATGTTCAAGACCAGGATCCTTAAATTAACTCTCTTTATTTAAGCCGTTTAATTGTGATATTCCGGGGAAAACGGCATCTCCCGGGTGTTTTTATCAACATAGGCCCGCGATGGGGCCGCTCCGCAGGCGTGGGCGAATCCGGTCCGGACTTTGCGTATCCGGCCGTTTCGCGCCGAGTCAGAACGGTTCCTCCCGGGTATTGAACGAAGCCCTGCAAGGGGACGAGCGTCTGGGCGGGAGCTCCGAGGCGGGTTCGGCGCCTCGCTCAAGCGCACCCCTGGAAACGGGCCGGGAGGAGCCGAGCATCGAACCGCCCACCCCCTCCCCCGGTGGCCGTAGGAGGCGGAAGTGAGCTCGATCAAGAAGCACTGGCATTGATCCCCGTTGATCCCATCCCTAAAATGGACCCATATAAACACGCTGGTGGAGAACGTCGCAGTTTCGCCGCTGGGCGCCGTTTTATGGACGCAGTATTCCCGGGGCTTGTTGATACCCAGAACCAATAGAAATAAAGACTCATGGTCTCATCGAAGAGCCTGAGCCTCAGTTTAGCCCTTTTTTTTTTTTTTTTTCTTCCCCGGCTCCAAAACGTGAAACAGGAACTGAAGCCACGTTGTGCAACAGCGGACGCCGCGTCGGCCGTTTTCCCGAGCACGTGACGTGCACGTACAGTGTGGTATCCGCGGATCTGTAACTGTAGAGAATTCAATTGTTTCGGGGCCGGAGGAATTCACTTGCTGCCGTTCAGCCGGGCTCATATCCGAACAACCATCGGTCTCAGCTGCTACTGACCTGCCGCACACACACACACACACGTACAAACACACGTACGAACACACACACACACACACACGCACACGCACGCACACGCACAAGCACTCCAAAGTGCTTTGTTTGACTTTTAGTAACCTGAGTGAGTAACCAGCCACTCCTTAAGGAACACACACACACTTTGTTCAAGTGCATATTCGGTTAAGGCTACAGGCACCCAAAGTCCCACCAACGCCCACAGGAAGTCGTAACAGGACAGGTCTGACAGCATTAAGGGCAGGAGGATGGGGGGAGAGAGAGAGAGAGAGAGAGAAGATTGAGATCTTTGCTTTTTAGAACGAAAACAAAGCTTCAGCTCTCAAAACCTGTTTGTGTGTGTGTGTGTGTGTGTGTGTGTGTGTGTGTGTGTGTGTGTGTGTGTGTGTGTGTGTGTGTGTGTGTGTGTGTGTGTGTGTGTGTGTGTGTGTGTGTGTGTGTGTGTGTGTGTGTGTGTGTGGTAATTAGCTCCATGTGAATGTGATGAGTTTTAGCTCATAGGTCACCAGTCAGCAATTACCATCGGAGAAAAACCAGTAAAAAAAACAAAAAAATAAAAACGAGTCAACTTAAGTTGCTTAAGACTTAAAAGTTTTAATGATGAGCAGATACGGAGTTCCAGGACCTTTACTGAACAGTAGAACACACTTTGACACATTATAGTTTGGACTCACTGGATCATAACGATCGGCGGAAAATCCAGTATTCCTCACGATCAGACATGTACACTGTAAAAGTGGGTGTTTAAAACTACACTTTGTCTTCAGGTTTTTCCTTCTATGCGTTTATTCAGCTTTGCTTTTAAATATGCATTTCATGCCTCATGCGAAGCACATTGCATTGCATTGAGTATGAGATGCGCTGTGCACTTTCGGGGGCAACCCCAGACAGGACTTAGCAAGATGAAGGTAACGGCAGAAAACCCAACCACAGACATGTCAACACACTACGTCGGTGTCGTCGGGATTTACACCAAACAATGAGTCATGGAACGGAGAGGGTTGCGGATTGATGCAGGGTTTCTGCAGGTTCCAACTACTCAAATTGAACACTCTTTAAGACCCTTTTAACCCATTGTGAATGCAATTCATCACCTATTTTCACTGTCCAAAATGGCGAAAAAAAAAAAAAAAAAAAAAAAAAAAAAAATAGTCCAGTTGTCCACCAGTTGATCCATCGGGATCAGAGGGATAAAAAATAAATAAATAAATAAAAATAAATGAAAAAAATATATACACACACACAATAAATAAAAAAAAAATATATATATACATATACATATACACACACACACACACACACACACACACACACACACACACACACACACACACACACACACACACACACACACACACACACACACACACACACACACACACTAAAATGAGTCACCAAACCCCCTCCCCCCACCAACAAAAAAAACAAACCACGCCTAAAAGCGAGTTGTTTGCATCTATTTTTAAGACCTGTCAGAACCTTATCTACGACATTTTCATGGTCTAAAATTGAGATTTTTGGCTCTTTAAAGACCCGCGGAAACGCTGTAACAGTCAAAGTGGCACCGGAATCGGCGAAATACCAGTGAAGGTGCCGCAGGTAACGGACGCACTGACACAGAGCTGAAAAACAGTAATAACTTAGTGTTCGTCTCCCCTCAGCGTGACAAATACTTTAACTCCCAGCTGCCCCTCTCTTTAACATTTCAGGTGTGTGTGTGTGTGTGTGTGTGTGTGTGTGTGTGTGTGTGTGTGTGTGTGTGTGTGTGTGTGTGTGTGTGTGTGTGTGTGTGTGTGTGTGTGTGTGTGTGTGTGTGTGTGTGTGTGTGTGTGTGTGTGTGTGTGTGTGTGTGTGTGTGTGTGTGTGTGTGTGTGTGTGTGTGTGTGTGTGTGTGTGTGCACACTCACTCTGAAACCAAAACAGAAGCAAGTGACAGGGGATGGTAGCTCAGGAGGTAGAGCTGGTGGTCTAGTGATCCAAAGGTTGCTGGTTCGATCCCAGGCTCCTCCTGCTAGCATGCTGTAGTGTCCTTGAGCAAGACACAAACCCCTAATTGCTCCTGATGGCTGCGTCCGTCGGTGTTTGAACAATTGTAAGTCGATTTGGATAAAAGCGTCTGCTAAATGACTAAATGTAAAATGTAATGTAATGTAATGACAGTATTTAGCCATTTCATCAATTGGGTCTCAGAAACGTATCACCAGGTTAACCACGGAGTCTCCGTGTCGGGGGCATCACCACAATCCCGGCTGCTGAAAATCGAAACGGAGTTCTGCTCCAGGGCTCCATCAACGCCGACCTGGAACGCCAACCCCTACTCTAGTTTTTCCCCCCCCCCCGCCAAATTAACACGTCCGCTCACTCCTCCCGCCAGACGCTACAGCCGCGCACCTCCTCCTGAGTCACTCAGACACCGCATTGTGCAACGCAATGACGATGTGGTAAAAGCTCGTGATGATACCACCATACGGACACAATGCCTCTGTGTTGCGGTTTACTCAATTCCTGGGCCGCCCGTCGCGGAACACACACCTTGAAGTGACGAAACAAAATATGAGCTGACATTGACGGATCGGTACTTTCGGGACGGAGGTTTTTTTTTTTTTGTCCCCCCCCCCTAGCAACAACATATTTGAAATCGTATGTGTTTACAATTATCTTGTGCGACCAAACACACATTTATGCCAAACTGCTATACCAGGAATATTATGGTGGGAATTTTTCTCTCCTTTATTGCACTTTTGTTCTCCGATCTAACATTGAGACGCTCGCACCCCCTGACACTTTTTGACTTTTAAGCCGATAAACACCTAAAATTGATTAACCTTGGATTTTTTTTTTTTTTTTTTAAATGGTTTAAAATTGTGTAGATGTTTTCTATTGTACAGCACCTGTGTCTTTATAGCTCTTTTATTTAATGATAATTGATGCAGACACATGTGTGTGTATATATACACACATATATACACACATACATACACACATACATATATATATATATATATATATATATATATATATATATATATATATATATATATATATATATATATATACACACACACACACATAAATATATATACACACACACACACACACACACACACACACACACACACACACACACACACACACACACACACACACACACACACACACACACACACACACACACCCCTATCTTTAAAGATATTTTATGCATTATACAATCATATCCCAGTTAGAAATATGCTAAATTACAGAGATATATGTAAACGTGGCCTATATTCAATATTTCACTCTAAGCGATAGAAAACAGCGAGCCACTGGACAGTTCACTGGACTTTTTCCTCGCTCAACACCAGGTAAACACCACGCCCGCACCTGGACATCAGTCGGCTTCCAGGTGAACAGCAAACGTGTTCGACATCTAAGAAAAGTGACTTGGTTCCTCTTCCTTGCGGCGTAAACCACGGCGTTGTGATGAGCCGGAACCGTCCCGGTAAAAGTTGTGGATCGGCGGCTCGTCCCAAATTCCATCAGCGGACATCCACCCAGGGCGGCTATACCGTCACGGCAACCCGGCCGTGCCGGCTAGCAACACATGGGGAATCGAACCGGGGACGCACCGACTCGTCGCTCGTTCATCGGTATCGGCCGATATTGGCCCTGTTGACCGCCATCTGCCTATCGGTAAACAAGATGACTTCCAGCGATGGCGGTGGCCGATGTTTGGACGAGAGACCCGGCGCTGCGTTGGCGTGGAGCTCGGAAAACGAACGCGTCGCAGGTGGCGCCGCGTCCGCCGGGCCCCTCGGAGAAGAGATTCGAGAGGTTTATTCGTCACCTACATATACATACTTTCGTACATATATGCAGTGAAATGTAATGCAACGCACCCGGTGATAACACACAATATGTCCTCGGAAAAATTTCTCTCTAATAGACCAACTAACTGACTCCTAAAGCGTAATAAAGTAAGTCGAATACTTATAGAATAGAACAAAAATATATCGAATAAAATAAAATGAAATAAAATGGAATAGATAAAGGGAATATCCTTATGTATATGGAATAGGCAATTATGTATACACAGATATGTGCATTAAAGTGGCACGTGAATAAAGGCACCGGCACCAGCACCGAAACATCGGCACCGGCCAAACCGTTGTCTCGGCCGTCGGTATCGACCCAGAATTTCCCGGTCGGCGCATCCCTTGATTGAACCCCAGGGCCTTGCTCTCGAGAAATGAACCCCTGACCCCGTGAGCGTGGATGTGTAGATGTTTTTTTTTGTGTTTGTTTTTGACTCCAGTCATCACGACGTCATATGTGGTTTAAGGGGCACAGCGGCGTCTCAGAGGGTCCTGGACGCTGAATGAACACACGAGAATCTAATCTCCCCCCATTAGCTCTGATTCATCAACTCGGGACCGAGAGAGAGGGAGGGAGGGGGAGAGATAGAGAGAGGGAGAGAGAGGGAGATAGTTGGGGGGAGAGAGAGAGAGAGAGTGAGGAGGGGGGAGAGGGAGAGAGAGAGATAGTTGGGGGGAGAGAGAGAGAGAGTGAGAGAGTGAGGAGGGGGGATAGAGAGAGAGAGTAAGGAGGGGGGAGAGAGAGAGAGAGAGAGATAGTTGGGGGGAGAGAGAGTGAGGAGGGGGGGAGAGAGAGAGAGAGAGTGAGGAGGGGGGGAGAGAGAGAGAGAGAGTGAGGAGGGGGGGAGAGAGAGAGAGAGCGAGAGAGAGAGAGAGTGAGGAGGGGGGAGAGAGAGAGAGTGAGGAGGGGGGAGAGAGAGAGAGAGTGAGGAGGGGGGAGAGAGAGAGAGAGTAAGGAGGGGGGAGAGGGAGAGAGAGAGAGATAGTTTGGGGGAGAGAGAGAGTGGGGAGGGGGGGAGAGAGAGTGGGGAGGGGGGGAGAGAGTGGGGAGGGGGGGGGGTGGGGAGGGGAGAGAGAGAGAGTGAGGAGGGGAGAGAGAGAGAAGGGAGAGAGAGAGGGGAGAGAGAGAGAGATGCCATTTACATTTTTATTTCAGGTTTTGCTTCACTGACGTATCCCATATCTATTTTTCAACAGCAATGTTAAAAACCATTTCGCCGCCATGTTCACATGCATCCGTTTTCATTTTATCTTCAGCTTCTTTCCACTTGTTTGGTTTGTTTTGTTTGTTTTCCCACTTCCGTCAACACACGATTCCCGTGTCAATAAAGTTGATTGAAATTGAGTTGGGGAGAGCGACAGTTTGTACCAGATTTAAACACGCTCCGCCACAAATGTGATCCGACGGCGGCGTTTTCAACGCATCCGGACGAAAAACACGACATTAGTCCAGGCGACGAAATGCTATTCAGCGCAAGTTTGAGCCGAAATAAAGTTCATGGTCAACGTTCGGAGGAGACGGGGCGCATTGCGCGTGCGCACGCACCTGTGGAAAGGTGCGCCGCGTTTCCGCTTTGTCCGAACTTCTCCTTCCGCTAAAAACAAACAATTAAAAAAACGCGCTTCAGAACAACGCGCGACACGCACCTGTGCTGCCTGCGGACGCGCTCCTCCTCCGCTCGCTTCGCCGTCCGCGCGTCCGTCCTGCGTCGCCCGGTCCACGACTCACGCGAACGCACGGGGAGGAGGAGGAGGAGGAGGGGGAGGGGCGCGGAGCCGGCCCCGCCCACTCGCGGGGCGCGCCGCCCAATCAGATTGGAGCGGATTCGTTTTCCGCAGACACGCCCCCTTGCCCGCTTGTGACTCACCTGTCGGTTCAACCGATACCGGTTCCCCAACACACTGGGATAAAAGCATTGTTTCTAAAGAAAAACAAAAAAACAAAACGTGGAACACATAAAAATACAATTTATTGTAAGAATTACATTTAAAACAATGTTGTTGAAGTAACCATATAACGAATACGCAGTTTAAATTCTATGAC
>NC_137209.1:17591345-17636345 GCF_960531495.2 Zeus faber | reverse complement strand
TAACGCAGTCTGTCTATCTACCCTTCACCCGTCTAGCTGCGGGGCAGTCTAGCAGTGTTGCTGTGCAATGTCAAACCCTGCAAGCTGAAAGGAGTGATGTCACAGGCCCGCGTCCTCTGTTGCTCCGCCTCCGGTGACCACGTGGAACTGCTGGCCCCGCCCCCTGGCTCCACCCCTGGCGACAGGATCACCTTCCACAACTACCCGGGTAACCATGGTTAGATTATTCGCGCCACAGAGGACAACAAAAAATGGCAACGATATTCCGATAATAGGAACTGATTTCTCAAACGTCAGTTACATGACGGCGGTGACTTGAAAACTGTCACAGAAATGGATGTAATGAGAGACGAAACATACAGAGGTGAAAACTGACTCGTCGTGGATTCCCTCATGGATCCTTCCTGGCCTCTAATTCAATTCTGATGAATATAATATAATCAATATATCATCAATATATGTATCAATATGACGTTTGAAATGCCTCTGACCATCATGGCTAAAAACTAAAAAAAAAAAATTCCGATAGTAAAATGACTTGACCAAGTTGATATATAGGTTGTGTGTGTGTGTGTGTGTGTGTGTGTGTGTGTGTGTGTGTGTGTGTGTGTGCGCGTGTGTGTCTGGTGTGTGCACGCGCGCGTGCGTGCCTTCACAGGTGAACCCGACAGAGAGCTGGCCGCCAAGGAAAAGGTTTGGGAAGGCCTGCAGCCCGACCTGCGCACCGATGCAAGGGGCGTGGCCAACTACAAGGGGGCGGGGTTTGAAGTGAAGGGGAAGGGCCTGTGTCGGGCGCCGACTCTCACCGACTGCGCCATCCGCTAGATGCCCCGACGGCCGGAGGGACGAATAAAAGATCCGTTCGGACGACAGACGCTTTGCTCCGCCTTTATTTTGCAGTCGAGAGATTGCAACAATTGCAATAAAACCAACGTACATAAATGAATGCCGTGAATGTGTATACAATGGGATAATCTTCAAGTGATAAGATGAAATCATAAATCAATACGCATAATAATGCTGAAATCAAAGTTTGGTCACGCATGTGATCGCTGTGAGTTCGCTAGGCGCTGTCTGCCTCCACGGCGGCTCTCAAGGCAGAGTGGTGCCTCGCCGCCGACAGGCTCAGCACTCGTTCTCTCAGCGGAGCCCCCCTGTACATCGGCCAATCAGAGCCGTTGTCAATGAACAGGACCCCGCCTCCGACCTTGGCCGCGAGAGCCCTCAGCCAATTGGAGGTCCCGGCTAGGTAACGCGTGGGGTCTAGCCCCGCCTCCTCCAGGCAGTCGGCGTGCGTGAGGACCAACAGGGCGTGTTGAAACCATTCTGGGCCGAACAGGGTCTACACACACAGATAGGGAACAACAGTATGAGCAGCACTTTAATCAGCATTCAAGATAATTTATGCATATATTAGACTGAAACGCTGAATCTTATTGGGCAGTGAAGCGTGTAGCTGTGTGTGTGTGTGTGCGTGCGCGCTCGCCCCCACCTGCGCACAGCGGACCAGCTGGGTGTCGGCCCGCGGCATGTCGGCCCGCACCACCAGCACCAGCACGTGCACGCCCTCGGTGAATTGCAGGCGCACGCTCCGCCCGAGCCCCGTGGGGCGCGGCAGAGGGGGCGTGTCCATCACCGCCAGCCGGAGGTCACACTCCGCCCCGCTGCGCCTGAAGAAGCTGCGGATGGTCCTGGAAAGGACCCTGCACTCTGACGCCGCCGGCCCGCCGTACACGCCGTACACGCCGGACACGCCGGACACGCCGGACACGCCGGGCACACCGGACACACCGGACACGCCGGGACCGGTTTGGAACTCATCCGACCCTGAAAGTTACAGGGAATTTAAAGGAAAATTGCAGAAAGGAACCGTTCATTATTAAGACTCGCTTTCCGCCCTACGTCGCTTTATTCACGTCAACTTGGTTGACTTGTGGGAAGCGCCCCATGGTTTGTGGCCAGGCATTTTTAAATTTTTTAACCTTCCGAGAGAGAGACGCCATCCGCCATCGATTGACGAGTGGAATCGTTCTCTGGTGTTACGCTAGAAGACGCGGGCACGGCTCTCTGGTGAGAAAGCGCTCCGAAGCAGGAAGCGATGCTGCGTTCACGGGAACTCGGGAAACTGTTTTTCGAGGCGTCAGCGATGCCACGTTCACGGGAACTCAGGAAACTGTGATTCGTGTCGTCAGGGATGCTGCGTTCACGGGAACTCATAAAACTGTAATTTGTGTCGTTAGTCCCGACCGGCTCCCACCCCAGGTACTGTATATTTAGGACCTGTGGGAAACGCTCTCTTTTTTTCACCATACATGTGTTCGCATCCTGGTTGTTCGCTCTTTACTGAACATGTGAGCTTGTTTCTTTTATTTATGTGTAAGTTACGGAACACGCGGTGGGAATCGCACCACAGATGACACCCGCCACTCTCCTGTAAGATGTGACCTGCAGCCCTCAGCGCTTGTTTTCTTCCCTATTTCTCTCATCACACACCAGCTGAACGGTCTGCACTATTTTTAGATTGACAGTCTGTCAAGCACTCTATCCGTTCTGTTTGAAAAAGCCCATTTGTTGTCTAAATTATTCCTCGTCTGTCCCTCAACACTTCCACCACTGACATAAATAATGTCAATCAAGAAAAAAATATATATATACACACTATTCACAAAAAGTAAGGGATATTTGGCTTTTGAGTGAAATTTATGGAAAATATAAAAAGTTTACGCGACAGTGATATTCTATCATGAAAGTAGGGCATTGAAATAGAAGCATGCAATGGTGATTTCCTCATCTCAAACAATTTATTGAAACAAAAGCCAACAACAGTGGTGGGTAAACCACAACAAAAAATGTCAATGTCTCAATAACTTGTCATGTGCCCTTGAGCATCAATTACAGCTTGACAAGGACGTCTCATGCTGTTCACAAGTCAACTTATTGTCTGCTGAGGCCTGGCACCCCACTCTTCTTGAGGGGCGGCCCTCAGGTCATTGAGGTTCTGTGGTACAGAGTTACGAGCCTCTACACGGCAACTCAGCTGATCCCATAGGTTTTCTATGGGATTCAGGTCTGGAGAAAGTGCAGGCCACTCCATTTGAGGTACCCCAGTCTCCAACAGCCGTTCCCTAATGATGCCACCTCCATGAGCTGGAGCATTGTCATCCATGAAGATGAAATGAGGCCTGTGTTGTTCATGCAGTGGCACAATGACTGGATGAATGATGTTATTCAGGTAGTATGGGCTTGTCACTGTACCATTCACAAAGTGTAGGGCAGTTCTGTATTGACTAGACACACCTGCCCACACTGTAACACCACCACCACCAAAGGCTCGTTTGGTGACAAAAGTGGCCGATGCATAGCGCTCTCCTTGACGTCTCCAACATTGTTGGCGGCCATCATTTCAACATACCGGCGCTCAGAGACTGTGCAAACCAACTTACAGATGTTCTCACGGATATCTACAACACCTCTCTGAGCCAAGCCATCATACCAACATGCTTCAAAGCCACCACCATCATACCGCTACCCAAGAAATCCCCAGCCTCAACACTGAACGACTACCGACCCATAGCACTCACGCCCATCATGATGAAGTGCCTTGAAAGATTGATCAAGGCCCACATAACTTCCAGTCTCCCCACTACACTTGATCCATTCCAGTTTGCATACCGTCCCGATCGCTCCACTGATGATGCCATAGCAACAGCACTCCACCTATGCCTGGCTCATCTGGAAAACAAAAACAGTTACGTGCGGATACTGTTCATTGACTTCAGTTCCGCCTTCAACACAGTCATCCCCCAACACCTGGTAAATAAACTTAGCGAAATAGGCATCAGCACCCCACTCTGCAACTGGCTACTGGACTTCCTTACTGATAGACCACAGACAGTAAGAGTTGGCAAAAACTCCTCAGAGACCATCACTGTGAACACTGGAGTCCCCCAAGGATGTGTATTGTCCCCTCTGCTGTTCACACTGGCGACACATGACTGTTGTGCCACATACAACTCGAACCACTTCATTAAGTTTGCATATGACACAACAGTTGTGGGCCTCATCAGTGACGACAATGACTCAGCCTACAGAGAGGAGGTACATCTACTCATCAACTGGTGTGACAACAATAATCTACATCTCAATGCAAACAAGACAAAAGAAATAACTGTGGACTTCAGAAAGAAACACACACCACACATCCCACTCACCATCAATTGCAGTGCAGTGGAGTCTGTGAAGAGCACCAAGTTCCTGGGGGTGCACATCACAGACGACCTGACATGGTCAATCAACACCACCTCCCTTGTAAAGAAGGCACAGCAACGCCTCTACTTCCTTCGCCGGATGAGGAGAGCTGACCTCCCGCCTTCTGCCCTCTCCACCTTCTATAGGGGTGCTATTGAGAGCATTCTTACCAGCAGCCTCTCAGTCTGGTATGGCAGCTGCTCTGCTGCTGACCAGAAAGCCCTACAAAGAGTGGTGAGGACAGCAGAGAAGATCACCAAAACAGCACAACCATCCGTCCAGGATCTGTACCCGTCTCGCTGCCGCAAGAGAGCCACCAATATCATTAAGGACCACACCCACCCAGCACACAAACTGTTGAGCCTCCTACCTTCTGGCAAGCGGCACCACAGCATGCGGTGCAATACCACCAGATTCAGGAACAGCTTTTTCCAAAGGCCATCAGACTACTAAACTCACCAAACACAACATGAACGCGACACCCACAAAGACCAACTGACTGCACAATATTTACATTTTTACAATACATATGTATCCCCTCGGTACACATATGTATCCTCTTGCTGCTAGCTTTGTACTGCACCTTATTACCTAAATAACATACCTCATTTGACTTCTTGAGTATATAAGAATATCCTTAGTCTTGTTGTGTTGTTGTGTCTATTGTTGTTGTCTTTTTGCACTTTCATGTTATATGTTGTGTGTTACAAATATTACTGCACATTTGGAGTATGGGGAAACGCAATTTTGATCCTCTGTGTAATTACGTGTTGCATGGTACGATTGACAATAAAGTACACTTTGAACTTTGAACTTTGAACTTTGAACATTTCTGCTCAATGTGAAACGACTTTCATCAGAGAACAGCACTGAGGCCACTGGTCCCTCGTCCAGCGTAAATGCTCCCTGGCCCGTGCAAGACGATGATGCCTGTGCCTGGTGGTGTGGTCAGGTACCCTTGCAGGTCGTCTAACACGCAGACCACGCTGATGTGCCTGGAGTTGAGTGGCATTCATCATCCGGTTCCGCAGGGCACTGTTCACAATGAAGCGCTCATCACTGTGGGATGTGGCCAAAGGACGTCCACTTCTATGCCTTTCTGTGACTCTTCCAGTCTCTGTATCTCTGTTGCAACCTGCTGATGACACTCTGTGACACTCTAAGCTCAGTGGCCACTTCCCTCTGAGAACATCCTGTTTGAAGCCTCGCAATGGCGAGGTACTGTTGATCAATTGTTAGGTGTCGTCTTGGTCTCATGATGTCAAAATGTGAACAGCATGATGAAGAGGACTGTTTAAATACCAATTCTAATTGAACCAGGAAATGTATTGGTCGATTCATGGATCAAACACCTGTTGTGAATTTTGCCGTTCAGCTCCTTGTGAGAGAACAGCAAGTTGTGCAAAAAGTACTGAAACATTGAACAGTTGGACATGTGCATTCAAAAGTTTAGAGAAGGTCAAATTAAGTTCACCTGTAAAGATTATAGTGCATTTTAGGTTCATCCTGAAATTTCACCCGAAACCGAATATCCCTAACTTTTTGTGAGTCGTGTATATTATCAGATCTCATTTTTAAGATATGATCAGATAACATATCTTTTCTGGTCCGATCTTAAAATGACGAGTGCGAGTTTGTCCCTTATCCCTGCTGCAGAATGAAGGAAGGCCGTGCACTGGGATTGCCTCGTCTGCCTCGTTACTATGGAAACGACAGAACTCTCACTTTTAATAACTTGCTAACTAGCCTGCGAAAAATAAAAGCATCTTTCGGCACTTAGCCATCTAAGATTTAGCAATATTAAAACTGTCACCATAAAAAGTTAAGATGAAAAAAGAAAAGAGAATTACACAAATTTATACAGAATCAGAATCTGAATCTGAATCAGAAATACTTTAATAATCCCTGGGGGAAATTACTTAAAGGGGGAAATTACATTAATTATACACAAAAAAATACTCTTTGTGATTATTGAACACGCAATGTTATTTATATGAACCATTATCTGTGTACTGACCAATCAGAGCGTTCCCCACGGAGCTCCTCCCGCTCTGTCGGTCGCCGAGCAACAGTACATTCAGGGACAGCAGCCCTGCGTCGTCCCTGGACGGACCGGCCCGATTGCGGATGGTGGTCAACAGGTTGCCATGGAAACCCTGGCTGTTTGCCGAGCTCACCTGGATTTCTGCGGTCTCGCCGTCTGGTTTCATTACCGGGGCGGAGCCTGGCACAGCCAATGAAAATGCTGGGGGAGATTTTACGGGATATAATCTGTTAAAGGTTAGAATGGTTCTCATCAAGTCTGTTATTGCCATTTCGCTTCGGTATAATAAAATAATCGATCTGTATCTTTAGTTCATAAGTATTACTTTTTGTATGAATATTAAGTATTTATATTAGTATAAATATAGTTGTCGTTTTTCTAAGGTTTGTTTATTTAAAGGTGTTTCTGATTTGATCGACTAATCATGGGTAAACCACCTCCGCCTCCACGGCCCAGTCAGAAAACAAAACCAGGTCTCCGGTGGCATTTCTTTTTTTCTAAGGGATAACACACACACACACACCTAAACAGAAGCAGAGAGTTTTTAAAAGCTGGTTTTACTCACGTTTAACGAAGCCACAACTTCCTGTCCGCTTCAACTGTTTGGAGAGGAAACTTGGCTTGGGTTGAGGCTCCGGTAGCAAAGCACGGATCTGCGTGTTCCTTAATGCGTGTGTGTGTGTGTGTGTGTGTGGGGGGGGGGGGGGGGGGGGTTGGTTAAATAGTAACCAGAATAGGTTGTAAAGCTGTTATAAATGACCCAACACCCACACACAGCTGATACACCCATTCAATTGTTTAAAGAGACATGACGTCCAGCTGTGGTCGTAGGCCTATATACTCGACGGGGGCATTTCAGGGTTCGGTGTCTTGCTCAAGGTTACTTCAGCGCACTGCCAGGGGGAGCCGGGGATCGAACCGGGAACCCTCTGTTCACTGGACGACCCGCTCTACCTCCTGCGCCACTTCCTGTGGCGTTTGCCCAACCCTCACCCCGACATGTGTGTGATGTGTAGTAACGTCCTCGGGGCGGTTTGTCACGTGACCTTTAAGAGGAACAAGAACCACCTGCAGCTGTTATTGTTACATTAGACAGCTCAAGAATGTACGATTATTACTACCAGGCTACACACACACACACACACACACACACACACACACACACACACACACAGGCACACACGCACACACCGACGCACACACGCACACACACACACAGGATGTTGGGGATCGTGGATTCAGGAGTGATGATAACAACTACATAACATCATGCGTATCAGATGAGATTTGTGTGTTTATATGCATTTGCGGGTGTGTGTGTGCGTGCATGCGATGTGTCGTGTGTGCGAGCGCGTGTGTGTGTGTGCGTCTCTTACCCAAACCGAGAGCAGTGATGCCGTCAGCCATCAACCACAAATCAAAGATTTGAATCGCACACGCACGCGCTCATGCGCGCGTGCACACATAGACACACACACACACACACACACACACACACGCACACACGGGCGCCCGGGCAGGGCAACGATCCCCTCTTTGAATAATTGGATAATTGGCGGTGTTTCCCGGTGCCAACAGATCCAGCAGATACCGCAGGGAGCTGCCAAACAGACTGTTTACGTTAGACACCGTGCCGCGCAGAGTCGCGAGCGTGAACGCGTCCACGGCCACGGCCGACGCCCTTGTCCGTCCTCCGTGTCCCCTCGGTCCTGTCCCGCGCTGATCCTACACACCTGGTTGAATTCGGTCTCAGCAACGAGGGCCCAGGTGTAGCCCTTCAGTGTGCGACGGGAGATGGGGGCTGAGTCAGCCGTTTCTGCCACTAGGGGGAGCTCCTTCCAACCAGGGGGGCACCGCCGATGAAATGAGTCGCACATGGCGGTGGTGGAATGAGGTGGCCGGCGAGGGTGGAGGAAGAGCGGGGCGGCCTGCAAGCGTGGAGAAGGAGCGGGGCGGCCTGGGAGGGTGGAGGAGGAGCGGGGCAGCCCGCGAGAGTGGAGGAGGAGCGGGGTGGTCTGTGAGGGTTGAGGAGGAGCGAGGGCGGCCTGTGAGGGTGGAGGAGGAGCAGGGCGGCGCGCGAGGGTGGAGGAGGAGCGGGGCGGCCCATTCAGCGGGGCGGCCCGCGAGGGTGGAGCGGGAGCGGAGCAGCCCGCGAGGGTGGAGGGGAGCGGGGCGGTCTGTGAGGTTTGAGGAGGTGCAAGGGCGGCCAGCGGGGGTGGAGGTGGAGCGGTGCGGCCCGCAAGGGTGGAGGAGGAGCGGGTTGGCCTGTGAGGGTGGAGGAGGAGTGGGGCGAGGGTGGAGGAGTGGGACGGCCCGTGAGGGTTGAGGAGGAGCGGGGCGGCCCGCGAGGGTGGAGGAGGAGTGGGGCGAGGGTGGAGGAGTGGGACGACCCGTGAGGGTTGAGGAGGAGCGAGGATGGCCCGCGAGGGTGGAGGAGGAGCGGGGTGGTCTGTGAGGGTGGAGGAGGAGCGGGGTGGCTCGCAAGGGTGGAGGAGGAGCTGGGCGGCCTGTGAGGGTGGAGGAGGAGCGGGGCGGCCCATTCAGCGGGGCGGCCCACGAGGGTGGAGTGGGAGCGGGGCGGCCCACGAAGGTGGAGGAGGAGCAGGGCGGCCCGCGAGGGTGGAGGAGGAGTGAGGCTGCCCGCGAGGGTGGAGGAGGAGTGGGGCGGCCCGCGAGGGTGGAGGAGGAGTGCGAGGTGGCTTGCAAGGGTGGAGGAGGAGCGGCGCGGCCCATTCAGCGGGGCGGCCCGCGAGGGTGGAGTGGGAGCGGGGTGGCCAGCGAGGGTGGAGGAGGAGCAGGGCGGTCCGTGAGGGTGGAGGAGGTAGTGGGGCGGCCCGCGAGGGTGGAGGAGGAGCAGGGCTGCCCATTCAGCGGGGCAGCCCGCGAGGGTGGAGCGGGAGCGGGGCGGTCTGTGAGGGTGGAGGAGGAGCGGGGCTGCCCGCGAGGGTGGAGGAGGCGTAGGGATCTGCAGCGTGACCAGCGATTGGGCGGAGGATGATGGAGGACGACCTCCAAGCCCAGTGTAAAACCTGGAGGTTGTGTGGAGAAACGCGTGCTCTACGTAAGCTCGCGTCCATCCAGGCGAGCTATGGATAAAGCAGGAAGTTGGTGCGACGATCGCGAGGTGACAGGAAGTGGCGTCGCCGGTGGGGGCCGGCCTGGCAGCGGGTTCGGAGCCGGAGTCCTGTCCCCTGTTTCGGCGACGCCTGTTATTCAGATGAGTCCTTGTCGCGTCAACGACTCATTGATACTGATACCAAACCTGCCCACCCCCCCCGCCCACTACACACACACACACACACACACACACACACACACACACACACATACAGAAACACGTGCACGTACACACACACCCCTTTAAGCTGCGGGTGGAGCCACCATGCATCCTGACGTTGATCATCCAGCATCAAGCCGCTGCTGAAAGGGGCGTGGCAGCTCAGCTTGGATTGACCACGTCATTGATAGTAACACATTACGAGTGAGAATTTTGTCTTTTTCTTCTTCTTTTTCTTCCCTCACGTCGCGTTTTCATGAGTCGGGAGATATTTTTTCGATTTTATTCGCTTGTTTTCCCATTTCAAATTTCCCGCGTCGCTTTCAAAACCTTCCACCGCTTTTGTGTCATGTCGTTGCCGACCGGTCCGCTCGCTGAGGCCTGCGCGGGGGGACAGTCGCGGCGGACGGCGGTTTGAGCGCCATGAGAGCGCGCAAATGGACACAGACATGTTTCCGAAGGTGTGTTTTCTGTCTAACGGGGCGAAAGTGTGTGTGTGTGTGTGGGGGGGGGGTGGGCTTTAAAAACAGGTTTGGTATCACCTGGGCTCTCTCTCTCTCTCTCTCTCTCTCTCGTCAACATGCATTCTAAGGAGCGTTGACATGTTAAAAAAAAAACAGAAAGGGTGATACTTTTGATGACTGTTATCTCAATCCGCTATTAAACTGCCGGATGGGATTATGAGGGAAAAACATAATCCAAACCCTCCCCCAAAAAAAATCAGTCAGTCGGTCTCCACAAACAAACACCTTTCGTACGTTCAGTCGCTTTGCAAACTTCAGCTTTATTTACAAGAAAACTCATCGGGCAGCGTAGCGATATATACTGTATACACAGTACATGATATACATTGTACATACAGCACAAGCCTCTATTTTTATTATAGTTTTTTTTTGCAGCACTTTTCAGGATCAACAGTATTTTCAGCATCAAAAGGTGAGATGTTTTTCGGGGGCGGGGTCGACCGTCCTTGCGTCTCACGAAGGACGTGTCCGCCCACTTTTGGGCCCTTTGACTACTTTGGCGAAGAAGCAATTTTATGTCGTTTTTCGGGGAATTTCCCAATCACGTCTGTTTCTGAGGTCGTGCTTCCGCCCCTCCCACCGTCGCAATCCCCTTCCTCCTCGCTCGTCGCCTGCGGAATCAGCGTTTCACCCGACGACCCGACGGTCGCGCCAAAAGGCCAGGGGTGCGGCCGCGGCGTCACTGCCTCTGGCAGACGTGCAGCCTGGTTTTCACCGCCGCAGAGGCCGAGGAAGAGGAGGAGGAGGAGGCCAGCAGCAGCGAGGTGTGGGGCGAGGAGTGACGAGGAAGCGAGGCAGAGGAGGCGGAGGCCAGGGCCGGCGGCGGCAGTGGCGGCGAGGAGGAGGAGGAGGGTGGGCGGGGCTGGGGCAGGGCGTGGCAGCTCAGCCCCGCCCCGCACGGGCAGCGCTGGAACAGCTCCAGGCCGCCGCGCCCCTTGCGCCCGTGCCGGGTGCACACCTGGCCCTCGCGCAGCACCGGCTTGCAGATCCGGGCCCAGAAGTGGCGGGCGCAGCACAGCGCCGCGCCGCAGTCTGACGAGCGCAGGCACGGGTCGCCCACCTGGCCTGGAGGGAGAGAGAGAGAGGGGGGAGGGGGCGATCAATGCTCACATCAATAATCAATACAACTGTCGACCAGACGCCAAACAGGACTGAGCGTGGGACGCGCGCCCACAGCGCCGGAGGCGCAGTCCAAACTTTTTGGTGCGATGTCGATCGAACTAAAAAAGAGAGCGGCCCCCGCCGGCCCCACCCACCAGCCCCGCCCGGCTCCGCCCGGTGGCCATCGCTTTCCCGGGCGGGGCCGCGCCTGCGTTTCATTTCCTCCCCGCTAGTTTCCAACATCTTTCGCGACGTCCCCAAATACGGTCGTTCTTCCTTCGCTTATTTGGAGATCGGGCGGAGGGGGAGACGGGGGCATGTTTTTGGGGGGTGGGGGGGCTACCTCTGGCATGGGGCGGTTTGGAGCCTGCTCTCCCTCTCCTCCTCCATCCTTTCTTCTCAGAGGACGGGGAGATCCCTCCATCCGCCTCCGGGATCGCTTGGGACAAGAAGCTGCCCAGGTCTGGGACGCAGATGTCTGGAGGTGGAGGGAGGGAGGGAGAGAGAGAGAGAGAGAGAGAGAGAGGGAGAGGGAGAGGGAGGGAGGGAGGGAGAGAGAGGGGGAAAGAGGGAGGGAGAGAGAGAGAGAGGAGAGACAGAGAGGAGCGATCGAGAGATGGAGAGAGGAGAGACAGGGAGGAGAGAGGGAGAGAGAGAGACAGGGAGGGAAAGAGAGGGAGGGGGAGGAGGAGAGACAGGGAGGAGAGGGGGGAGTCAGTATGTCCCTTGGCCCTCGCAGCTTTGAAGACAGTGATCGTCATTTTTCAACATCTTTCACTCACTGTTGCTGCAGCGGCTGCCGGCACAACACATGCCGTCTCTATGGCAACGCCTCTTCCTCCTGCGGCAGGTCCGGCAGCGGGAGTAGGCGTGGCTTCTGTGGGGGGCGTGGCAATAGCTGCCCTCGCTGCACTCCAGGTCGCTGATGCACTGGTAGAGCTACACAGAGCGGCGGCGAGGGAGGGAGAGAGGGAATTTTTAGGAATATCTAGAATTTGTACACAAAAATTATCATTCAAATAACTAAATAAAATACATGTAAATGAACGAGCTGATAAACAAACACATTCATTTATTAATTAGAGAACGGACGATCATGACTCTTTGAATCCTGGTTTCACTGTTATCTCCCAAACTACAGTAAATAAACTAAATTATATCGAACGATAGATAGATAGATAGATAGATAGATAGATAGATAGATAGATAGATAGATAGATAGATAGATAGATAGATAGATAGATAGATAGATAGATAGATGGATAGATAGATAGATAGATAGATAGATAGATAGATAGATAGATAGATAGATAGATAGATAGATAAATAGATAGATGGATAAATAGATAGATAGATAGATAGATAGATAGATAGATAGATAGATAGATAGATAGATAGATAGATAGATAGATAGATAGATAGATAGATAGATAGATAGATGGATAAATAGATAGATAGATAGATAGATAGATAGATAGATAGATAGATAGATAGATAGATAGATAGATACATAGATAGATAGATAGATAGATAGATAGATAGATAGATAGATGGATAAATAGATAGATAGATAGATAGATAGATAGATAGATAGATAGATAGATAGATAGATAGATAGATAGATAGATAGATAGATAGATAGATAGATAGATAGATAGATAGATAGATAGATAGATACTTAGTATTCACCTGCGCTAGGTCCTCGCTGCCTTCCGGGCCCCTGCTCCCGTTCACCGGCAGCGCGTGCATCTCCCGCAGGATAACGGTCCGTATGGAGTTGAGTCGCACGCGCCCCTCCGCGGCCCCGTAGCACGCGGAGAGAAGAGACACCGTCACCAGCAGCAGCAGGGGGCCCATGATGGAGGGGCCAAAAAAATGTCAATACAATTTATATATATATATAAATATAAATATAAAAATGTATATAAAAATATTTATATATATCTATATTTATAAATATATTTATATAAATGTACAGTATGTATAACTATATATATTACTATATATATTTTTTTATATATTAATATCTTTATAAATATAAATCTACACTTTTTAAAGGAAGTTCCTCTTCTTTATAAACTAACTGTACCCGATACTGCGCGCGGTCTGTCTGTCGGTGTCTCGCGGAGAACTGCCCTTATACCTCTGGGTGCACGCGCACCCCCCCTCCACCCCCACCCCCACCTGTGGGTGTGTGTTGGAGTGCCACACCCCCCACTCCAACACACACACACACACACACACACACACACACACACACACGCACGCACGCACGCACACACACACACACACTCACTCACTCACTCACTCACTCATACACGCACACACACACACACACACACACACACACACACTTATTCGCGCCGATACTCAATTTGCGGCCACTGGCAATCGATACAGAGAGGGAGAGAGATGTGTTTACATGTTTATGTTTATATCTAAGTAAGGGCAATGTCTAGACACTTCGGCCTGCATCTTAGTCGATAGACTTATTTGTACTTATACTTATTTTTTGTTTGTATATATATATATATATATATATATATATATATATATATATATATATATATATATATATATATATATATATATATATATATATGATTTATTTATATATACATATATAAAGAGGTAAAAACAGGTTGTGTGTTGGGAGGCTTTGAAACTTCTATAAATCCTTCTTACCTGTATTCATAAACATTACAATATATCTCCCATGTTCATACCTGGAATCATTTTGTAATACGATTTCAGACACCCCTAAAGTGGACTGTACCATTACGCTGAGCATCACCATCTGATCTGAGCTCAGATCAGAGCCATCTTCAGTCCAGACAAAGCAAATAAAAACGGTGTGTTTTTATTGTAGATTTATTTATTTTCCTCCGTTTTCTAACTGAAGGAAACAAACAAAAAAAGGCCCGTGGGTAACCGTGGGTAACGGGGACACTTTCTCAGTCACTGTCTTAACTTACCCCCCAGAAAAAAGACCCCGTTGTGATGGTATAATCCACTCTGACCATCACTGTTGTTTTTATTCATTCATTCAGTTTCATGACCTCATGACGTGTTCTGTGGAATATTATTACTATGTCATCACACTGGTGGGGGAGGGGCTGCTGGGGGACGTCACACCATGTCTCTCTCCTCTCCTTCCTCCCTCCCTCCTTCCCATTCCGCTCCTCCTCCCTCCTCTCCTCTCTTCCAGTCCTCTGTTCCTCTCCTCTCCTCCAGTCCTCCTCTCTCTCCTCCCCTCTCATCTTCCTCTTCTCCCCTCTCTTCCTCTCTTCCTTCTCTTTCTTGCCTCCCTCCCTCTCCTCTCTTCCTCACCCCTCTTTCTCCTCTCCTCTCTTCCTCCTCTCCTCTCATCCTCCTCTCTCCCTCACCCCTCTTTCTCTTCTCCTCACCTCTCTCTCTCTTCCTCTCCTCTCTTCGCCTCCCTCCTCTCCTCTCATCTCCGCCCCCCCTCTCCTCTCCTCCTCTCTCCCTCTCTTCTCATCCTTCTCCTCTGTCCTCTCTTCCTCTCCTCGCTCCCTCCTCTCTTCTCCTCTCTTCCTCGCCCCTCTCACCCCTCTCCCTCTCTCCTCTCCTCCTTACCTCTCTCCTTAAGCTGAACTGACAGAACACGTGTCTCTGACGTCGGCAGCTCGGCAGATCCCGAAGGAATGGAGGGATGAGAAAGAAATAAAAGACCCCACGTCTCGTGCTGCAGGAGAGAGAGAGGGGGGGGGGCGAGGGAGGGAGAGAGGGAGTGCGAGGGAGGGAGCGAGGGAGAGAGAGAGAGAGACAGAGAGAGAGGGAGAGAGAGAGGCAGGGAGAGAGGGAGAGCGAAAGAGGGAGGGAGAGAGAGAGAGAGAGAGAGACAGAGAGAGGGAGGGAGAGAGCGAGAGAGAGGGAGACAGAGAGAGGGAGGGAGAGAGAGCGAGAGAGAGAGGGAGACAGAGAGAGAGAGGGAGGGAGAGGGAGAGAGACAGAGACAGAGAGAGAGAGAGGGTGGGCGCGTGTAGAGGACCGGACACGCGCGCGCGCAGGGTGTGGATGACAGGAACAGACTCCGCTTTTTGGATGATACAATATGACGGTGAGACGGTGATTTAACCCGGAGACAGGTAGGTGGAAGTTACCTGCACCGCGCGCGCACACCCCTCCTGCATGTGCACGTGCACATTTTGCATTATTTGCATGCGCGCCGTGTGCAAACTATTCCACTTTGAAACACGCGTGTTCTGCAGATGAACCACAATCACTGTGATTTTGGGCAAAGTGTATTTTAATATACAAGGAATTTGTCCTGGTATGAGTTGGTGCATTGACAGACGAATAGCATTAAAAATCATATATATATATATATATATATATATATATGTGTGTGTGTGTGTGTGTGTGTGTATAGGTAAGGAAGATAAAGTATATATACTATATATACTATATATGCAAGATGTTGCACCGGATAATGTTAAATTATAAAAACAAGGCTATGGGAGGGGTTAACTGGCAGTTAGGATGCTATTGACTGGGTATGAATATAAATACAGTTGAATATTTCTGTACATGATGTATTATCGAATTGTTTTATAGCTAAATGTATAGCAAACCCTAAGATGGATTAATGTGCCGGATGGAGCTTATTTATTATTATTATTATTATTATTATTATTATTATTATTATTATTATTATTATTATTATTATTATTATTATTGTTATTATCTTTTTAAATTAAAAATCGACTGTTTCTTCCATTAAGGTAAAATGTCCTTGAACATCTTGTTTTTGTCATTGATTTCTTATCTTTTTAACTTTGTCTTCCTGTCTTTTTCACGAGCCCCTCTGGCTCATGGAAGCAGGATCTGGTTAAGTACAGGCCTAAAAGCAGGGAGTTGCATTCATTCATATCCTGTAGGTGCAGCATTTAGAAGCGGATTGAATTATTTTCTCTCCACCGGTTTGACGTGAAATAGAAATGTTTCACGTTCCTGAGAAATAAATCAATGCATTTGCATGATTCTCGAAATACACAGACACCTCCCCACACACACGTAAGATAATATAATATAGGATAATATGATATAGAATAAGATAAGATAAGAGGATAAGATAAGATTAGATAAGATAAGATAAAATAGGATAGGATAAGATGAAATAATATAGGATAGGATAAGATAAGATAAGATAAGATAAGTGTGGAAGTTGTCCTCCCACACTTGTCTTATCTTTTCTTATCTTACCCAAGTGACGTGTTCAGAGACCTCCGGCATAGAGAAACAGAAGACGATGGCTTGTAAACACCAATTAATTGTAGAGAGTTGGCCAGTTGGAATTAGCCAGGAGCAGATAGACACACGTGTCACGACAGGGCTCCTCTCCCGAGTGAGTGTGGGGATGAGGGTTTTGCCTGCTGCTCATTAGACCAACACACGAGCAACAGGTATGCAGCCACACTGATCCTGGGTCCGCCAATTACCAAGACCCAGGACAGGTGTGGCTGCTCAAACCACACCATCCCCACACCACAATAAGATAAGAGAATATAGGATAACATTACATTACATTACATTACATTTAGCAGACGCTTTTATCCAAAGCGACTTACAATTGTTCAATCACCGATGGACGCAGCCATCAGGAGCAATGAGGGGTTAAGTGTCTTGCTCAAGGACACTACAGCATGCTAGCAGGAGGAGCTTAGGATCGAACCAGCAACCTTTGGATCACTAGACCACCAGCTCTACCGCCTGAGCTACCACCCCCCCCATAAGATAATATAGATAAGATAATATAGGATAAGATAACACAAGATAACATACCATATCATAGCATAATTTTTTCAACAGTGTAGTAATGTGGCTGAGGAAGTGTAATATGGAAATATGATTTATTAGATGAATACAACAACAGGAGATGATTTAATGTATGTCCTGTGTTCCTTCTGATGTTAACACCCCCATGCTTGAGTCATTGCTCTCTAATCTGTCGCTTTTGACAGTTTATATTTTAAATAAATGTTGTGTTCCACCCAACCATGTGCCCTGTGGAATACCGAGACACTATTTGGGTGTGTTCAGAACAGAACAGACCATAATGATTTATTGGACACGGAGGTGAGAGGAAGGTACATGATGCTATTACTGTACTAGTGAGGTCACATACAGACCCATCTGCCATTTTCTGTCAATAACACTCACACACATTATCACCCAGCGCTTTAATTTAATTTAGAGATCGATAGATAGATAGATAGATAGATAGATAGATAGATAGATAGATAGATAGATAGATAGATAGATAGATAGATAGATAGATAGATAGATAGATAGATAGATAGATAGATAGATAGATAGATAGATATAAATTTGGGTGGATGGATGGATGGATAGATAGATAGATAGATAGATAGATAGATAGATAGATAGATAGATAGATAGATAGATAGATAGATAGATAGATAGATAGATAGATAGATAGATAGATAGATAGATAGATAGATAGATAGATAGATAGATAGATAGATAGATAGATAGAAATTTGGGTGGATGGATGGATGGATGGATAGATAGATAGATAGATAGATAGATAGATAGATAGATAGATAGATAGATAGATAGATAGATAGATAGATAGATAGATAGATAGATAGATAGATAGATAGATAGATAGATAGATAGATAGATAGATAGATAGATAGATAGAGAGAGAGATGGATAGATAGATAGAGAGATGGATGGATGGATGGATGGATGGATCGATGACACACAACCCAGACAGTTCTTTCTTTCTGCTCATTCATGCGTACTTGAATTCCATCACACACACACACGCACACACACACACACACACACACACACACACTGCTACATGCTTCACTGCTCAATAAGCTTCAGCGCAAAAACAGGGTGAGTTCAACTGCATTATAACCACACACGCAAGCGCGTGCGCATGGGCACACACACACACACACACACACACACACACACACACACACACACACACACACACACACACACACACACACACACACACACAGTGTGTCCAAATGTCACAGTAAACAGGATGAGGGCCGTAAAGTGTGTATGTGGGAGTGCGTTTATGTGTGTGTGTTTTATATATATATATATATATACACACAGTATATATTTATTATATCAGCCCCTACGGTCTAATTATTCCTATATGCTTGCAGTGTGTTTGTGTGTTTGTGTGTGTGTGTGTGTGTGTGTGTGTATGTGTGTGTGTGTGTGTGTGTGTGTGTGCAGTCATGCATTACTGTATACAGTACATCTTGTCATTCTCTCTCTATCACTGTATTTTTCTCTCGTGCATTTTTCTGGAGTCAGCTGTGTGTTTGTGTGTGTGTGCTGACACATGTGTGTGTTTTCCCTTGAGAGATGTCTGGGCGTGGTCATGAATCTAGGTCAATGCTGTGCACTCCCCACATCAAAACGCACACACACACACACACACACACACACGCGCACCCACGCGCAGACACACACACACACACACACACTCCATTATCACATATATATTTTTAAAGAGTTTTTTAAAGATTTCTGTTTCATTTAAACGTCATGGAAAGGAAATGTATTCTGTATACCTGCACCCCCCCCGGCCCCCCCCCCCCCAACACACACACACACACACACACACACACACACACATACACAGTTAAGTCAGAATTTCCTCCTCACTCCCTTACGTCTTTACAAGGTGGATCCGCAGGTCGAAACGCTCTCAACCTCCCTCCCTCCGCCGCAGCGCCATGTCTTCCTCCCCGTGCCCCTCCTCCTCGTCTTCCTCGCGCCACTTCCTCTTCCTGTGCCCCCGGTGCGGAGAAGATCAGAGGTTCTCCAGCGTCCCGGACCTGCAGACACACCTGGTCAACGCACACTCCTACCAGACGCTGCTGGTGCTCTCCAAGGTAGGTGCGCGCACCCACACACACACACGCACGCGCACACACAATTCGGGCAGTGCAGGATTGTACAAGATAAGATACTTTGACAAAGCTAATACTGATATTACGTCATGCCACCTTGCTCACGTTCGTGAAGGCTGACCTCCACACGAAGACTGAGGCGGCTTTGTTTCGCGACCTGAAAAATCTGCCTCTTTTTCGCGGCGACCGGAATGCGTCAAAACAAGGGTCACAAACGCCGGTGTGTGGCTGAGGCCAAAAGCCGCTTTCGGCCTCGGCCAAGAGGGCGGTGTTGAGCCAAAATCGACAGGAAGGAGTTCTTGAAAGTGCACCTTGGACACGCTCGCGCCGCTCCTCCCGCTCTGTTTGCTCTGCTGATCTGACTCTGGATGGGAGCGCACTGTCCCACTTGATCGGGCTCCACCTGCTCGGGTTTCAGCCGGTCGGCGGTCAGTCGACGCACGGGCCGACGGATGCATTTTGATGTGCTGTTTCATTGGGGGGGGCGGGTGCAACCAGCGTGTCGGAAAAACCACCGCGGCGAACCCTCGCAATGCCTCTGCGGACCCCTCTGTACCTTTGCAGATTATTTGATCTGCATTTACAGTTTGATGGTTTACTCAGTCATTAGCCCGGGAGACACATGAATATCAAACAGCATCCTGTTTATTCTGGGGGGGGCGGGGACCTTGCCCCAGTGAAGCCCTTTGAGACTGTACTGTGACGAAGGGATGGATAAATAAACTTGGCTGAACTTGACTTGACATTATCAGAGTGTGTCTCTCTTCTCAGGCAAGGGCGAGGAGCTCCAGACCTGGGGCTCTCCTCCCACTCACCGGACCCACCGTGCCTGAGAAACGGAGCTCGTCGCCAGGCATGGAATCCAACAGGCTCCCTCTCCCTCTGGCCTGCCTGGATCTGGCGTCATCGTCCGCCTCCGTCCACCTGCTCAAGGGAATGTTCCCGCCGCCCAACAGGGTCCTGTTTGGCGCCGCCGGCAGTGCGCCTGTGAGGCTTCCCGATGGCCGCTCTTCCGCCCTGATCCTCCCGAGCACCCTGGACGCCGAGAAGCGCCTGGTAGAGTCAGGTCTCGGTCAGAGCCTGGGGCTGGAGTTAGTGTCCCCCGCCGTGGGGTGGCTCTCTCTGGGGCCGGGCCTGGAGGAGAGGCTGGGGCTGGGCCTGGACGGCAAGGTGGCTCGGACCTTGGCGGAGGTAGAGGAGAGAGTGACCAGGCGCGTGGAACGCCTGAAGACGGACCTGCGGAGGAGAGAGGAGGAGCTGGAGAAGGAGCGGCGGGACGGACAGCGCCTCGGGAGAGAGAAACAGGAAGTGGAGGACAGAGCGGCGTACCTGTCCAGACAGGTAGTCAGAGTCTGGACGCTGAAACGTGGCGCTTATATAGTGCAAACCGAACTGAAAAACAAATTATTACGGCGTGAAATTAAATGGAATACAAATCAGGAAGTCATTCTGAAAAGAGAATAGACATCACAGATCTTAATTTGTCACTGATTGTCATTGTAAATTTTTCAGTGAGAGTTCCTCAAGTTGAGACCCTTTTTCACCTGAAAATGCATTATTAGAATGTGGGCGAAGACCCTGTTGCCATCGCTCTGTTTTTTTTTTCTTCTTCTTCAACCTTTTTGAGTCTGCTTTTGGGGGCATTAATATACTCGAAGATCTCACGAAACTTTGAGCGCCCGTCAGTCCCGGTGAGGCGTTTCATATTCTAGGGGTCCCGTGCATGGGCGTGGCAAAATGGCTCGCTAGCGCCCCCCCCTCCCCCCCCTAGAAAATTAAAAGAAAATTTGAATCAACCAAACCCGTTCCCTTTTTTTACACGAAAACTCACAAAATTCACGTGTATTAATGAGCTGTGCCGTCACTATGTTCATAACTGTGCAAGTCGTCATATTGTGTGATCTGCAGGTTTCGATCGCCATGGAGATGATGGAGACCTTAAAGCAAGATCTGAAGGGAAAAGAGAGAGAACTGTCTGAACGACAACAGTTAGTAGATCGATCGATCTATCTATCTATCTATCTATCTCTCTATCTATCTATCTATCTATCTATCTATCTATCTATCTGTCTGAGGACATTGTGTGTGTGTGTGTGTGTGTATGTGTGTGGGTGTGTGTGTGTGTGTGTGTGTGTGTGTTGCAGAGAGATGGTCCACATCGAGTGTTTCCTTCAGCAAACAGCAGAGAAAGAGGCCGACGCTAAAGCAAAACTTCAGGTAGCGAACGTTTACATTTGGGTTTGTTGGTCATTTTAGATCTACACCGATCAACCACAACATTAAAACCAGTGACAGGTGAAGTGAATAACAGATAATAGATAATAATCATCTGGTTCCAATGGCACCTGTCAAGGGGTGGGATATATTATTATTATATATACTGTTATATATTATTATTATTATTATATATATATATACTGTTATATATTATTATTATAGATACTGTTATATATTATGATTATATATATATACTGTTATGTATTATTATTATATATATGAGGGATATATTAGGCAGCAAGTGAACAGTCAGTTGTTGAAGTTGATGTGTTGAAGCAGTGTAAGGATCTGAGCCTCTTTGACAAGGAGCACATTGTGATGCTCGACGACTGGGTCAGAGCGTCTCCAAAACCACAGGTGTTGTGGGGTGTTCCCGGTGTGCAGTGGTTAGTACCGACCAAAAGTGCTCCAAGGAAGGACGACCTGTGAACCGGCGACAGGGTCATGGGGCCCAAGGCTCATTGATGCACGTGGAGAGCCAAGTCTAGTGTGTCTGGTTCGATCCCACAGTAAATGTTGAATGGTGCTATGATAGAAAGGTGTCAGAACACACAATGCATGGCAGCTTGCTGCGTATGGGAGTGTCCATGCTGACCCCTGTCCACCACCCAAAGCACCTGCAATGGACACGTGAGCGTCAGAACTGGACCATGGAGCAATGGAAGAAGGTGATGATCTGGTAAATCACGTTTTCGTCTCCATCATGTGGATGGAAACGAAAACGTCTCATCATCTCCATTCTGCTGGGAAACCTTGGGTCCTGGCAATTATGTGGATGTTACTTTGACACGTACCAACCTACACAATGTTAGGCGGGTCAGAGATGTTTTGGCGGCACAAGGGGGGCCAACACAATATAAGGCAGGTGGTTTTATTGTTGTGGCTGGTCGGTCCATAACCCAGTTGTTTTTCTCTTTTATTTTTCTATTTGTGAACCACTCTGCGGTTGCCGCGTCTCCAAAAAGAGGTTCCTCATAAATAAAGTTGTTCTTTTTCCCCGTGTTCTCCCAGGCGTTTATTGAGACGTTGCTGCAGCGAGCGGACTGCGCCGAGAGACAGCTGCTGCTGATCAGCTCACACACACACACACACCACAACCACTACGCACACACACCTGCATACGCGTACACGCCCGCCTACGCGCACACACCTGTCCTGGGCCGAAGTGGGCGGAGCCTGGACGGGAGCAGCGAGGATGTCATCGGAAGCAGGCGCCCGGAAACCATGGCGACTCGGGTGAGGTTTGATCTGGAGCGACAGAGTATAAACACGTTATTATCACAAAAAAAAGATGTGTAATATTACTAATATTTTAACAATCTTCGAATGACGCTTTCTATTGGAGGAAATAGCCGATATTAACAGGGTGCTTCCTAAAAAAGTGACGATTTCAGTCAAAGATAGACAAATTGAAGGACTTTAAAAAGTATTTAATTCACCACCTCTCCTCTTCTCTCCCTCTCTACTCCCCTGTCTGCACTCCTCCTCTATACCCTTCCTCCTCTCTCCTCCCCTCACCTCTCCTCTCCACCTCTTTTCTCCTCTCCTCCTCTGATCCCTTCCTCTCCCCTCTCTTCTTCTCCTCCCCTCCTCTCCTCTCCTCCCCTCCCCTCCCCGCTCCTCCTCTTTTCTCTGATCTCTCCCTCTCGTCTCCCCTCTCCTCCTCTTTTCTCCTCTCCTCCTCTGATCCCTCCCTCTCCCCTCTCTTCTTCTCCTCCCCTCCCCTCCCCGCTCCTCCTCTTTTCTCTGATCTCTCCCTCTCGTCTCCCCTCTCCTCCTCTTTTCACCTCTCCTCCTCTGATCCCTCTCTCCCTCTCAACTCTCCTCTCCTCCTCTCCTCCTTCCCTCCTCTCCTCTCCTCTTCTAGCGGAGCTACAGCGTATCAGGATCATACAGGCTGGGGGAGCAACAATATGACCAACATCATTACAACTACTGGTGTGTGTGTGTGCGTGTGTGTGTGGGTGTGTGTGTGATGTACAACAGAACTTCACATTAAGGCGATATAAAGATGTACTTTTTCTATGTATTGTTATATTTATATTTATTATATTAATAACTCGTCTACATCTACATCTACATCTACCCCTCTCTCTCTCTCTCTCTCTCTCTCTCTCTCTCTCTCTTTCTCTGCAGTGCTCTGGGAGGTCGTATGCGGACTCTCTCTTTGGGCTCAGGGGGTCACTGGTCCCAGAGGCAAGGAGAAAGGAGGTGCATTTTTTTTACATTTAATTGGATAAAAAGATAGATAGATGGATGGATGGAAGGACAGACGGAGGGACGGATGGACAGACAGACAGACAGACAGACAGACAGACCGACCGATAGATAGATAGATGATCTGGGCTCAGTCTGCTCTGTGGATGTCTCCCAGAGGTGTGGGGAGCTGCTGGGGGCCGAGCCTTCGTCACCACAGCACTGAGGAAGAGGAGGAGGAAGACGAGGAAGAGGAGGAGGAGGAGGAAGTGGAAGAGGAGGAGTCATGGAGCACACCTGAACTGAGGAGACACACACCTGAGACAGGTGAGGTCCCCCCGTCCACTAAAATACAAACTGCTGCAACGCTTTAATACCAATGCAGCATTCAAGTCAGGTGGGAGAAATGGGAATTTACGAACTGCTCGTCGGCTTTCAAGTCCTTATGACACATCACTTATTAATTAATTCAATATTCATTTATTTTTTAATAATTATTTTAGTGATTTAAAGAACATTAACCCTTTACTTTACCAGAAAAAAAAAATTACGACAAAGCACCGTCTTCGCCGTAAAATTGGTTGGGCTGAGCTCAAACAGCGTGAAAAACCTCCAAGTTGTTACCTACTTATCAAAATTCCCACACGACATGAATGCAGCACTAAGCTAACACTAAACTGGAAGCAGATCAAGTCAAACACAATACAATTCATATGACAAAGGTCAATTATTCCCTCCTCCCCTCCTTCCCTCCTCATACAGACTTCTCCTCTCTCCATACCACTCCAATCCGTCGCCACGGTGACAGGGGCCTGGGGGCGGAGACTCTGCGTCTGAGGGCAGGGCTCTTCTGCGTCTGCCCATATTTGGACGTCCCTTCGCTGCTGCTCGCAGCCGAGGTGTGCCGTGATTGGCGATTCGTTGCCAGGCACCCGGCCGTCTGGACCCGCCTCCGCCTAGAGAACGCCAGAATCTCGGCCGAGGTAGAGGAGCTTCTGAACCTTCATCAGTTAGCAGAGGATTCTATCCAAAGGGACTCACTGTTGACAGTATTATTATTATTATGATTATTATTTTTAATGTATTTCTTTGTTTTATTTCTATTGTTTACTCATTTGTCTCCTTCCAATTTAATGATGATGAGACGGTGACGTTTCTCATGATGTTTCAGTATCAATATTGAAAAAACTAGAGTCACATTAAAGTGTGGTTCAATGTGATACGCCTCAGCTGGATTTTTTAACATGAGACTTAAACTCATCAGCAGATATTATGAAGTATACTGAAAATGCGTCACATTTCCTGTTATTACCGTGATAATTAAGTCTTGTTTATCGCCCGGCCCTCACTTAATATTTCCTCTAAATCCATGATTGTGTGTGCGTGTGTGTGTGTGTGTGTGTGTGTGTGTCTGTGTATGTGTGTAGTTTCTCTGCACCCTGTCCCAGTGGTGCACACAGACTCACTCTGTGGTTCTGAAAAAGCTGAAACCTCGAGCCAGAAAACACAACGAGAGCAGAGAGCAGTACTACCAGAGTACACGGTACCACACTATACCCAGTACCACACAGGTAGTACAGAGTACGCAGGACACTACTTTGGACGTCAGCCTGTGTGTGTGTGTGTGTGTGTGTGTTGCAGTGGGTGTCTGGAAGAAGGCGTGGAGGCCCTGCTGCGCTCCGCAGGGGGGAGCCTGCTCCACCTGTCTGTCTCTCACTGTCCCACCGTGCTGACAGACAGGACTCTGTGGCTGGCCAGCTGCTACTGTCGCAACCTGACCACGCTCATATACAGGTACCTCTCTTTCTGCCTGTCTTTCTGCCTGTCTGTCTGTCTGTCTCTCTGTGTGTCTGTCTGTCTGCCGGGTCATGTGACCTGTCTCTCCTGTGTTCTGGCAGGAGTTCGTCCGATCCACTGTGCCATGAGGTGATCTGGGCTCTGGGAGCAGGATGCAGGAACATCAGCAGCCTGCAGGTGGCACCGTTACATCCCTGGTGAGCCCATATCCTCGGCATTCGCGATGCAAGACTCGGGAACGATTCGTTCACAGCGAACGAATATTTTGAATGACTCGTTATTTTACAGAATTAAGTTATTCTCGTGAGAATTACTTTCACGACTCAGAGTCGACCGACTCCTTGGACTCTTGCTCATCGTCGACAGGAAGCCGTCCCTCACTCACCGTGGGTGACACCGACTGAATCAAATGAACAAAGAGTCTGAAAACTCTTTTTACCCAATGACTCGCCCAGAACCGAGTCTCAAAAAAGTCCAACCTTCCATCGCTGTTTGGCAGACAGACAGACAGACAGACAGACGGAAGGACAGGTGGAGGTCTCACTTGCCTCTCTCTCTCTCTCTCTCTCTCTCTCTCTCTCTCTCTCTCTGCTCCAGCCAGCAGCCCCATCGCCTTGGTAACCGCTGCTTGCAGACCATTGGACGGTGCTGGCCACACCTACACTCTCTCAGCGTGGGCGGGGCCGGATGTGGGACTCAGGGATTGGCAGCTATGGGTATGTGACAGCTCCCTGGTCCAACCAGTTTTAAGGAAAACAAAGTGATTCGGCAACACAACTGAGGAAGCAACTGGAAGCAACGTATAAGAACATGATAATAGGCTTTAGAAGTGTGTTTCTCTGTGTGTGAGTCAGTATTTTCCGCACGCGTGTGTGTGCGTGCGTGTGCGTGCTTCCAGTGCGTAGCTGTGTGGATCTGCAGGTGCTGGAGTTGGAGCGTGTTTCCAGCCTCGACCTGAGGGTGGCGACAGAGCTGAGTAAAGAGGGCCTCGGGAAGCTGGAGACGTTGATCCTGGCTCACACTCCTGTCAGCGGAGAAGCCATACTGCACTTCCACAGTAAGAGTACAATCCGTCCAAACAATCTGCAGGTTATAATCTGAGGTACTAATCACTGAACTTTAAAAAACAACAACAACAACGACAACAACAACAACAACAACAACAACAACAACAACAACAACAACACAAAAAAACAGGTGTGATGCGTAAATGTTTGGCCAAAGTGTTATATCATTCAGTCAGGAATCAGCACAGAACTCATTTTTAAAAGATGGAGAGTCTCTGTGAAGCAAAGGACTCCGTTGGATTGTGATTTGGCTTCTTGGTTTGTTTTGATCAGGCCATGATAGACTAGAGCTCCCTCTAGCGGATTTGAAACAGACTTCTACTTACGCACCATGTGCACTAGAGGGCGGTGTCATTTCCCGACGATCCGACCTCATCCCATCCATCTTAGTCTACGTGTGGGAAGGTAGATGTGTTCAGAAGAGCTGTTGGAGGTGCTTTCCCAGAATGCCCTGAAACGCGTACTTAATCAGATGCGTTGATACGATACGTGTGTGTGTGTGTGTGTGTGTGTGTGTGTGTGTGTGTGTGTGTGTGTGTGTGTGTGTGTGTGTGTGTGTCTGTGTGTGTCTGTGTGTGTGTGTGTCTGTGTGAGAGCAGGTGTGTGTGTTCATCTCAGATCAATTGTGGTAGAGGTTGAAATCTCAGATTACTTTGAAGAGGCAGAAACGCAGGAGGCCCAAAGTCTGTTTGGAGAAATTCTCAGCACTTTGCAGGTGAGCTAAAGAGAGAGAGAGAGAGAGAGAGAGAGAGAGAGAGACATGATAATCAATACAAATAAACAACATCCTTATATCCTTGTAGCCCCTGTAATGGCATGTGTGTGTGTGTGTGTGTGTGTGTGTGTGTGCGCGCATGTGTGTTTTTCAGGTTCTCACCAAACGTCCAGGACTGTGCAACATCCTGCAAGTTAAAGCTGAAGGATTCTGCTGATACACACACACACCCACCAACACACACACACACACACACACACACACACACACACGTATAACAAAAACATCTCACAAACGCACTATTAGTGACAATCAGCTGGCGAAAACAAAATGTATTTAATATCATAATATTGGTAGGTGTGGACTCAAACTCTACATTGGAATTCCATCACAATAAAAACATTTCTACAAACTTTGTTTTTCTCGATTGCTCTTCTGTTTCTGGTCCCAAAAGAACGATCTCAGAGTTGAAAGTATGAATATGTTAATATTTAAGTATGAATATGTCACCAAGAACAAACATTTTCAATGAAAGCTATTGATGGGGGAAAAAAAGTCACAATGACAGTCAGTCCTGACATGAACGTACGGTATTTATTAAATAAGAACCTGATTACATGAACTCAGAAATGAATAACAGTACCAGTGACAGCTCCAAATATTAATAATGTTATAATAATTGTTTAAAAAAAAAGTCATAAACACGCTTTATTCTCGATGTTATAGATGTATTTTCATTAGTGTGAGACTTTTTTTAAATTTATTTAGTGGAATTCTCTCGCGACAGGGTCGGGGTTAAGATATAGTTTGACACGCAGCGCCATCGTGTGGACGCCGGCTTAACTGCAGCCGGAGGTGAAGGGTTCCCGTGAGCTCACCCGAAGGGAATGAAGCGTCGAGCTGGCGTCGCAACGAAATGTGTGACCGGTCGGATTCTGACGCCTCAAAAGTTTGATAGTTTTGTAAAAGTGAAAAAAGTTTCTTTGCGGTGACTTGCGTTATCAAATATTTGTCAGGAGCGTCTTGCGCCATAGATCTATGGGTGTTTTTATTTGTAATTGTGCGTATAATATTGTGACCTCTCTTTGCTGCGGAGTTTCAAACTATTTCTGAATTCCTCTCGGTGAGCCGTTGTCCATGGAAATCCCTGAAAGGCAAGAAAATAAACAAAAAACGGAATATATTTTTCTATGAAACCCTCAAGGACAAGCAGCAATGTAAAAATAAAGAATTGCGTCCAAATGTGAACTTTTGTTCGTGTTTTGGGAAACTTTAATGGCACGGAAAAACAACCCCCAAATTCCAATACGATATGATATTTATTTATTTATTAATCATCATTATTATTATTATTATTATTATTATATTAATATTATTATTATTTTGCTTATCTATAATTCTCTAATGTGTATACAACGGTATTCAGATGAGTTCCGGTTAACGGGGTGGCATAACGGATGGGTCACACATTTCCCTGTAGCCCCACCGTCCGCCCTCGAGCCTCGGCTCCTCCGCTCCACACCCAAAAAAAAAAAAAACCCAAAACGCCGAGCGGTGTGAGGGTTCGCACCATGAGTTTCACGCGGAGGGTTTCGTCTCTCTTCTGGGGGACCTTACGGGAGGTGACGCGGGGCACCGGGGTCCCGGGGCCCGTCCGGCCGGTAAGCAATGCAGCGTGGGGGTGAGGGCTCCGGCTCCTCACGTTGTGTCTTCAAACCAGGTTATTGGATTAAGCAAGACAACACGCTCATATTTTATTATATATATAATAATAACAATTTATTTTATTTGTTATATTTATATTTATTATTATAATAATTCATTATTATTTTATTTTACGTATGATTTTTTTTGTAGTGCCCTAGGCTTTTTTCAAATTAAATTTAATTTCATTTCATTATTATGATGATGATGATTATTATTATTATTTATTATTATTACGATTATATATTTATTGTTATTATTGTTTTTTATTCGGGCTAAATTCACAGAAGGATTTAGGATTTTAAGGCAATTACATAAAAACAAAATAAAACAACACTCATGAACATGTTCAGTCAGAGGTTTCAGGGTGAAATATTCCCATAATGTTTCAACAGATTATTACGGTTTGTGTTGTTTCGTAAACAGTGATTTAAGTAGAGAATTCAGTTCTATGAGACATGTTTAACACAGTCATCACAGGCTTTATCATAATGTCAAAGACTGATAACAGGCCAAATATGTCTCTTATATTTCTATGATCGTTTATTCATTGTAGCTGAATATTTCTTAGTGTTTCAGGTGGGACGGCGTGATGTGGCGCGATGACGACGTCTGAATTTAGTTTAATAATCTGCTGTTGTAACAATAACCTGTCCCCGAAAAAAACAGGACACATCCGCGTGTCTTCATGGTTCCTGTTGTGGCTCGCAGCTGTGGAATGTCTCTCTCCCCTCCCCCTCTCCCTCCCTCCCTCTCTCTCTCTTCTCTCCCCTCCCTCTCCCCCCTGCCCCTCTCTCTCTCTCTGCCCAGTGTATTCCAGGTGTGTTTGGGCGTTTCCCGTCTCGCTGCAGCTCCCAGGCGCCGGCGAAAGGTAAAAGCGACACCCGACTGGGTTCATCTGTACTTCCCATAATGCACCGGGGTGTGAACCAGACAAACTTCATACGAGGTCTCAACGCTTTCCAGATTAATATCAAAGATATTTCCCAAGTTCGGAGAGCGATTTCAATTCAGATTGACCGAAAGAAATATATATAAATGAATAAATGAATAAATAAATAAATAAAGAGCTGCTATTCTGCTGGAACCAATGAATTGCTGCAGCCGTGCAATTTTGCTCTTGCAACACGAGAACTCATCTCCACCATTTTGTTCAAATCCTGTATTTACACTTGATTTGGCTCCACCTTGTCAGGTGGAGGAGTTGAGTTCCGTCACTGCGGTTTGACTTTCTCTGGGTCTCTCTCTCCATCCCTCTCTCTATCATCCTGTCTCATCTCTCTCTCTCTCTCTCTCTCTCTCTCTCCCTCTCTCTCTCTCTCTCTCATCTCTCTCTCTCTCTCTCTCTCTCCCTCTCTCTCTCTCTCTCTCATCTCTCTCTCTCTCTCTCTCTCTCTCTCTCTCTCAGGTGTGCGTGTTGCGTACCGCCACGGTCGCCCCGTCCTCTCCCTCCCTCTCCCGTCTCGGGTGGAGGACTGTCGCTTCTCCATCCGTCCCATGTTGATGACGGTGGGCGACCTCCTGCGCGACATCAGAGCCGAGGACCCCGGAGTGCACACTGCTGCCTTGCTCAACGGCGGTAAGAAAAAAAAGAATCCAGACCCAATTTATTTATTTAATTCTTGGGGTTGTTTTTTTTTTTTGTTTTCTATGTTTTAATGTTGCATTTCATGGAAACAGGCTGGTTTGTCCGAGCCTCTGGCTCAGTGCAAAGGCAGAGGCCGTTATGCACACTTTTTTGAAAGATCACTTTGTGTTTCGGTTCTAAATAATCAAATCACGGCTTTGACTCGATGCGCCGCTTTTTAAGTAGAAAAATATTTCTTCTGGGTCAAAGTTGAGGAAACATCATAAAAAAAAGATATCCTGCAATTATTCACTGTGTATTATTATAATAGTTTGAAAGCCCAATATAAAAAGCCCAATATAAAATATAATAACACCAATAATATAAATAAAACACAATAATACATTAACAAAACATCAAGTCTGTCGAGAACTCCTCAAGTGGCTTCGTCTCATAATTTGGTAATGAAACTAAATCAGGAACATTAATGTGTAAATGTGTAAATCAGTAAATTATATGTGAATAAATTCGTGGACTTAATTATGACTTGTTGGTGTTTAATGATGAACGGATTAAAACCGGAAGTTCAGTGTTGAGGATGGTTATACAGGTTCAATCACATTCTATTTGAATGGAAACAGCTCTAACGTCCACACGCACATATCCTTTTAGTATTCTAAAATCAGAATTGAACTCCAACGGACACCGGAATGTGAAGGTAGTCACTCTCGGAAGAAAAACTCAGAAAACCTGTTTTTATTTTTTGTTTTGTTTCGGGACTCGCCAGATGGAGGCAGAGTGTCCTCCTCCACGCCCATGGACATGGTGCTGAATAAAGACTTCCAGCTGCTCATCAACCACACTGTGTACGACGTACACTCTCCCGGGAGGGGTAATGCACACGCACGCAAGCACACACACACACACACACACACACACACACACACACACACACACACACACACACACACACACACACAATCGCGTGTTAATACTAAAAGCATTATTTCATTATTTTCCTTTATTTTTCCAGGCTACGTCCCAAAGAGATGAGGATCTTTTAACCGGTTGTACCGCTTGCGTGAAAACCTCCTTCCAGGACTAAATACTAGTTCTAAAAAGTGTCAGCAAAAAGTAAAGCGTCTGCGTTGACGTGCTGCAGGTGTTCCCCCGAGGCCAAGCATTCAAATCACTTATTCACACTCTCCTGGAGAATGCCCCTTTGTGGTCCGGTCGGTTGGGTGCGGGAGTGCACGCGGTGCAGGAGGTGGTAGAACAGCCACATTCGTGCATTTTTTTAGTAAATATTGGGTAGAAAACGTTACAGAGAAAACGACAGGAGGACATGAAACGCTGCATTTTCCAACGCGGTCGATTTCAGTTTGTGCGTCGACCACATGAGACCAGCCGAAGCAGCTCCACATAACTGATACTGAAGCGCTGCTGAATACCGGTTTGTCTGATTGGCCCGCAATGTCAACCCCGGCGGTTCAGCTGTTCCTGAGGAGTGACCGTTGGTCTGTCACGAATGACCGTCGCCACGGGCGACCGCTTCTTCACCCGGACCCCACGTCCCTCGTTTTATGCCAACACGAGCCGGTGGCGCTATCTTGTGACGCTGCATAGTAATTGCAAGACCTGCAGCTGTTGTTATTGATGTCCATATTCACGTTTTTATCCTCCCATTCAGCGGCGCATTTTATGACTGACAGAAAAGTCCGATTTCACATTAATAACTATGAATAGGTTAATGAATGTAGATGGAATAGTTGGCTAGGACGTTGCTGTGTTGTGTGGTTGTGGACTATTTTTTATGAGCAGAAGCTCTTAAACTAGAGATACTAACTAGTTATAAAATTATTTAAAATCAATGTTCTGTCTCACTGTATTATTTTATCTGGTATGTAGCCGTGTAATAGGCGTGATAATGTCCAGCAAACTGGTCGTTACCGCAAAACAACCCCCCTTCAGAGTGAAACGCAACCTGATCAACGTGCCGGGGTTTATTCTGCCATAACAACTGCACGTTGGCTGCACATTGTGGGTCCCCACCTGTGACCCCCCCCCAGGTCCACTTAACAAATATTATTGACGCACACACACTCAGAGTCCCACGAGCACGCGACCGGCCTGGACGACGTGAAGTTCCTGGTGCAGGTGATGCACTCGGCGCTGGCCCTGCAGCAGCACCGGCTGGACGCACACGCTCACCTGCTGCACAGGAAGGACGCCATCACACAGGCCCTGGGACCCATGGAGCAGGTACACACGGCGTCTGTCTGCGTCCGTCACCTGCGGGTGGGACAGTGTGTGTACACAATTTTGATTCCAGCGAGGCTAAAGTTTGTGATGACTTCACGCGTGCGTGTGTGTGTGTGTGTGTGTGTGTGTGTGTGTGTGTGTGTGTGTGTGTGTGTGTGTGTGTGTGTGTGTGTGTGTGTGTGTGTGTGTGCATGGATAAGCGTGCATGGAAGTACAGTACATGTTTGAATGTGTTTTTTACATTTGTTTACTGTGTGTGTGTGTGTGTGTGTGTGTGTGTGTGTGTGTGTGTGTGTGTGTGTATTAGGAGCGTGCCAAGATGATGTTGGAGGTGGAGTCTCAGGCGGCCATCTTGGGGTGGGCGGGGCTTGCCTACCTGTCTCTGCAGGGAGGCTTCTTGTCGTATCTCACCTGGTGAGGATCAGCTCCGACTCGCACCAAAAGCCCCCGGGAAACGGCAAATCAACGGGAAGGGAGAAGGAAGCGGCGTTTTTTTCCATCCTTTCAGTTTGGTGATTTGGTAAAAAAAAACAAAAAAAAAAACAGAACACGTGCCAGATCCGCCGGCCACGCTCCGCCCGAGTGGCGTTTTCAGGGCCCTCCGACAGAGACGCAGGCTGAGATGTTGCAAACACACCAGTTTATCGTGGGGCGCGGACAGATGGAACAAGCCGGGAGCAGGTGGACACGGAGGCTCTCAGTGTGTGTGGGGATGGGTGATTTACCAGTTGCTCGTTGATTGGTCTAACGGGCAACGGGCGTACAGCCCAATTACCTAGGCCCACACCACCCCCACACCACAGCATATTATAAACAAATGAAGACGGTGTCGTATCCTCATGCACACTTTAATCTGAACGAACGTTAAGAAGATCTGACCCCAAGTTTCTCACACTATGAGGTTAAAAATAATTACTAATAATTAAATTACGAATAGTAATTGCAACAATATGAGGGAATTGAATGCAACAAAACTCCCTGTTTAGGCTTGAGTTCCTCTGAATCTCGGAAAATGGTAAAAAAAAAAAAAAAGTGTTAGTTTCTCCTCACGTGATTTCCTCCTGGTAAGAATTAGACCGGAAACAGCGTCTCACGCATCAGCAACGAGGCAGGAGGACTCGGTCATAGGGAGGAGGAAGAACCTCCATAAAGCATAGTGTCGCGATACTTTTGTCCCCGATACTCCGATTTATTATTATTTTACCAATGTGGCTGCATTTAAAAACACGCTGTTTTTGTGTGAAAAGCTTTCAGTCCACACTATGATTTTCAAAAAGTTGTGGTAGTGCAGTTGGCGAGAGCCGGCGATTCCAAACCCTACGTGGTTACCGGCGTAAATGGTGGAAAATGGTGAATTGTAATATAATTGTGAACTTATTTAAATCATGACATGATAAAGTGAGACACAATTGATGATTTATTTGAAGTTCAATTTGGTTCAACTGAATGAAGATGGAACCTTCGTTACAGGTTCGTGTATCCATGGGATGTCATGGAACCCATCACGTACTTCATCACCTACACCACCAGCATGATCTTCTTCAGCTACTACATCCTCACCAAACAGGTACAAAACCTATTTCACGCCGTCGAGTTTGCATTAATGACCAAATTAACACAGAGAAATACATTTAGAGGACGGAGGATGCCCTGCAGTGCAACCGGGCTCCCTTTGGCCAATGGAAAGAATAATGAGTGAAATGGCGAATCTGCATCATTTAAGGTGTGTGGTTACCATACGCATCTATAGGCAAAAGGGACATTCCACCTTAAAAGTAACTCTCATTTAAGGTCAATAAGCATGACATGTGAATGAAGCAGGTTACTGCAGAGTCAGAATTGAACAAAAGTAGTGAAAGTGACCCTTGATTTACTTTCCTTTATACTCTTTCTTCTTTTACTATATATTCTTTGTATTTGGCTATTGTGTTTATTATTTACTTTTTTATTCTATTTTAATATTTTTCTTTCTCAGACTGTTGAGCTTTTTCTTTATTCACATCACCTTTAGACACACACCAATAATCACCATGACAAATTCCTGGTGCATGTAAGTGCACCTGGCAGAATAGAGTCATTGGGGTTCTTCTTTTTTGTAAAGATAATAATAAAAATAATATTAATAATAAAAAAGAAATAATAAATAAATCATTAAAATAATGGTCGACATAAATGATGGGATTCATTTTTTTTCCCCCAAGTAACAAAATAAAACACCATCTTGAACGGAATTACTTTCTTTTTCCCCAAAATATTCCCCCTTCACATATAAATGTGTGTGTGTGTGTGTGTGTGTGTGTGTGTGTGTGTGTGTGTGTGTGTGTGTGTGTGTGTGTGTGTGTGTGTGTGCAGGACTTTGTGTACAAGGACGCCAGGGAACGGCACATTCTGAACGTTTTCTACAAAACCGCAGATGAACAGAAATTCGACATCCAGCGATACAACCAACTCAGGAATCAGCTGGCAGAGGTACACACACGACGTCATGTTACATTTAAACACGGTCACGTTTCATGCTAAATATACTGTGTGTGTGTGTGTGTATATATATATATATATATATATATATATATATATATATATATATATATATATATATATATAGAGAGATCTCTCTCTATTTATTTACTTTATTTTTTTACACCACACAGAGAATATTTACCAGGTATTTGTGCGTGTGTGTGTGTCTGTAGGTGGAGAGAGATTTGAAGAGATTAAGGAGTTCCATTAAACTTCAGCTGCCAGTGGACCACATCCAGCCCAATGCACACACACCCACACACACACCACCTCAGGCTGATACTCCAGTTTGACAAACGTTGCTACATCAAGCGGATCAATACTCGACTGGAACTTTCTGCGACGTAAATGCACTCATGTTCAGTTGCTTTTTTTGTGTTGTGTTGTTTCATGTTAAAATACAAGATTATTGTATTTTTCTGGTAAAATAAACATTATATTAACATTTTGAAACCACTCACTGTTGGACTAATTAGATTGATTCTCAAGCAGCAATTCAAATCTTTATTTAAAAACAAGAAATGGCATTATCCACAGTGGCACTGTGTGTGTGTGTGTGTGTGTGTGTGTGTGTGTGTGTGTGTGTGTGTGTGTGTGTGTGTGTGTGTGTGTGTGTGTGTGTGTGTGTGTGTGTGTGTGTGTGTATCAGGTGTTGTATTTAGTAACAACCGGCCATCCAGTCTGACGCCTGATCCACTCAAAGTAATGAGCCACCTGAGAGAGAGAGAGAGAGAGAGAATTATAGAATCCTCTATTATTAATTTACCCTTTATTGTGCACTGGCCCATTTCATTAGCCTCAGACTTTTATTTTGAAAGGCCCGTTTTGAAACACAAACGTCAGCTTCTCAGCAAGAACAAAAAGAACTCACTCTAACGGTGAGTAAACAAACGTTTACACGATGCACGCATCTAGAAAGAGATAGACGGAGGGGCGGAGTCGCTGTTTCTCAGCACACTCCACTTAACAAAGCGTTCGTCGAGACCCTCTGAGCCCCACGGCTGAAGAGAAGCACCCTTGAGTCAAACTCATTTTCGGGCTCATTTCGACTGATACTGGTTTTGTGAACTGGTCTTTGGAATAGCACCTGCTTTCCCCCACCACAGTCCCCCTTGTATTCGAACCGATCACTATTATTGTGTTCGATTGAGGCGTTGTTTTTCATTATTTGGTTGGGCGTCACCACACTCCCAATATCCGACCCCGCGTTCTCTTTCAACGGAGTAACAGCCTCTGAATATCCTCCGGATTTATTCGGCAGCGAGATCCAAAGAGCTCGTTTAATGCGCCCGGAAGAGGACATGTGGTCAGATATTGACATAGAAGAGGCCGCGAGAGGCGCCGGCCAAGAAGGGCCGGCTGGGGGCGGCGGTGTGGACCGAGGCACGGCCCCCCACCCGCCCCGCTGCGAGGACCGAGGGGACCCACCTCTCGGCCCACCGCCGCTTGCCCGGGAGCGCCGGGTCACCCGCAACCACCAGTTCGAGGGGGGGCGATAAAGAGCCCAGGGAGGGGGGCCGACGGCGTTCCCGGCGTGGGTGTGTGTTTGTGCTGATTACCTGTGTGTAGACCCCGGGGAAGCCCTTCTGCCCACACTTGCCCCCCCAGCTGACGATGCCCCACAGGTAGGACCTGCCCGTCTCGTCCTCACACACCAGAGGACCCCCGCTGTCCCCCTGGCAGGAGTCCACGTGGCCCGCCAGATCGCCTAGTCACATAAAAAAAATTTAATAAAATAAATTTAAAGACCATACCAGTGTCAAATTGAATTTGCTTAAAACCATCTCCCGGTTGCTTCACTTTGCTCCGTCCTGCATTTGTTGATTCAATTTAAAAAAAAGGTGGAAGCGCCACTGCTCTAACAGATACAAGCCGCGGCAAAGCTACTGTGAGTGACTTCCAATTAAAAAAAACAAACAAGACCTGAAACGGATGTTTCTTTTACTTCATTTCTAAATAAAGTTCATGAAATAACTGTGGACGTCATGGCTAGGCTCATGGGTGTGATGATGTACGTGAGAAATGTCAGAGATGGGGGGGGGGGGGGGGGGGGGGACAATTCTGGGGCCGGGCTGCGGTCTCCATAGCGACGCGTACCTGCGCACAGCATCCCTGGCAGGATGCGATCCCCGTAGAACGCCTCACATTTGTCGATGAGGGAGACCTGGGCCCACTGCAGGAACTCGGCGCCGAGCCCGTCTGCACACACACACACACACACACACACACACACACACACACACACACACAGCTGTCAACCAACGCTGCGGCGCACAACTTTGCATCATATCCATTTACTTTCAAAAGTAAAAGTTCCACAAATTATTATTTTTTTTTTTAATTGTACATTTTCAAAGTTCAGTAGCTCTCCATTGTGAGTTTCAGATGAATATCTGTTTGTTTAATATCAAACTCTCAAAGGCCGAAATTGTCTTTAGGAAACGAATTTCAGTGTGTGTGTGTGTGTGTGTGTGTGTGTGTGTGTGTGTGTGTGTGTGTTACCCGCAGTGCGGCCCCAGCCTGAGATGCTGCAGGTGAGGTTGGGTCTGAAGAGATGTTCGGTCCAGGGAACGCACACGGCGCTGATGGCTCCGTTCTGCTCCACACACTGCTTGGTGAAGGGCATGGTCTGCAGCTCCAACAGCGCTATGTCGTTCTCATAGCTGGAAGCATTGTACCTGGGGAGGGAGGGCTGTCATTCTCGTAGCTGGTGGCGTGATGGATGGATGGATGGATGGGCGGAGGAATGGGTGGATGGATGGATGGGTGGAGGGATGAAGGGATGGGTGGAGGGATGGATGGGTGCATGGGTGCATGGAGGGATGAATGGATGGATGGATGGGTGGGAGGATGGAGGGATGGATGGGTGGATGGATGGGTGGATGGATGGGTGGATGAAGGGATGGCTGAAGGGATGGATGGATGAATGGGTGGAGGGATGGAGGGGTGGATGGGGGCATTGATGGATGGATGAATGGATGGATGGATGGATGGATGAGTGGATGGATAGATGGATACCTGGGGTGGACGATAATGTCGTGGACATTAATGATGTCCGTGCTGCCCTGCACTCTGTTTTTCCTCCACAGAGAAAACTTCACCCTGTACGCCCAGGGTCTCCCTCTGCCGGGAGGGAGAGTCAAAAGTTGGGTTGAAAGCCTGGAAGTCCAGCGGGAATCGAACCGGCAGCTTTCCGAAACACAGATTTTACGACGGAACGAGCCGAGGGATACGCACGTCGACGGGTTTCCGTTTTTTTATACTGTTCGGGGATTGCCGAGCTCTGGGAAATTGCGTCCCCGCAAACGGTGTTCAGTGCATTCGGGGCAGGTTTGGATAAAGGGATAAAGATAAAGCTTCACTGTATCATGCGCCTGCGTATCCGTCGCTACGGTAACTTGGCGAAATGCAATGTACTGTACCCGAGGCAGTGGGCTGCGGTCAGCACCCAGCAGCCTCCGATGTAAGCACCCGCACAGTTTGTTTTGCCATCCTCCTCCAGAGCGATCTGCCACTGGATCTGGGTCTGTGCACACACACACACACACACACACACACACACACACACACACACACACACACACACACACACACACACACACACACACACACACACACACACAAACACACACACACACTAAATAAAGAACGGAGATGATGTTCTTGTGTTGCAAGATCAAAACTGCGAGGCCGCACCGATCCACCAGTTCCCCAGACACGAAACCAGCCGCGGCGTAAACGGGCTTCACGGCGAAAAGCGAGGCGCGTCAGCGAGAAAAAGGTTCCGCTCCTTATTTGCGATCCGGTTCCCCCCGCCACTCGCTCGGCGAGAGGAGCCCTCCGACCGCGTCGCTTCGGCCCGGAGCGGCGAGCGAGGGAGGGAGGACCCGCCGTGGCGGGATGAACAAATCGGTCACGTCGAAAAAGATGGACATCCTCAGCGGTGATCTGACTGCAAATGTGTGAATTACTCACTTGAAGCCATAATAACAAGCAACAGCTCCACATAAACAGCGGGTTAATGCTGTCGGGAATTTTCATCGTAAGTAAGTGGAAAAAAAAAAAAAAAAAAAAGCTGGGGGAATGCGGAAGCGACCGGACGACGCGGTTGGACGGGTAGACAGGCGCACGGGGGTGTCTCACTGACCGGCTTGGCCGCGACCCCTCCCACCACGCGTCGGAGTCTCGGCCGCCGCTGTCTCGCCTTCTCGTCCTCGTCGTCCACCGTGGTGGCGTTGGGAATGCCGCAGTAGAGTTTGGCCTCCAGCAGCTTTCTGTTGGAGCGCACCTCTGACACACACAAACACACACACACACAGTTGCATCTCGTAGGTATTATATCGAACGTCTCCATCTTCAGAAATTATTTGGGGATTTGAATGGGTTTTAAGGTACACACCGTCCTGCGGAGAGACGTACTCTACGGGAAACAGGGACAGACATGGACACATTAGACTCATCTCGGCTCGGGGTGGCGGCCTTGTCACATTAATCAGTGAATCCGCCTAGCTCATGCGTTGGCAGCGCGGGGTTTTGCCCCGTGTCTGCGTCGCCGCTGGCGACCTGAGCCCTACCTCTGCGTTTGGGCCGACTTGCCATCCTGCCGCCTGCGGGGAAACCAACAGCGGTGACAGGGGATGTGAGCCCGTACCTTTGGTTCAGGCGTCACAGCAGAAAATAAAACAGTGCAGTCGAGAAAGAGTTACGGAATAAAAGGAGATAAGAAATAACACAGTGTGTGTACACATCTATTGACATGGAGTAGCACGATACTAACTAGTGCTAGTACTAATGATTGAGCCCAATATAGCAGGTGTAATCCCGCAGCGAGCACAAGTTACAGCATTGTAACATTAATAATAAAATTGGTGTATATTGATGACTAGTCCATAATAACTGTATTTATACTTATGATCCTATTCGAACAACAGTTCTATCAAGTAACAATAGTAGTACTATTTATACCCCAAGGTGGTGTTATAATGCCTCTGTGCAGTATAATCCAGGTTTCTAATCCAAGCCGTATTATAATGTCCATTTGGTTTATTAAACAATGGCATCAGTGATGTTCCGGTTTAATAATCCCTCTCGGCGGCGGCAACAGGTGGGCGCGCTTCTCGGCTGGGCGACAAAACTCGGCTTAACACCTCAAGTCTGGACGGGAGTCCAGACTTTGATTTGAGTGGTTGTAGTGTGTGTGTGTGTGTGTGTGTGTGTGTGTGTATCTTACTGTGGTCTGTGTGCGACGGCACTTCGTCTTTGCCGTCCAAACAGTCCATTATTCCGTCTCTGACGGCGTCACGAGAAATGCACACACCCGAAGGACAGTGGAACGCTCCATTCCTGCAGTCTGAGACACACACACGCACTTTATATGAAGACACAGCAACGTGATGAAAGGACTTGGATATCACAGACGTCTTAAGTATACACATATTCCATTTATAAAAAAGTGTATGCGCATAGTGTGTGTGTGTGTGTGTGTGTGTGTGTGTGTGCGCACCTTTGCAGCACATCTCATCACTTCTATCTCCACAGTCGTCAACTCCGTCACACGTCTGGCTCAGTGATACACACTTTCTGTTGACACAGCTGAACTCACACTCTGCTTCTACCCACATCCACACCCCCACACACCCGCACACCCACACGAGAACTTAAATATGTTTCCATCGAGTTATGATGGGCTGGTCTGCCCCCTAGTGGTGAAAAAAACATAAATCCTCAGAGAGAATTGTTTACCATCGGTTGCCCGGTAACACGATGCCGTAGCGACCTTCCCCTGTATCTCAACTCGGTCGTCGATGACGCACTCGGCCAGCGAATTCTCGTAACCTTGACAACGAACACTGACACAGCTGCCCGGGTACCACCTGTCCCTGGGGGGTTCCATCGACGAAGCGGAGGACGCCCCGCTGTAGACGCACAATCATACAGGTGTAGAAATACGCATGTAGCGTGTATAAAGAGACAACCACAGCTTCCGAAAAACAAAATGGGATACGCTGAAGATTTTCAACCGTCACTCGTTAAACATTTTGCGCCGAGACGGGCGGACAGGCTCACAGCGGGTTCTGCCCCTTGCAGGCCACGTTGGCAGCCGCCATGTTCCAGTGCTCCTCGCAAACCAGGACCTCCACTAATCTTCCTCCCATCCCTTTGTCGGGGAGGGAGAGCTTAACCACTCCCCAAGGCGGATCTATGGAGCTCTGGAACTTCTCCACATCCTCTGAGAGAGAGAGAGCGAGAGAGAGAGAGAGAGAGAGAGAGAGAGAGAGAGAGACTGACTTTTTAGGTTCCTTTATTTTCGGTAAGTCATGTCACAATAGCAGAAACTTGATTACGAAGGAACCAAAAAAACAACATAAATAGAGACAAACCACAGGAAAATCACAGGTCAGTCATGAACAGTATGAGAATAAACATCTTCAGAGATATATATAGAGAGAGAGAGGAGGAAGAGAGAGAGAGAGCGGCTCAAAGTGAGAAATGACAGCTTTGCCCACATTTCAGCATCAACATTCATAAGATAAGTGTCTCAGTGCTCAACGATATCAGGTAAAACGATTAGAATATGGTTCCGACGTCATACTTTAAATTTAACCAATGTAATGGACCCCGATTGCATCATTTCTCATATGATTTAAATTCACAAGCAGATACGACAATATATACAATACAGTATATTCAATACATACAGTATATACAATATATACAATATAAACAGTTTATACAATTTATACAGTATATAAATATAAACAGTATATACAATATATACAGCATATACAATATATACTGTACATACTGTAGCCAATTACACCTACAACCTGGGTTAGGAAGCAATACAACGGCTCACCTCCACATCTGTCTGCAAAGTGAGACATGACTGGATAACGCCTCAGGCAGGACAGAGACATCGCCTGAGATAGATGCAGACAGACAGACAGACAGACAGGCGTGTCCAAAGATCCGGTCAGCTCGAGAGCAGGGTCACGCCGGCCCGAGCCGGCCAGAAAACAAACGGAACATCTGAGCCAGCGGGCGAGTGAGCCGGGGGGACCCAGCGAGCGCCCCCTACCTGGCAGTAGGAGGAGTACAGCGTGTTCCCTCTTCCACAGACTGACGCCGTGTTCTCTCTGGAGCACTGGTACGGCAGTTTGCAGGAACACTCTCCATTAATACAACGCTCCCAAGGCTGACAGAACACACGGTCACATGACGCACGGGTGAAGCTGACACACACACACACACACACACACACACACACACACACACACAGTTATTAAAGATTTGACAAAAATACTCTCGTAACTAAACATTAAGAAGTGTGAGAAGAAAGAAAGACAATCAAGAAGGTAACACCCGTATGACTGTTACCGACACTCTTTAGATCCCAGAAACTTGTCAGTGAATTGTTGGGTCAGGGTTGTGGATGTGGTGGTGGGGACGGGGCCGGTGACCCGAGAGGTGGGTTCCGGGACCTGGGTGGCGGGGTTCCGGGAACTCGGGGGCGGGTCTGCGTCCTGGGAGGCGGGGTCTGTGTCCCCGGAATCCGGGACCTGGGAGGCGGGGTTCCAGGCACTCGTGGGCGGGACTGCGGACTGGGAGGCGGGGTCTGTGTCCCCGGGATCCGGGACCTGGGAGGCGGGGTTGGGGCGGGTCGGCGTCCTGGGAGGCGGGGTCTGTGTCCCGGGGGGTGGGTACTGTTTCCTGGGGGGGGTGCTTTAGGAAATCAGGTAAAGGTTGTGGCATCTGGACCTGTTGCTCCATGGAGGGTGGCTCCTGCCCCTCCCCCTGGAGAAATGACAGTCAAGTAAATCCATCACTGATGGAATAACAAACTGGCTGAAATAACAAAGTACGGCTGTTGATCAATGGTAATCTCGCGTAGCCACATCTCTGTCTCCTGCCATGATTTTTATTTTATTTGTTTTTTTTTTTACCACCACCAACCCCCCTCTTTGGAGAACTATTTATCATGTTTGGGTCTATAAACAACTGATCGGTACTCCAAGAGGGGGAGAATCACCACGGGTGAGACAAATATACATAGAACCAAACAACATTTACACAAAAGACAAACATTGGATGGCGCGTGTATTGAAAGAACTACAAGCAGGCATGGGTGTGTGTGTGTGTGTGTGTGTGTGTGTGTGTGTGTGTGTGTGTGTGTGTGTGTGTGTGTGTGAGGTGTCCACCGGTGAGTGTACTCGACTTATCCCAGTTAATTCTGGTGTATATGGTCAGGATTATGTCGTGGCGCCTCCAAGCAGCGGAAAGGGCCCCGAAGCCACCCCGAGCTCCGCATCCACACAGACACCCTCCGGCTGCAGGAAAGCCCTCGGGCACCCTGCCCTGCGGCCACAGAAGACCCCCGGGCCCCCGAAGAAGCCGGAGGGCCGTGGAGCAACCCCCCACGCCCGGCCTCCGAGGAGCATAACCCAGTCCCAGGGAGCACGAGGAGACCCCGCACCCCAGGGGCGCACACATACAACCCACCCCCAAGTGCGGGCACAAGACGCAGCCACGGGTGCAGAACCCGGGCCGCCGGCGCAAGGCACGGACCGCAGCCCCGATACAGTCCCTGCGCCGACAGACCGACTACTTGCCCGAGCCGGCGTGACCCCCGTGCCCACCCAGGCCCCGTGTGAGGGCGAGGCCCTGGCCCGCCGCAGCCGACCAGACGCCCCACCGAGCACATGCCCCTCCACATAGCACATCGTGCTCAGCGTGGGGCACCTTGATGTTCGCCCCCCGATGCCAGCGCCTGCAATGATTTCATTCACATCTAAATGTATATAACATGTGCATAGTTTGAAAAGGAGAGAATTTAATCGTAAAAATATAATTGCCATGATGGGGTGTGACCACAACCCAGTACGACCACCGTCTGCTGCTGCTACTTCAATGGGTTTCCTGTGAAGGGGACTCACCGTGGCAGAGAGGGTGAGGAGAAGCGTCACCACCAACACACAAGACCCCACGATGGTTCTCATGGTGGAGGACGGACCGCTCGCCCGCTCGGGAGAGAGGGGGAGAGAGAGAGAGAGAGAGAGAGAGAGAGCGAGACAGGCGTAGCTTCTTTCTGTGTTGGAGGGATCCCCGCAGAGACACTAACCCGAACCCTCTGGTTCAGGGAGAAATAAGCTGCGTTCAATCAATCATTAGCCTGCCTGGTCAATGCAGAGCACACACACACACACACACACACACACACGCACACGCGCGCTCACACACACACACACACACACACACACACACACACACACACACACACACACACACACACCTTTCTTTAGGTATTGATCATGTTAGAAGACACACAATGTGTCATCTGACCTGTGTGTGTGTGTGTGTGTGTGTGTGTGTGTGTGTGTGTGTGTGTGTGAGTGTGTGCTTGTGACTCAGTACGAGCGGGAAAAGCCAAATACAGTTTGCAAGTCATGCAACCTCAAAATAAAGAATTTCAAAATCTGTGCTGAGGTTAATGTTTTATCCAGGTTCAACAAAACCCCTGTGAACTCAGCTGGACCAACAAGTAACGAGCTAACAGATTGTATTATACATAGCATTATTATTATTATTATTATTATTATTATTATTATTAATAATAATAATAATAATAATAATAATAACACCAATAATAATTATAATAATTATAATAATAATAATAATAATAAATAAAGCTGCAGGAAGCAATACACAGGGTCCAGTTCATTCATTTATGTTTATGTAATTAATGGTATTACGTATTAAGTAATATTGTG
>NC_137209.1:17583845-17586345 GCF_960531495.2 Zeus faber | reverse complement strand
ATTATTAGTTTCTTATTATTAGTAGGTTTCTTACTGCCTTTTTCCGTGGTATCATTTGTCCTTCCGGTTTCAATTTTCTATCTGTGATGAATACTTTGGTGATTTTTATATCAGCTTGTGTATTAAATTAGCCAAACCAAATAGTGTCTAAAAAATGAAATGCGAGAGAGCGTTTAGATTTCATTTTAAATGAACTCTGTAACATTGAAAGAAGGTATAAAAAATGAATTTGTTGTGTGTGTGCCTTTGTGCATGTGCACGCATGTGTGTGTGCGCACGTGTGTGTGTGTATGTGTATGTGTGTGCGCACCTGGACAGGACTTGTGTGAAGCAGAGCTCGGCCTGCAGCAGTCGGCCCAGATGTTTGAGACAGAGACCTTTCAACATCTGGACCAGACAGCTGTCATCTGGATGGAACTCTGAGGGCTCTGAGGGGGAGGGAGAGAGGTGGCGAGAGGGAGTGGAGGAGAGCGAGAGAAAGAGAGAGGAGGGAGGGAGGGAGAGAGGGAGTGGAGGAGAGAGGGAGAAAGAGAGAGAAGAGGGAGAGAGGGGGAGAGAGAGAAGTGGGGAGAGGGAGTGGAGGAAAGAGGGAGAAAGAGAAAGCGAAAGAGAGAGAAAGAGGGGCGGAGTTGGGTTGAGGGTGGCGGGGGGGGGGGGTGGAGGGAAAGGGGGAGGGGAGAGAAGAGAGAGAGGGAGGGAAAGAGGGAGAGAGGCAGAGAAGGGGAGAAGGGGAGAGAGTGGGGGAGAGGGACAAAAATTTATATATATATATATATATATATATATATATATATATATATATATATATATATATATATATATATATATATATATATATATATATATTTTGAAGCCAACAAATGAAAAACCCTAAAAGTCTAATTTCAGACTCAATTCTATTCAATATTATTCATAAAGATAGAAAATGATAATTAAAAAAAGAATGAATCACAAAACATAATAAAATATAAAAAGTTACGAAGTGAGATATTAGTATCAGTAATAGTAGTAGTGTATAATACTGGTAGTAGTAGTATTAGTGTAGTAATAGTAGTAGTGTAGTAGTATATTGGTGTAGTTGTAGTGCAGTAATAGTAGTGTAGTAGTTGGAGTATATTACTGTAGTAGTAGTAGTAGTAGTGCGGTGGTAGTAGTAGTACTAGTAGTAGTATTAGTAGTAGTATTGGTAGTGTGTGTAGTAGTAGTGTAGTAGTAGTGTAGCACTAGTATTAGTAGTAGTTGTGTAGTAGTAGTATTAGTAGTAGCATTGGTAGTGTGTGTACTCACTGGGGTTGTTGCGAAGCTGCTGCTCAGCCGTTTCTATGGTAACCAGCAGAGACTCGGTGCAGTCAGCTCGCTTCCCGACGATGGAGAAGCCGTTCCACATGTACATCATCTCCTGGAGGGCGAGCGACACAGATGGGGGGCGGGAGAGAGAGAGAGAGAGAGGGAGACAGAATATTGTGATCGGGGGTTCATCGTATTCGGTAACATCACGCTCAATGATGGGATGTATTCAGGCTGAGCGGGTGTGGCACCAGGGCAGGAAGCAGCAGGTGGACCGGGGCGGCGGCGTTGTAGCGTCGCGACTTCCTGATCGCAAACTTCTCCGTGGGAATGGACTTCCCTGCAAGCCGCTGTTTCAAGCCCTCCACCTGCCTGTTATCAGTGACCACAATCAATACCATAACAATAATTAAAATTATTAACTATTATTACGATTAATTGTTATTATATTTATATTTTTTATAATTATAAATATATTTTATAATTATTTATTATTATTATTATTATTATTATTATTATTATTCCAGTCCAGCAGACAGTGCTGACCTGAAGAGCTGGACGATGTTCTCTCCCGTTTTCTCCACTTCCTCCCTTGACATCATAACCAAGATGGCCGCCTTCTGGTACACATAGATAGCCTAATAGACAGAAAAAATATTTATACAGTCTATGTATATATTTCAACTTATTCACCCATTTCTCTCGGTGTTTAATTGTATGTATTGTATTGTAATTGTATTAATTGTATTGTTTTTTTTTTTGTTTATTCACACCACTCTACCTCATGATAAATACGTTGATTTGTCGGTCCCACTTAATTCTCATGAACACTCGTCACTTCCATCTTGTCTGTGTGTGTGTGTGTGTGTGTGTGTGTGTGTGTGTGTGTGTGTGTGTGTGTGTGTGTGTGTGTGTGTGTGTGTGTGTGTGTGTGTCTGTGCAACTACTACAGAAACCACAAATTGAAGACCTGGGGATAACAGCGGTGAAAACATTTGTCATACGGAGGCCAAAGTCATTTCTTGGCGAGCGACGCTGTCAAACCGGACACACGAGTTATGAACTCATTTCAAATCAGCGTTCCCTCCCAGCGTATTCACTTATTTAGCAAGCACGTCGCCACCACCAACACCACCCTTTATTGTAGTAATGCCATAATGAGCGGCCGCTCGCACGCGACCCCCTTATCTACAACAACTCTCCGTGCAGAGTA
>NC_137209.1:17553845-17576345 GCF_960531495.2 Zeus faber | reverse complement strand
CATATATACACACACACACACACACACACACACACACACACACATACATACATATATATATATATATATATATATATACACACACACACACACACACACACACACGCGTCTGTCTCTATATACATGTACAAAAAAATATACACACACATATCTCTAAATATGTATCTCTATTTCTATCCGTCCATCCCTCTGTAAATCTCTATAGGTCCTTTTCCCTCCCTCCCTCTTCCAGACACACTCACCTCTTCCTCTCCGTTCTCTCCGACGTGGGCCATGGTGTCCTCCTCCATGCCGGGCCGCGGTGCGTCCAGGCCGGCCAGCCCCGCGCCGGTCGCTCGGTGAGCCGTCGGAGGATCACCTGGGGCGGCGCGGCGAGCTCATTCCCCCGCCCGCGAACGGGAGAACCGGACGTGTAGGAGAGCCCGTCTCCCCGTCTCCCTCTCCGTCTCCGTCTCCGTCTCCCTCTCTTGTGTTATTTCACTTTCTGGTCGCTTCCTTCGCTCCGGGTCTTTCCTCCATGTTCACCGCATCCTGCTTCCCTCCGCCTTCCTACAGTGAAGCGTCCCCACAGCGTCTACGTTTCACACACGCACACGTTCACACCTATTCATCCACGCACACGCACACGGACACGGACACGGACACGCACACGGACACGCCTCCTCCGGTCTCTCCGCCCTTCGAAAGCCACAGCGCCAGTTGTTTTAACGTGCGCTTCTATCAGGCTTTACGGTAAAATGCAATTCATACATAAATATTCATGTTTTAACGATATATACATAATCATACAACACATTTTATTTATATCAATATATATATATATATATATTAGTATATATTAGTTTATATATATATACACTGCACATATCTGAATATACAAATAGCCTATTTCATTTACATAACTATATTCCCTTCACTTGTATTTTGTAGCCCCACACTGCATGACATCTTTGAGTCTTCTTTCATTTTGTATTTATATTGTTCTGTTCACTCGCTGCGTGACATTTTAGGAATCAGTTGGCTTCTGTTAGTTAGCTCGGTAGGAATTATGTTCGCTATTATGTTCGGTTTAGTAACTATTGTGCACAATCTCCACGTTGCAAAGACATTTCACTGCATATATGTGTGGAAGTATGTATAGGTATGTAACGAATAAACCTCTTGAATCTTGAATATATATATAATATAAATTGCATATACATACATACATATATATACATAAATATATATATAAATTGCATATACATATATATACATATATACATTCATTAATAAAAAATGCATATTCATACATATATATACATTCATATATATATATATACATATATAAATTGCATATACATACATATATATAAATTATTAACGCAAAAAAAGTCGTGACTACAACCAGGAAGGGTCGCGACGTGGGATTCAAATGTAAAACCTTCAACATGTCATTTAAAATGTTACAGTAGAGTCCGACTGTACTGACCCAAGCAGTGTGTTTGTGTGACGTGTGTGTGTGTGTGTGTGTGTGTGTGTGTAGACACTCGCACGGTGAAGTACCGGCTAGAGCGTCGATACACGCGTCCCCATGGCAACAGCGCATACGTCGGAAGCGTGGTTTGACAAGTGACTGGTGTGGAGACGACCGCGCCTGAAATTGCAGGAGCAAAATATATATATACGGTGTGTGTGTGTGTGAGTGTGTGTTTCTAGTAACATTTGTTTTACGACGACTATCATTTCTGAATGTCTACTCTGCGTAACCTGTATCTGATCTGTTCTAAATTTTAAAGTTAGTTAAAGCAAAGCAGTCTGTACTCTTTTTTATAACCTGGATTGATACACATACATTTTTTTTTTACATTTTTGACTCATATTTATGAAAGCATTTTTTTTCTAAAATCCAATTTTATATTTATGTACATTTTTTTTAAGTGTGGATTTATATATATGTTAAAAAAAAAATCTGGATTTATATTTATATCGAACAAAAGCAAGACAAATCAGAATGTGCATGAGTACTTTGAAAAACAAGTTATTATAGACTGTTACATCAGGACGATGGATATGGAAATAAGTTTTACTTGTTAATCTTATAGTACATTTAAGATCAAGCTCTTTTAGACGTTTACTTCAGTAAAAATGTCATGTGGTACTTTCACAAGTCATTTTTGCGTCAGGGTATTTGTACTTTTACTGAGGCATAAAAGGGTCTGAGTACTTATTCGACCACCGACACGAGACAACCCTCTGCCGCTAGAGGGAGACAAACACAGGACGGGACTTTTGAAAGAGCAGATTTATTTACCAAAGCAGAAAATAACAAGATATAAAATATTGAATCGCAAACGGTTATCAAGACAGCATCTATCTTTTTTTTTTTTTTTTTTTTTTTTTTAAATGTCACCGTGAAACAACGAAAATTAAACTTTTCCTCCAAAAACGAGTCGATGTGAAGGTGCAGGGCAAAGCTTTGTTTGGACCGGAGGGCTCGTCCGGAGCCGTGGTTGTTGGAAGCACCGTGGAAATGTGGAAGCAGAGAGGATGAGACTCACCGACGAGCGTTTGTCAAACGGTAAAAGGGACAACCATATGGGCTGGAAATTTTAATACAAACTATTTTGTTTCTTTGAGAGAGAGAGAGAGAGAGAGAGAGAGAGAGAGAGAGAGAGAGAGAGAGAGAGAGAGAGAGAGAGAGACACACACACACACACACACACACACACACACACACACATGCTAATTAAAATATTGAGAGTCCACGATATCCACCGAGGTGACGCTGGACATTTCTCTTTTCACACTGGTTAGCTGCCATCGTTTAAAATGCACCGTTCTACTATCTTGGACACTTATGTCAGGTCACACTTTTATTTTGAAAGATTTAAAAGCCACAGACACACAGGTTAGCCTGTATGTTTGTGTGTGTGTGTGTGTGTGTGTGTGTGTGTGTGTGTGTGTGTGCGTGCGTGCGTGCGTGTGTGTGTGTGTGTGCGCAACTAAAATCACTTTTACACCCCCCCCCCTCCGCGGTGAGATGGTACAGTCCATGCTGCCGGTGTGACAGTGGATCCTCAGGGAGAGACCACTGTACCTGGGAGGTGGATGGAAAAAAAAAAAGAACACACACACACACACACACAATCAATCGATTGATCACACAGAAAATGTGTTTCGCGTACAGACAGACAGCTTAGCAGAAGGGCCTCACCCTCAGCTGCTCTAGCTCTTCACCCGCCTCTCCTCCTCCCCCTTGGTCCAGCGCTCCTCCTCCTCCCTCTCTCTCTCCTGCAGCAGGGAGTGCAGGTAGGAGGAGCTGATCACCTCCTCCCCCTCCCCCAGCAGGAAGGCGTTCTTAAAGCGGCTGTACAGCATCGACGCCTTGTCCATGACGGCCTGGCTCGCCCTGTAGCAACGCATCTGCGTGCGCGCACACGCACACACACACACACACACACACACGTTTATATCTGCCTCACTGCCCTGCATCGAGAAGCCGCAGCAGAGTGGTAAGTTTCCCCCTCAGTGACGCGTTGGGCAGGTCGTTGCTGTGGACATCTTTAATAAAATAACAGTTGAAAAATAGCAAAGCTCCCTCCAATTAGGAAACAGGAGGTAAAAAAATATATACATCTTAAAACCTAATAAAGTGCTATGAACTGGTTGTAGTGTGTTGGCTTACTGCCAATATTTAGCTGAGCGTGTATTTAATGTTGTGTTTATTGTACATCCATCTTTCTGCTTCACGGTTTATTTCATGTCTTGTACGGAACTATATAGACATTTTTTTTATTTTAAGTTTTTCTCATTTTTATCTTTGTATAGTTTGAGGTTAGGGTACAGTTAACAGTTAGGTTTATTGTATAGGTATGGACTATTACACGAGGGGAAAACATTGAATTGTTCATAGAGAAACAGTTTATGGCTGAAAGTAAAATATATGTTAAAAAAAAACATTTTTAGTTTTTATCAATTTTCTTTTCCATTATTTTTACATTTTGTCCTGGTACCAAGCTGGAATTTTTATTTAAATCTTATTTTTTAAAGTGTTATTTTTTTATGCAGCAAACTGCAGCGTGTGTGCCTGTGCCTGTGCCTGTGTGTGTGTGTGTGTGTGTGTGTGTGTATACCTTCCGTAGCGTTGACACCAGCTGGCTGTGTCTCTGAACTTGTTGAGACGTCATATAGACCGAACTGAGCTGATCCAACACCGACAGACACCTAGTGATATCCTGACAGACAGACGGACGGACAGACAGACAGGTGGAGAGAGAGAGAGAGAGAAAGGGACGAGAGGGGTGAAAGAGGGAGGGTGACACACAGTGAGAAGATGCAGCAGAGTGGTAGGTTTCTCCACAGTAAAGGTTGTTTGTTAGTGTATCATTTAAGCTCTCATTGTGTGAGTGTGTGTATGTACTATTTAAATGTATATTAAGAGTGTGTCTTTTCTATTTAAGTGTATTGTAAGAGTGTGTGTATTTTAAGAGTGTGTATTTTCTAATTCAGTGTATTGTTAGTGTTTTTTAAGTGTATGTTCTATTTAAGTGTATATTAAGAGTGTGTCTTTTCTATTTAAGTGTATTGTAAGAGTGTGTGTATTTTCTAATTCAGTGTATTGTTAGAGTGTGTGTTTTAAGAGTGTGTATGTACTATTTAAATGTATTCTAAGAGTGTGTATTTTCATTTTAAGTGCATTGTAAGAGTGTGTGTGTGTGTTTGAGGAGTGTGTATGTACTATTTAAGTGTATTTTAAGAGCGTGTGTTTTGAGAGTGAGTATGTACTATTTAGCGTCATATTAAGTGTGTGTGTTTTACAAGTGTCTATGTACTATTTAAGTGTATTTTAAGAGTGTGTTTTTTAAGAGTGTGTATGTACTATTCAAGAGTATTTTAGGAGTGCATGTGTTTTAAGAGTGTGTATATACTATTAAGTGTATTCTAAGAGTGTGTGTGTTTTAAGAGTGTGTATGTACCATTTAAGTGTATTTTAAGAGTGTGTGTTTTAAGAGTGTGTATATACTATTTAGGTGTATTTTAAGAGTGTGTGTGTGTGTTTTAGGAGTGTGTAGGTACTATTTAAGTGTATATTAAGAGTGTGTGTTTTAATAGTTTGTATGTACTATTTAAGTGTATTTTAAGAGTGTGTGCTATTTAGGTGTGTTTACAGAGTGTGTATCTACTATTAAAGTGGATTTTAAGAGTGTGTGTGTGCTATTTAGGTGTGTTTTAAGAGTGTGTATGTACTATATTAGTGTGTTTTAAGTATGTGTGAATATTATGTAGTATTTATGTGTGTTTCTAAGTGTGTGCATATTATTTAAGTGTATTTTAAGTGTCTCACGGGCTGGTCGGCCTTCAGGGAGATGCGCAGGTCGCCATGGATACGGTGCAGGGTGGAGTCCACAGGCCCCACCTCCTCCTGCCTCTCTGACCCCGGCTCGACCACATGCTGCCCTCTACCCACAATGCCTTGCTTCGTCTCCCCCTCCTCCTCGCTCTCCTTCTGCCGTGTCGTCCTCCCACTCCTCCTCTGCTCCTTCCCAATCTCCCCTTCCGCCGCCGCACTCCTCTCTCTGGTGCTCGGCCTCCCCACTCTCCTCCTCTCCTCTCCTCTCTTCTCCTCCTCTCTCTTCTTCCCCTTCCCCTCCTCCTCCTCTGTCTTCACCTCCTTCCCGTTTTCTCCTTCTGCCACCGCACTCCCTTCTCTGGTTCTCGGCCTCCCCCCTCTCTTCCTCTCCTCCCCTTTCTTCTCCTCCTCTCTCTTCTTCCCCTTCTCCTCCTCCTCTGTCTTCACCTCCTTCCCGTTTTCTGCTTCCGCCGCCGCACTCCTCTCTCTGGTTCTTGGCCTCCCCCCTCTCTTCCTCTCCTCTCCTTTCTTCTCCTCCTCTCTCTTCTTCCCCTTCTCCTCCTCCCCCTCCTCTGTCTTCACCTCCTTCCCTTTCTCTCCTTCAGCTGCACTCCTCTCTCTGGTGCTCGGCCTCCCTCCTCTCTTCCTCTCCTCTCCTTTCTTCTCCTCCTCTCTCTTCTTCCCCTTCTTTTTCTCCTCCTCCTTCCCTTCCTCTCCTTCCACCACACTCCTCTCTCTGGTGCTCGGCCTCCCCCCTCTCCTCTTCTCCTCTTCACCCTTCTTCTTCTCCTCCTCCTCCTCCTCCTCCCCCTCCCTCTTCTCCTCTTCTTTCTTCACCTCCTTCCCATTCTCTCCTTCTGCCGTCACACTTCTCTCGGGTGCTCTGGTGAGCACCAGAGAGAGAAGTGGTCCTCTTCTGCTCTTGTCCTCTCCTCTCTTCTTCTTCTCCTCCTCCTCCTCCTTTCCCACCTTCCTCTCCTCTCTCTTCTTCCTCTCCTCTCCCTTGTTCTTCTCATCCTCCTCCTCCCGTCTCTTGCTCTCCTCCTCTCTCTTTCTCTCCTCCTGTCTCGTTCCTCTCACTCCATTCAGTTGAATTTTGGCTCCTTGGCCACACGGAGCCTTCACTATCTTTCCAATGATCTTCCTCTCCTCTTTCGGCTGCTCCTCTTTCCTCCCCCCTTCCTCCGTTGTTTTGCCCTCTGTCCTCATCTGTTCTCCTGCTTTATTTTTCTCCTTTTCTAGCGATTGTTCCGTCCTGCGCTGCGCGTCACTCGTCTTTACTGATGTAAAGACGCTGGTGCCCGTCTTCAGGTCGTTGCTATCCTGCCTTTTCTCCCCGTTGGCTGGCGTTTTAGCCTCCTTGCTGGTCGGCAGGTTGGACTCCTTGCTGGCTAGTGTCCTGGGCTCCTTGCTGGCTGGCAGGCTGGACTCTTTGCAGGCTGGCAGGCTGGACTCCTTGCTGGCTGGCAGGCTGGACTCCTTGCCTGATTTCGTTTTAGCCTCCTTGCTGGCTGACAGGTTGGACTCCTTGCTGGCTCGCGTTTTATCCTCCTTGCTGGCTGGCAGGTGGGCCTCCTTGTTGGCTGACGGTTTGGCCTCCATGATGCCTGGAAGGTTGGCCTCCTTGCTGGACCGTGTCTTCACATTGTTGCCATCCTGCTTTTTCGCCTCCTCATTAGCTGGAGGGGTCCCCTCCTTGCTGGCTGGAGTTTTGGCGTCCTTGCTAGCTGGCAAGTTGGCCTCCTTGCTGGTGCGTGTCTTCACCTTGTTGCTAGCCAGTGGCTTCACCTTGTCGCTGTCCTGATTTTTCTCCTCCTCGTTAGCTGAACACTCCTCCCTGCTGGCTGGTAGGTTGGTCTTCTTACTGACTGGTGTTTTGGCCTCCTTGCTGGCTGGCATTTTGGCCTCCTTGCTGGCTGGCGTTTTGGCCTCCTTGCTGGCTGGCGTTTTAGCCTCCTTGCTGGCTGGCGTTTTAGCCTCCTGGCTGGCTGGCAGGTTGGCCTCCTTGCTGGCGCGTGTCTTGACCTTGTGGCTAGACCATGTCTTCATGTCGTTGTTATCCTGCTTTTTCTCCTCCGCGTTGGCTGGAGGTTTCACTTCCTTGCTGGCTGGAGGTTTCGATTCCTTGCTGGCTGGAGGTTTCGATTCCTTGCTGGCTGGCACGCTGGCCTCCTTGCTGGCTGGCAGGCTGGCCTCCTTGCTGGTGCGCGTCTTCACCTTGCGGTTAGGCCATGTCTTCATGTCGTTCCTAGCCCGCTTTTTCTCCTCCTCATTAGCTGGCGGCTTCACTTCCTCATTGGCTGGTGTTTCCTCCTCCTTGCTGGCTGGCGGGTTGGCCTCCTTGCTGGCTGCCTGGCTGGCCTCCTTGCTGGCTGCCTGGCTGGCCTCCTTGCTGGCTGCCTGGCTGGCTTCCTTGCTGGAGCGTGTCTTCACCTTGCGGCTAGCCGGTGGCTTCACCTTGTTGCTGTCCTGCTTTTTCTCCCCCCCGTTAGCTGGAGGCTTAAGCCCCTTACTAGCTGGTGCTTTATCCTCCTTGCTGGCTGCTTTCTGGTTGGTTGTTTGTGCTTTCCGCCCTGTAGATCTCTTGTCAACAGCCTTCTTAAACTCTGCTCTCTTTCTCCCATCTTTACTTTTCCTAAAAAAGAAGTCAACGCTGGGTTATTTCCCGTGGGGAACTTCAGGGAAACTGTTCAACTGCAGCAGTGTGTGCGTGCGTGTGTGTGTGCGCGTGTTTTCTCACTGGGCATCCTTCCTCCTGTCTCCTCCTCTTCGTCTTCTGGTCTTCAGCAGACCCCTCAGAGACCTCAACACGCTCCCTCTCTTCAAAGCCAGACGATGCAGACGCTATACACACACACACACACACACACACACACACACACACACACACACACACACACACACACACACACACACACACACTTTACGTTGGTGATTGTTTGTCTATGTGGAAAGAAATGAGTCACGTTGATGCATGGAAACGCGACGCTCACCTCCTCTTCCACAGTGGTGCTGCTCTTCTTCTTCTTCTTCTGCGCCTCCTCTCTCTCTCCTAAATCGCTCCCCCTCTCCTCCTCTGTGTCCTGCTTTGACTTCTTCGGCCCTCCCGCCCTCTTCCTTCCGTCTTCTTCTTCCTCCACCTCCACCTCCTCACTCCCCCTCTTCTTGGCTTCCGGCTTCCTGTGCTGCCGCTCCTCTTCCTGTGCTTCCTCTGGGGGGCGGAGCTTCTTTCCACCTGTCCACACAACACAACATGTCCGGCCAATCACAACAGGGGGTCCAGAAACGACAGGATGAGTCGGGGTTCTGGACCGCTTGGGTCCACGCGTTCTACAAAGGAGTGAATGTTAAAGGAAAGCTCGTATTTTTACATCATTGGGAGTCAACTTGAGTGATCGGCAGCAGAATCTTTCAAATTGATCCAGTATCTCCGCAACCAGTCAGACGGGTTACGCCTAATGATCGCAAAATCATCTGTGGACAGCTGGCACCTTTTTTCTCCCTCAAAAATACAGATGAGTGTATCTCTAATTGTCACAGCTTCAGCTCCTCAGAATGGTATAAACTGGTATTATTATCACAAAACAACCCCAGAGTCACCAAAAGTGATCAGGTCTTGGATCAGGCTGAAAGGGGTTATTCTGAGATAATGACCGGCTGGCTGCATATTATCCCGCTTATTACACGGCTACTTACTAAACAAAAGAATACACAGGGTGGAAATATTGATTTATTGTTATATATAAATATATATATTGACACTATTCACAGGCAAAAACCCTCCTACATATGATTTACCAATTTGCTGTGGTTACTATTAATTCTATATTTACATCAATCGCGAAATAAGTCACGCTGAATGGGACGTTGGGGAATTTTGCTATTGGTATCGGCTTCACCCGTTGGGGTGACTGGAAGGCCACCAGCTGGCGTTAGCATTAGCGTGTAAGGCGGAGCAATGCGAGCGACGTGGAAACCAGGTGGAGGGGGGCCTTGCCTGGTCATCACCAACAGATCAACGCTCGTCACTCACAAATAACTAACCGCTGATGCCTGCAATGGACCAATCAGAGCGGAGTATTCCGCAAGAGCATTAGTGCAATAAATGAACACAAATGCGTTACCTGAGCTGGAGGCAGCGGAACCTGCCGGCCGTCTCTTCCGCCTGTGTGCACCATCGACACCAGCAGCGCTCGCTCCCAAGTCACAATGCCCCATGGAACTCCGCGTATGTCGAACTCCAGTGTCCGCGTCCTTGGCAGCCACGCACTCTGCGCTGTCCTTACCTATCGCCGCGGCGCTGCCGCCAGCCTGATGCGTTGGGTCCGCGGTTTGCTCTGCTGCTGGCGCGGCGCTTGTCTTCTTGGGCGAAGCGTTTGCGGCTGGAGCAGGGGAGCAGCTCGCGATGCGTTTAGCAAACGCCGGTTTTGACGCCCTTTCCGTCTTCCCGGTGGTTTTAAGACGGGACGTTTTGGTGTCGGGATGTTTGCTAGGCGCCGTTTTAAAGTTTGTCTTTGTTGGTGTCTGAGGGGAAAAAATTAAAAAAGTATGTAAAACATGTGTGAGGGCGGCGTTATTCGGCTGAAGTTGGCAGAGCACAGGGGTTCGTTTGAGAAGAAGGAAGCTGACAAACAGACATGATTGGGAGGCTTAGCGGCACAGCGCAGAAAAGCAAAAACACTGAGGAGATTGAAGAGACAAAATAAAAAGGAAGCGGGTCAGAGACGCTGTCCCACCTTCTGTTTGGTTCCGACCCGAGGCTTGTTCTCGATCTCCCACATCCCTTCCGCGAAGCCCCTGCTCCGCACTCCGGCGCCATACCGTCCCTTGTTCCCCACGTAGGGCACGAGGTTCTCTGGGGGGAGGAACCCACTGGGGAGGAAGCAGGGTTAAGATTCAGAGAGGGAGGAACGTCCGTCCAGAAGGACCGTCCGCGACCTCGCCCCCGATCTGAGCCAAGCCCACATTGAAAATAAAAACATTGCTACACTGTCGGTATTACCAAAAAGATAAGACTCCGGCTGCACCGGTGTATGTGAAGGTCTCAGCAAATTCTATCCAAGATCAAGGTTTGTGGGAACAAAAAGTTAAGAGTAAAACCTTTAGTGTAAGTATAACCTCTAGCTGTATTTTTAGCTTCTCAGCTGTTACCGAGGGCAACAGCCAATCACAAGGCTGGTCTCAGAACAGGCACAACCTTTTCTCCGTACATAAACTGGCTGCTTCTTCCATAAGACTGGACTGATCACACCACTGTTTTGAAGCATGTCTGTGTCTTTCCCTTTATTCTGCAGAATTAATATCTTTAATACTCTGTTTTCCTGTAGCGGGCAGGGTTAACCTCGCCGACCTGCGATTTGGCTTCCTAGCATTTCAGGACGATCGTTATCTCATGTCACTCAACAACCGGTCCACGCCACAGATCTCCTCTCCAGGAGTCACGCGGTTCGGGTTCAGCGGAAGTTAAGAGGGCGAGGGGCGAAAGGGAGTTTGTACGCACATCTGATGGGTTCCAAAGAAGAACACCTGAACCTTCTTCCTGTTGCCTTCTTCTGCTTTGCAGATCTAGACACACACACACACACACACACACACACACACACACACACACACACACACAATAAATATTTCATGTAAAAAAATTTGAACGTCTGTATGTAGCTTTTTATAAATTTTATAAAAAGAAAATGACAACATATTTACTTAAGTACAAACCTTTTTGTGTGCGTGTGTGTATGTATGTATGTATGTATGTATGTATGTATGTGTGTGTGTGTGTGTGTGTGTAGTACCCTTGCAGGCCAGTGGGGGAAGCCTCTCATCTTGGCGAAGACGAGGTCTTCGGGTTTGAAACGTTCGACTCCTTTCCCCGGCATTGCGCTTCCAAGCCAGGTCACAATAGGGGGAATCTAACTTGAAACCTTCCACACACACACACACACACACACACACACACACACACACACACACACACACACACACACACACACACACACACACACACACACCTTAAACAGCTTATCACAAAGACGCCGAAAGATTCAAACCTTAAGAATAGTGAGTATAGATTACTGTTGTTCGTTTCAATGTTCATCTAACTTGGATGAACTTTGGAAAACTTGGAAACTTTGGAAAAACACCTTTCGAAACCTTTGAGACAACTTTATGTTCAATGTTCATCAAAATGGCCAAAGTTCATCAAAAAGACCAAACCTTAAGAATAGTGAGTATAGATTACTGTTGTTCGTTTCAATGTTCATCTAACTTGGATGAACTTTGGAAAACTTGGAAACTTTGGAAAAACACCTTTCGAAACCTTTGAGACAACTTTATGTTCAATGTTCATCAAAATGGCCAAAGCTTTAGTGGTGTCATTCGAAGGCGGTGAACGCCCTATCCCAGAATGCATTTGGGCAGCGGTAAAATGTCTCCATGAGTGGCCTTCCATTGCCTCAGACGCCGCCTCCAACCGGTGCCACAGCAGTCCACGGACGCGTCGCATTCACTCTATTGACAGATTCATCCGATTTGACCGATCGATTTAAGAATAAATCGGCAAAATGTGTTCAAACAACACGGAAGTTTTAGGACCATCGTACGACTCCATTTCATTTGGACTGTGGGATGAATGTCTTGAGGCGTTTATCAGAATATACCTTGTTGTAAAAAAAAGTATTTCTCTGTCACGTTTTCTGCTATTTTGGAGACACCCCGTTGGAGTACTTTACATTATGTACAAAATAAGAAGTTCTTACTTTGGAGCCCCTGTTGAACCACACAACAAGGTGACAAATGTGTAGTGAAGGTGGACTGTGTTGCTACTAAACGTACATATTTATATAGATATACAATTCCGCTTGAATGTATGCTTATATACACACACACACACGTATATATATATATGCACAATTTCACTGCAACGTTCTTGTATGATGTAGTTGACAAATAAAGTATATTGAAGTACCTTGAGATAGAAGTAAAGTATACCAGACTCGACCCGTAGTCTGTAAAACAAGTCTCACATCACCATTAATTTACGCGTTTCAATAGTGCATACTCTGTGTTATCGTATTTCATCGTCTAGTGCATCGTATTTATTATGCTTCGCATTAAACATCGTGTTTTCGAAGTGCTCACGCTCTCCCTTTCCTCCCTTTCGCAAACACGTCTTGTTTACAAATACACAGATCGCTAGCTTGCTAGCTAGGGGTTAGCCCGCTGTTACCGCGGGCGGTGACGGAACATTTATTTCAGCTTGGTATTATCTACATTTATATTCCGCCGTGGTCCGAAAACGTCGACGCTTACCTCAAAGTGTCCCCCACCCAAAAAAAAAACCGAAGTAACCCGTGAGAAATGCACCCGGCCAGCCTCAGCGTCTAGCTAGCATCTAGCATCTCGCTACGCCGCGCGCCGCCATGTTGGACGGCGAGGCAGTGTCATGTGACGCGATCCGGCTCTGCCCCGAGGACTGTCCCACGGACGCGGCGCCCCCGTCTGCCTCCACCTCCCCCCCCCGGCCCCCGCCCCCGCCCCCGCGTGGATGGGCGCGCTCGAACCGAACCCGACGAACGAAGCGTCGGGGGAAAGCAAAGCGGAGCGACGGGTCTGTGACTCGCGGAGCGCCGAGTCTGACGCCACAGTCGAAGCGTCCATCGCCCGGCCGCGCGTGGAGTCGAACTTTTTTTTTTTTTTTTTAATTCGGTTTTATTCGGAACTTTATTCGAATAAAAAGTGACAAATTCGAACGAAGCAAACGTCAAAATACACGCAAAACACACACAAATGTCGAATCTACAACTACATTACGGTGTACTGCAAATATGTATGCAAATGAGACCCTTTTTGTTGGTCAGATCGATCGGAACTCTTTAAAATATTAGATTTTGTTGTAGTGTAATTCTTCGACATCTGAAATAAACCACGCAATCATTTGCATTTCTTTGTTTTGGGGCAATTTCGCTCATTCGTTCACATTTTTTTGCAGGACGATTTAAAAGCGGAACGACAACTTTGGCGCCGCTGTCGCAAAGGCAGCCGGATCGCTTCGCGTTTTCCTCGGCTCAACGCCGCCACACTGGAAATAAGAGGGACGACGGAAGCGAGTTCACCGAAGAGGTCGTTTTGCTTTTGTCACGATTTTAGTTTAATTTGTTTTGGTTGCGTCGTCACGGACGTATACACACACAGACGCCGCGTCGACCGCTTCGTTACTCGCGATACGCCGACGTCGCCGCCATATTGGCACGGTGAAGACCGGCCTGTGCGCAAAAGGGGAGGGAGCGCGGGAACTGCGGCTCTTCTGGATAAAAAACAAAACAAAACACTAAAACGTTTACTGCAGCGGTCAAATTTCTCTGACTATTTCAACGAGTCGTTTTTCGTTTTAAAATATATTCCGGGGTTTATGGTCTGCGAGGAACAGATTGCTCCACCGTGCGCCGTTGCCGCGCCACCTGTGACGCGCTGCCGTAAAGCGATCATTGTCCCGTGATTCTGGTACCCGGTGTCGGTGTGAACGCGCGGTGGTTTGGAGGCTTGGAGGGAAACAATCCAAACACAGATGGCGTCGTTATTCTATGGCCAATACGCTGTACAATCAACGTTCACTTTTGTTATGATAAGTGAAAGCAAAAAAAAAAAAAGTTGTCCATCCAAGCAACGTCACTCAAATTTTAAGATTTATTATTAAGTTATAAAACCAATGAAGTCCACTTGTAAAGCGAGGCACCTTGTCTCGTCCAATCTTTCTTTTCCGCGTCGGCGTCATTTTTACGGGACGCTTAATTAGAGCTTGTTGTTACGACAACGTTGTAAATCAACAAAATAAAACTGCTGCGCGGTCAGCAGCTTCTCGGGGGAACAGCCTCATCACCGGCCGGTTTTGAAGGCCGCCCGCGCCGCTCCGTCGCAAAGCAACACAGATACAAACAATTACCAGTTGACATTGATGTGGATCATTTTATTAAAACCTTTTTTTTTGTTTTTTCCTTTAGGCACATATCTTCCGCATATCCGAAAGGAAACCTTGCGGGAATTTTTTTCCGGCGTTTGACGACGACCATATAAACCTGTAAGAAACTTTACAAGGGATAAAGAAAACAATGCTGCCTTTTTTCGCTGTCCGTTGGATCAATATCCGGCATTTCTCAAAATGTGCCCAAAACTCCGGCAATCCATGCTGGTCCCGGATTTGATCGGAGAAAACACCAGGGTCCAGGGGTAAAATTCGCCCCGAAATGAAAGATTAACAATAACGGGTCTTTCATTATCTGACTCGGTGACGGCGTAGAAATGCATCGTACGAGTCCTGAACTCGCAGCTCTCCTCCAGGGAGACCGGAACCCCGGGGGAAAAAGGGAGTGAACGCAGCGAGGGGATCCGGGATGGCACCGGCTGCCCCCCCCCGACGAGGAACAATCCGTGCGGTGTAATACCCCTTTAATCGCTGCCGCTGTCGCTCTCGCTCCCTTCATCCTCCTCCTCCTCCTTCTTTTTGTCCTCCGTCCGGTCCACGAGTCCCGAGAAGAAGTCGTTCCCTCCCATGGCTTTCTTGCTCAGGGAGCGGAGGCGGCCGCCCTTCTTCTTGCGCTTGCGGTAGTCGCTGACCGCCAGGGCGGGGAGGCCGGAGATGTCCCAGAACTTGACCAGCTGGTCGTGGCCGCAGCTGGCCAGGAAGTGGGTGTCGCGGCACTTGGCGATCTGCTCGATGGGCTCGCCCACGTGCTGCCCGATGCAGCCCACCACGCGGTTGGGCAGAACGTTGATGGCTCTGGGGGGAGGATCGAAGGAAGAGAAAAAAACAAACAAAAAAAATAAAAAAACATCAAAATTAGGACTTGAGCGTTCACGTGGCGACGGCAGAAAGAAAAACACAAATTACAAGGCGAACCGCAACGACGTGTCCCGGCACGACCTTTTGTGATACACCACCACCACGGGACCAAACGCCCTCGTTTTTTTTACTCAAATACCAGATGGCACAATCCCCCGATCTCTACCCTATTTTGGCGTTTGTTGGAATTTAAAATGTTTTTCAATTATTTTAATAAGACAAGCATCTGCTCATCTCTTACTGTAATTATAACGGCTGCTGCCGTCACCGGATTGTCGCGTTCCGGAATGACGCCGTCGCACATTATTGCTACACTGCTGTCATATACTAACGCGCGCATGCACGCACGCGCACACACACGCGCACAAAACCTAATAGAAGAATGCATAAGAAAGGTTAAACTCGAAATTATTATACCTTAAAATCATTGATTTTTCACAATTAAATGCAAAAGAAATAAAATAGGGTATAGAACCGTGAACTCTGCACCGCGCATCAGAGTAAACGTTTTCCTATCGTGGAGAACGTGAGAACCCCAGCGGAGGCCCTGCGGTCGTACCGGGCGCCCTCTCCCGCCGGCGTGTGAGCATGGGGACCACTGACCGTATGACTCCGTCCATGGAGGCGGTGCACATGATGCTGTCCGTCACGGGGAGGATGCAGTCCACCGACTCAGCCTGGACGGCGAAGCGGTCGCTGGTGGCCCCGAAGCCGTTCCAGTTGAAGATGTAGACCGTGCCCTCGCTGGAGCCGCACACCACCTTCCTCCCCCGCTTCATCACCGCCACCGACGTCAGGTCGCCGCTCTGGGCCTCCGACAGGAGCTCGAACCGCCGCCGCTTGATGTTGAAAACCCCCATGGTGCCGTCACCGCTGCGGGGGGGGGGCAGTTTCAGAAGGAATTAAAATTGGACGCCGCCGATACAACTCAATTACATCATTTCAATTTTAGATTTGGAAATTGTAATTGACATTGTCCGCTTGAATTAAATTAAATGGCACCATAGTAACAAATGCATTGAAATACTTGATTGAAATGGGTTTTTTTTTTGTGTACCGAAGGATTTGCAGCAAATTCTTATTATGTATAAAATGTATTTCCATTGATTTCACCCCGCCCACTAAATAATTCCTAAATAAAAATATTTGACTCGAAAACGTTTCCAAATATAAAAGGTGTGTTAATAAAAAGGTTTAATTGCACTGTGGCTCCGAGAAGCCCACACCGAGCCAGCCGCCCCGAAACGCCTCAGATCGGCGGTTTCGACGCTCCACATTTTGCCGCCTCGGTTGTTTCTTTTCCCCCCACCTGGTGGTCAGGAGGATCTTCTTGGCTTGATCCACGGCGATGCTGCTGATGTAATCCTCGTGCTGCTTCATCTCCATGAAGGCGGTGCCTTTCCTCAGGTCCCAAACCTGCAGCAGAGGAACCGACATCAGGACTCAAGATTCAAGACCGCCGTCCGTCCGTCCGTCGCGTACAAGCGCACGTTACGGGCCCAGATTGGGATGACGTCGACGAACTTTCACATCCGCCGGCCGTGAAATCCTGTTTTAGCCCAACCGTCGCCACAGGGGCACGGGGAAGAGCCCTGCGGACAAATCTACGACCTCCGAGGGTTTCATTTGTTAAAGCTACGTTCAAGCCTGATGTCATGCTTTGCACCACTGTGGGACCTTGTTTGGATTGTTTTAACTTGGTATTATTCATTTCTAAGTAGACATTGTGATGTCACGGATGAGGCCTTACTGACAAAATCAAATATCGCAACACTTTTTGATAGTTTCTGACCATATTGGGTTGTTTTTTTTTGTTTTTTAATTGCAGATCTCACATGACGATTCATATATGTTTTTTTTAATCCCTACGGCCCTGGCGTCAGAAACTCCCTTTGACGTCACCTAGACGCGGTTCCTGCGTCACACCTATGACGTCACCCCTCCCCACCTTGAGCGTGCCCCCGTCGTCCCCGGTGGCCAGGATGTTCTCGTCCACCGGCAGCAGCGCGTTGATGGCCACATCGTGCGCCCCCTGGATGCGCGTCACCAGCCGGCCGACCTCCACGTCCGTGACGTGCACCGCCCGATCCTTGGACACGCTGAGCAGCCTCTCCCCGCCGCCGGGGGAGAAGGCGAGCTCCCGGCAGGACTTGCGGTGGTGGCCCGACGACCAGAGCTCCCGGGTCCCGCCCTCCGCGCACGAGTAGGAGTACGCGTAGATGTCGCCGTCCATGTCGCCGACGACGAGCAGGTCGCGGCGCGGGTGGAACGCCAGCGTGTTGGCAATGGCTTCCAGCTTGATGTCCTCCGGCGTGTCGCGGGGCCTCGGTTCCCGTGCCTCATCGCCGTCTTCCCCGTCCCCGTCGTCTTCTTCCCCATCGGCGGCCGCCGCCGCCGCTTCCGTCTCCCCGTCATTTTCGTCGGTTTTCAGTACCTCGCTGGGTTCTGTTTCCGCGGCGGCGGCGGCGACGTCTCCAGCGTGCTCATCGGAGGCCGCCATATTTGTTTACGTGACGTCACCTCCCCGTCTCATTCCCATGGCCGCCCCTACAGTCTGAATATGCCGATTCCCTTCATGTAAATAAGAAATTAAAGTGTAAATATATGTACGTTGGTGGGTTGGTTCATATTTTTAGTAAATTAAAAACATGTCATATTTTTTCCTTACTTCCGTCTTGTTTGAGTTATTATATTTTCGTCCTTTATGGTCAAAAGTGGAACTTTTCACTGGGCTTTTTAGACCAGCCCAGCCGCCATGATTTGGGGGATCACTGGCATCGGCCGTGAACGTTGGTGGGTTGAGTCAAAAGATGGCTTGGAAGTCTTGTGGTGAAAAAACGGCCACAGAAAATTGTGTGAAACCTCGCCCCTGCCCCCCAGACTATCCCTACTGTATAGTACACTGACGGGAGGATAGCACACTGTGTACCGGATAGTACACTGACAGGAGGATAGAACACTGTGTACCGGATAGTACACAGTGTACCGGATAGTACACTGACAGGAGGATAGCACACTGACAGGAGGATAGTACAGTGTACTGGATAGTACGCTGTGTACTGAATAGTACACTGACAGGAATATAGTACAGTATACTGGATAGTACACTGACAGGAGGACAGTATACTGTGTACTGGATAGTACACTGAGAGGAGGATAGTACAGTGTACCGGATATTGTACACTGACAGGAGGACAATACACTGTGTACTGAATAGTACAATGACAGAAATATAGTACAGTGTACTCGCTAGTACACTGTGCACTGGATAGTACACCAACATTAAATATTGATCAATTAATGAAAAGTGATGCCTACAACACGTTTGTTGTATTTGATCAAACTTGCCATTCATTTCGGTTCAAAATAGACAGACAGACAGACAGGCAGACAGTCTAACAGACGGATAGATAGATAGATAGATAGATAGATAGATAGATAGACAGATAGATAGATAGATAGACAGATAGACAGATAGATAGATACTTTATTGATCCCCGAGGGACATTAAGGCGTGGCTAAGGGTGTACAGAGAGAAACAGCCCAACCACCATTGGTCAAAGGTGGTTCCCACATTTCCTGTGTGCCATCACAGGAAATGTGTGCCATAAAATCAGTGGAACATTTTGCAGGAGCGTCATTTCAACTAATTCAATCACAAGATACTTTTCAATCACGAAACATGAACTGCGTATGAGAGGAAGTTGACCTCGAACTGAATAGACCGTGGGGATGAAACCCCGTCGTCAGAGCGACCAGAGCCGTGACAACGCGTGGCGTCCTGCAGGGTTTTGCTTAAACCACGTCACAGAGGGTTCAATTCCCCTGGTAGCAGGAGCCAGAAGAAGGGCTGCGGGTTTTTGGTTCAACCGCTAAAGTTACAACTTTAAAGCGTCGGCAGCTGCCTTATCAGCTCAGAGAAAAGCTGTGAGTTACCACGACTAAAGCGTTCTTAAGCAAGGCACTTTGACAGGGGTGGATGGCCACGCACAGACCTTCAAAGGACTTTGAACCTCTGACTCTCTGCGCTGTGGGGATGTGTTCGCATCACGCCGCTGGCTGGCGGTGCTTCGGGTGGTGGCACAGGCTCGGGCGGTAGTTCAGGTGGAGGTACAGGCTCTGGCGGTAGTTTGGGTGGTGGTACAGGCTCTGGCGGTAGTTCGGGTGGTGATATAGCCCCCCATGGCGGTGCAACATGGAGGCCTCCGCGGAAGAGACGGTGGCTGCAAAACCCACAAAAAAAAAACGCAAGAGGCCGTCTCGAGAGCCAGGGTTTGGTTTGTCTGTTCTGGGCTACTGTAGAAACATGGCGTTTCAACGTGGCGGCTTCCATGAAGTGTACCCACTCCCAATGTAGATCCAAACGTCTCATTCAAAGGTTACACCAACACAAGTATAATTTTATTCATGGGATTATACACTAATTAAAACATACTTGGAAATGAATATTCCAATTCTGTCAAATCCGTCCCGTAAAATCGACATATTGCATCTTTAAGTAAACGCCGTTTCCTGAGAGTATTTTCTTTAACCCTTTTGGCGTTCCGTACGGCCGTGGCACAGCTCGACCAATCCAGAGCGAGAATGTGGTAAACAGGAAGTAACGTATTTATCTGGCTATCGGGACGCTCAAGATGGCGTCAGATTCAAACGCTATTTTCTTTTACCTCTAAGAAACAGTGAAGTAAGCGTTCTCAAAATGGTTTTAAAACGTAAATGACATGATAATCATACGTTCATGTGGGAGCGAATGTCCCCAGCCTGCCACGTCAACAACCGCTTTAAGCGAATTAATTATCTGTCATAGCAAACAAACCTAATCTTTTTTTGTTTTAGTTACGCTGTGCGGGACGACGGGAGCCGAGCAACAGGGCTCCGACCAAGCTCACCGCTTTGACCAACCCGAAGGACAACGACACATGTTTCTACTTTATGCAATACACGCAAACCAGTCGGGGACACCAGGTTCTTTACCCCTTTCACGACCAGCTTCTTTACAGCTTTGGGGTTTATTGTATTATGGCGTCTTTCATTTGTTTAGCTTTAGCGCAGTGTCCGTCTATCTGAGATAAGCTAACAGCTGCCAGTCTATCGTTGCGACCCGGCGATCAGAGCTGAAGGGGAAGAGGAGCGAGAGACAGGATCTTGCGTCCCGGTGTCGGCTTGTTGTGATGCCGGCGCAGTCACCCGATCGGAGGGATCGACGGGGCCGGAGCAGGCGGAGGGAGGGCAGCCACAGCGCAGCTGCTCCACAGGCTGCGGTGGCCGCAGCTCAGACCTCCGCAGAGGGGAGCGCAGGGTAAGGGCATGGAACGCGTGTGTTCAGCAACACAGCTCATAGTGGAGGCGAGGCAACGAGCGCTGGATGAAGTACTCGCACCTTTTACTTTGCTATAAATAAAGATTATATGTGATGGCGTTGTTCACGCTATACATTTGAAATCACAATTTAGGCTACACAGTATCACTGTTTCATAAAGTCTTGGAAGATTTTGTAGCTTTCCACACGCAACTTACGTTCCAGTGGCAGACGTTTGGATAAAAGGCCCGATTGGTCTCTCTCAACTGTCTGTTTTAATCACCTATCACAATAAAAAAAAAAGTTCAATAATCTCCATCTTCCTCTTTTTTCCATCTCTTTACAACAATGAACATTCATTTTGTCCCGCTGCAATATTTTGACAAACAAAAAATTTTATGAGACTCACTATTTCTATAAAATCTTAATTTTATTTAACAGAATCTGGAATGACCCCTGGAATGAATCCAACTAACTTTAACATACAATAAAATGTGCATAATAAGTAAAACAAAATCCAAATCTATAACAGAGATCCACCCCTGCCATCTATCAAGATGTGTGAAGCAGGGACTGCGGACGGTTTGAAACCCAGCACTTATGTCTCCTCAGGTTGAAAGATGCCCCCATGGCCCTGCAACAGAGAGAGGAGGGGATGGGAGACCAGACGAGAGGGGAGCAGGTCGGCAGGAGAGAGCGGGGGAGTCAGGGAAGGGGTGATCCAGAGGAACAGAAGATGAGAGGGTGGGGGGAGGCAGGAGGAGACAATGAGACGGAGGATTGGAGATGGAGAATCCAGCAGCTGGAGAAAGACAAGCTTGAGTTGACGTCTCACTACAACGAGGAGGTACACGCACACACACACCCACATAAACACAAGTCCTATTGAAATTTGTTCCCAGGTCAAAAGTTTCTTTTTTCACCTCTTCCTCACTCAGAGATCGATGCTGATCTCTTGTTCAACAAAGAGCTTTATATTTTGTTAAAGGCACACTGTGTTAACTACTAAACCAACTCGATTTGAAAAAACACGACTTTGCGTGAGCTGTGTCCAGAAGGGACAGTCAATGCCAGGTTCACCCCGTTTTGACATCACTCCGATTTGGCTTCAATGTTGCCCACACAACTCCCTGGAAGCTTTCAGTCAGGCGTAATGTTGTGACCTGTGAGCGGGTCGTGGAGGCAGAGGAGCTGGAAGCCGAATTACTTGTACGTGAAAATGCACGCCACGCTAAGAGTAGGTGATGGTGCGCTGGATCCGCCTCAGGTGTGTCGGCTGCAGGCGGAGGCGGCTCGGCTGCGGTCGGACGTGGAGCAAGGCGAGGTGGACCGACAGAGCCTAGAATACCAGCTGGCTGTCATCCGCCGGGAGGAGGAGCGCAGCAAGAGTCTGACACGACACAACCACACAATGAGGGGTACTGGGAGTCTGGACACACGCACGCACACACACACACAAACACGTGCGTATTTCCATATCTATGAAGACCCTTGCTAAAACTTGCACAGCTCATTGTGAGGTCAATAGTCTGTCCTCACAATTGTAACAGTATGCACACAGACCTGAATCGACGAACATCTACATCTAAAATGTTCTCACAGCAAAGGTTAGCTCTCAAGGCTTGTTCCCCACAAGTATAGCAATACACACGCACACACACACACACACACACACACACACACACACACACACACACACACACCTAAATCTAGAAACACATGTTAACACAGTAACACACAAACACACACACAAACACAAACATGAGAAGTGAAGCCTTGTTATTTACACAGATTGCGTGTGCAAATTAGTCTTTGTGTTCACGTGTGCGTCCCGATGTTTGTGTGTTTGCATATGCTGCCGCCGCGTGTGCGTGTGTGTCCAGTGCGCGTGGAGGAGCTCCATCAGACAGTATCCGACCTGCAGAGGGCGCTGGTTATGAGCCGGCAGGCCAGAGAGGAGGAACAGCAAGCCTTGCAACAGGAAGTGTTTGAACGCGACCGGTTGGTCCAGAACGCTCGTCTCGAAAACGACAG
>NC_137209.1:17541345-17546345 GCF_960531495.2 Zeus faber | reverse complement strand
CCCCTCTCTCTATTCAGTCCCTGTCAGTGTGTCACCAAGAGGTGCGTCATAAAGAACAGTCCCTGAGGGTTCTGGGTAAACACCTGTCAGAGGCTCAGAAAGAGAAGAGGGGGCTGGAGGATAGACTGCGCAAGGCGAAGGCGTGCCTCACACACACAGCCAGGTGTGCCGGCACACACACACACACACACACATTATATTTGAATATAAAACTGTTGCCGGATACTGATTGTTTCCTCTGTGCAGGAGGAGAAATGCAATGATTAAACTCATGAAGGACACAGAGAGCGGCTTTAAAGAGGTAGTGCACACACACACACACACACTCAACAATGTTGGTTTCTGAAGTTTGTCCACATTAACTATTTATTCCTGGACTGTGGTCCAAATCGTAGCCAGATCTCCGGGGGTCACCATGGCAACGGGGCCATGTTTTGATAAACAACGTTTATTTTGAATCTGACACACGAGTATGTCAAGGTATGTTACGCTATTTGCAATGAATGGGACAAATGGGATGGAACAGGTTTAAAATCGTCATCACACGATTAAAGATGTTGCTGTGATTTTCTGGAACACAGTGCTAATAGGTGCCTATAAAATGAAAATATAAAAAAGGACAAACTCTCTATTTGTTGCTTTTTTGTCGTCTATTTTTTTTTGTGCTTGTGCGACTGTGTTTGTGTAAAGTTGTTTTTAAAACTCAAAAAACTCTCCTCTCTCCCTCCCTCTCTCTCTCTTCCTCCCTCCCTCCCTCCCTCTCTCTCTCTTCCTCCCTCCCTCACCCCCCCCTCTCGATCTCCCTCTCCCCTCTCTCTCTCCTCTCTCTCTATAAAGGAACCTTAAAAGTCAAGTCTCTCTCTCTCTCTCTCTCTCTCAGTTCAGGGAAAGGCTCGCCCAATCACAGCACTCTGGCTCGGCTCAGCCCCTCCCCCTACAGCTTCCCAGAATGCACATGGAGCAGAGCAGAGCAGAGAGCATGCTGGGAGAGCTCACGGTGTTTCAGGTAGGAACCTCTCTCTCTCTCTCTCTCTCTCTCTCTCTGTCTGTCTCTCTGTCTCTCTCTCTCTCTCTCTCTCTCTCTTTAATGCTTTTCTCTCGTTCTTCCTTTTCACTTTTTCTGTTGTACCTCTCTCTCTTCCTCCCTCCCTCTCTTCCTCCCTCCCTCCCCCTCCAGGCGTTGCTTGCTTCCTTCTCGGATCTCTACCAGGCGGCAAGCTCCCGGATCGTCTGGTCGGAGCAGGATGTCTCCGCCCGCGGCGTCCGTGTGACCGCCCTGTGCAGCGAGCCGCAGGACGCCCGTCTCTGCGACGGCCTGACCTTCGTCCCGGTAAGATGACCTCATCATTACCGGACCTCCTGTAGTTTCCTCATTTTTATAGTGACGCGCTTTACGCTGCTTCTGGTGTCGCGGTACTGAGCCGCTAAATCGCTGAACCACCAAATCCTGATTGATTCTTGTCGCCGTTGGCGCTATTAGCCGAACTCTTCCGACTCTGGTTGGTTGTTCAGGAAGCGCCCCACCAAAAAAACTCTACTTTTACGTCCGCGCCTGCGAGCGTGACGATTCCTCCGTGTTTGGTATTCGCGTGGCTCTCGTTAGCTCTGTGTCTAAATGAACTTGAACGCAGGCTTCTAATGCCGAACCATCCCTCTGTCCTGCCGCCGGCCAGCTGACCGAATGCCCCCGGACCTCCCCGTCGGCCGAGCAGGACGCCCCGCACCCGAGGCCGCTCCCCGTTTGGCCCTCTCATCCCCCAGGCCACGCCCACTCCAATCAGCTCCCGGACGGCCTCCCTCTCGCTATGTGTTGATGCCTTATTTCTCTTGTCTGTGGTTCTGCAGGTGTGTGTGTGTGTGTGTGCGTGTGTGTGTGTGTGTGTTAATTTTTTTGTTAGACATTCCTATGTAAACAAAATTTCAAATTGTATCTTTTAGTCAGAGAAAAGAGCTGTCAATAAAGTTTTAAAACTGTTTGTGTGTGTGTGTGTGTGTGTGTGTGTGCGCGTGTGCGTGTGCGTGTGTGTGTGTGCGCATGCATTTATGCGCGTGTGTGTTTGTGTCTTAAACTGTTGATTTCCAATGTGATTTCCCTTCTACACATCTGCGAGATGACACCAGTGTATACACACACACACACACACACACACACACACACACACACACAGCTGGTAGGTGACAGAGGTATGAAAACCATCTGGTTTCTGTTGACAAGGACTCCAAACAAACGCACACATTTAAAATACATTTAAAACACACACACACACTGTGAAAATGTGTGTGGGACCAGATGCAGTGTGCCGACAAACTGCAGGAAAAGGTCTCTGAATGTGGAGTTTATTCTCTAGACCAGTGCTTCTTAACCATTTCCATATTCAGGACCCTCAATTTCCAAGTGTTGTTTCAGTCTCTGGGATCCAACCTGTTTGTATTCTCATTGTCAGATCTGGTTTTGGGTCTAGTGTCGTTCGGGAGATAACAGTGAAACTAGGATCCTTGAAGGACTCCCGAGCCCCAGGTTGAGAACCGCTGCTCTATACGGCTGCATGTGACGGTGTGTCTTGAATCTGTATACCTGCCACTCCGCCACATCACCCTCCCGGCGGCCGCCGAGGCGTTATAAACCCCAGACGGCAGAGTACGGCTGCGGCCAGAGACGTGAGCGTCAGCAGGTGTTTTGTTTTTTGGGGCAAAGTTTCACCTATTCATGTTGCGTTTGAGATCACGGATTTTCAAGCTTTGTTTTGTTAACGGCTTCAATGACCCTGTATGGGCCCGACAGGTCTCGAGTAAAGAGGAGGTTTATACACACGCGCACACACACCCAGGGTGAAGATACAACGCGCCAATGCTGAGAAAATATACTGTACGCTTTCTCACAAGCGTAATATATTTTGTTAGACTTCCGAACATCGGCAGTGTAGGTGACGTAGCTTTTGCCTTAAAATGCACGGAAATCTATTTGAACACCTTCACTGGTTCATATCTGAGAAATAACAAACTTAAGTAAAAGTTCAATTTTGAATTTAAAGATTAATATTTGTTCTCCAATTCTGAACTTGGGCATGAGTCGTTTGTCAATTGTTCACTTGTTTGGAGAAAGTAGGAAAGTTCAAGGGGAACATTTATGACAAACATTTAAATTTGGGGATTAATCTCATAATTCTGCGATTAAGCTAAAATGTCGAGATGGAAGGGAGGACAGAAAAACGACAAACACCTTTGGAAACGCTGCTTCAGCGGAAACGACCGCGACCCCCCCCCCCCCCCCCCCAAGCGCTGTGTGCGTGTGTGTGTCTTTGGTCTCAGAATTCCTTTAAAAAACTAAACAATATAAGTTATCAGCGGAGCGTGTGTGAGTGTGTGAGTGAGTGTCTCTCTCTCACACACACACACACACATAAAGTACATCATGTTGCTCATGTTGATGGGAATCCACAGAGACACATACACTGCCTGAGGTTTCTGTAATCTTAACACACACACACTCCAGAGAGAGTTTTGCTGAGTCAGTAATTTCCAGTATTTTTTTCCCCCCTCTGAAGACAGTTGTCACATTTTAACACAGTTACGCGCCTGAAATCCCTCCTTTCTCCCTGTCATCGCCACCCTCTCCCCTCCCTCTCCTCCCGTCTCCGTCTCACACGCTGCTTTTCCTTGGTACACGGCACCAACCTTGTTCGCAAAAAAAAACATCTACTTTTGCACTTTGGCCCTGTGTGTTTTCAGCGGTAGAATGTGCTGCTATCAACACGGATCACCGTCTTTACTCATCAAATCCCTCCGTTTATTTACAGCAGAGGATCCCCGGGGGGATTGTGGAGAGAAACCCCTGACTCTGAATCCTTCTGCACCTGCTCTGTTTTGATATTAGGAATTATTAATCAACCGCCACTGCAACGCCCCTACAACACCCCTACATACCCCTACACACCCATACACACCCCTACACACCCAGACACACCCCTACATACCCCTACACACCCTACATACCCCTACACACCCCTACATACCCCTACACACCCCTACATACCCTGACACACTCCTACATACCCCTACACACCCATACACACCCCTACATACTCATACACACCCTACATACCCCTACACACACCTTACATACCCCTACACACCCTACATACCCCTACACAGCCCGACACACCTTGTAGTTTCCTCTGTCTTCAGTAAAGGTTTTGTATTATTGCACTCTGTGTTTGCATAACGGACCATGATTGCCTCGGCCTCACTATCTGTAATATGGGACGTGAGACGCAACTTATTTATTTTTATTTAATTTTTGCTGCTGCTTAAACCACACCACTCCCACACCTCAAATACAAATAAAAACAAAATACTCACAATTCACTTATATAAAAAATATATATTGATAATGCGGTCAAAGCCAATGTTAACGTAATTCGTAACTTATTTACTTCGTTTTCAGACCTTTTCCAATAACCCAAGCTTGCCAAACTCACCAACAGTGGTTGCTTTTTGTTGCAAGACTTACAAAATGTTCACCTCCGATGTAAGCCACAGACTGCAGAGGGGCGGGGCTTATCACATTGAGGCGGGGCTTATCACAAGTGGAATCTGACTCTGCATAGAAATGAATGGGAGGGTGCCTTTTTTTTTTCTTTTTTGTCGTTTGCGGTGTTAAGCCGGCTTTAGCGTAGCCTAAGACGACAGACTGGAGTCAGTGTCTCCAGACGGCTGACTCTGTCCTTCCATTCAGTGCTGTTCATGAGGTCCAGTTCAGCCCTGACGTTGAATTGAATAAAAAGAAAAAAAAAATGTCCTGCATTCCGTCCTCGCGCTGATGTGACAGTTTAAGTCTCCTATAGAAAAATAAATCCAAAAGTCGTCCCTCCATTCATCTGAAAACGGGATTAAAAGCACCCGCTCGACGCTGCGGAGGCTCTGGTAAATAATCCAGGAACAAAGCGGTGGCTCCCCAGCGACAGCCCAGAGGAAGGTTCCTCCGCTCAGATGCTGCAGGC
>NC_137209.1:17476345-17531345 GCF_960531495.2 Zeus faber | reverse complement strand
CACACACACACCCCAACACACACACAGCAACGCAAACAGAGGGGAAACAAAATAGCCGGAATGACACGCCGACAAAGACACACACGCGCACACACATTGATGCGGAGTCCACCGCAGGACTACACACACGCACTCCAGGGAACGCACACTCTGAACGCACTTTGATGGACACCTGCACTGATACCACTGTGGACACACACCGGGGCACACAACAAAAGACACACACACACAGTGACACGCATGACAACGCACACACCCTGACGGGAGAAGGGGCTGAGTCACACACTGTGAAAACCAGCGTGCACAGTAACACACACCCGGACACACACTGTAACACAAACACACACTGGCAGAAAGGTACGTGCGCAGGTGCACGGTCGCAGATAGGGCTCAGTGATGCGCTTTGGCCACACACACACTCCAATCGCATCATGCACACACACACACACGCATTCACCAGAACACCATCCGCACACGTTCAGGGAAGGCTCAGCCCTGCAACACACACCACACACAACGCACACACAACACACACCACACACTCTCATCTCGGGTCGGGAGACAGAGCTCCCCATCTATCAAAACACAGCTCGGCCCACCTCTGCTGTAGCCCCGCCCATGCCCCCCCGCATGCCCCCTCCCCCCCTGGAGGTCTGAGCCTCCATGTCCCCCCTCCCCCCCTGCCCCCCTGTTGCCCCTGTGACCCCCCGTTTCACGCCGCCTCCCTGCGACACGTGGCCCCCGTGCTCCTACCCCGCCTCCCAGAGTCCCTCCCCGGACCATGCCCCCTCCTGCTCAGCCACGGTGCCTCCTTCCTGGGCTCCATTCCGGCCGCCTCCACCCGGCGGTCCAGGCAGCAGCTGCTGGGGGTCCGCGCGGCCAATCAGGAGTGGCCGTCTTGCGATCCCTCCGTCGCCCCCCTGGCCAATCAGCCGAGCCTCGGGGGGGCGTCTGACCCCGTGGCCAAGAAGAAACCCAGGAAGTCCAGCACGCCGCTGAAGATCCAGCGCGCGGAGAGGACAGAAGAGGACGAGGAAGAGGAGGGAGGCCAGGCGCCAGACAAGGGTGTGGGTGTCGCCACAGCGACGGAGGTCATGTGCGTGACGTCCGGCCGTCGGTTTCCTCGGATATGAGCCGGCACAGACACACGCGCGGAATCACACAGAACGGCGGACGAGGAGGCGACGACTAAAATGACGATTACATCCCTTCTTTCAGAATTTTCTGACTGTTGCGCCACCGCATGAATCTGCAAGGGCACATCACGGTGGCGAGTGAAGTTGGAGAAAACAAATTCGTAGTCACGTCACCTTTGCTTGAAGCGGTGCTTTTGGGAAGAAAAACTGCACTTTTGCCACAGCGTGGATGTTGTTCGGTGAGCGCCGAGCCACAAACGGCGACAAATGAGCAGAAGTCAGTCATTTCTTATAGAGTCGGGAGTTGGGTCAGACTGAGTTGAAAATGTTCTACTTGTCCGACACATTTCAGTAAGGCAGCGATCGGCAGCCACTGTTGCTAGGCAACTGCCAAGCTATCGTTATTAGAACCTGGCTTAAACTCTGTACATATCAGGCATGTGATTGGCAAAGGACCAGAAAATATACAGAGCACAGAGCACGGCTGGGCACTTTATTATCATTATCATCACTGATCATCATTATCAGTCAATAATGATACATATACACGTCGTATACATATCGTCACAATATTTTCATAATGCTTTGGGTATTTTCCCCCTCATTAGAAACAATCTTGTCGGCTGCTATGTCTGGTCATTAATTCAAATTGGTCGATCTGTTTTAAATTCAGTCCATTTCTAGTTATGTCATTATCTAAGTTAACAACCAGCTGTTTGAACAACCCGGTCTCAATACTCATCGTCACAAAACTGTATCCGCTTGATTGTGTCCCGGAGCACGATTGTCCGACTTTTTCCGTGCTACACATACGGCGAAATTTAAACCGATTCATTTGAATGGGGAGATTTTCTTTGGCTTCAGAGGGGGGAGGGGAGGGGGGCAGATACAGTACATACACTAAACTAGAACGAACCTGCACGAAAGTACGCCACCGCATGGCATGGGGGTATAAAAGTTTAAAATGCATGGGTTTAAATTTGGTTCTGGCTGGCACGACATAAAAAGAAGGACACAGGTTTGTTTTTATCCTCTGTTGAATGGTCTATTAAATTCCAGGTTGGGTGACAATAGGGATAGAGCGTCATACCCTCAGTATGAATTTCATGCATACAATTTAACTGGCTATAGTAGCGGCGTTGTTTGTGTTTTTGTATGTTTTTCCAAAAAACAAAGTTGATATCACACTCGAGCAAAAAAGTATTCCATACATTGCTTAATATCTACACAATTATTTATGAACGTCTGAAATCCTCACGCTAAACCTTAACTCTAAAAACTACAATTCTTCCCCATTTTGTGATGCATCTTGATGCAGTTGCCTCATGGGTTGTATTCTTAAAAATGTAAACATGAAATTCATTTGTTGGATAAAACAACATGCGTGTGTTACGAGCGGTAAATTTGGTCGGGGAATATACCTGCGTTGTCCGAATTGACATTTGTCATTTGCAAAGCCCAGAATTATATGTGAGGTCATTTTAAGCGGCGCCCCCTGTTGACACGAGCACCCCTCTAAAAGTACATGTCCAGAGCCGTCCAAAACAGCTGACCTTGTTTTGGCAGTTCTTTGAATCACTGAGATACAGGGCTTGAAAGGTGACCTCTGGCTCAGGGTTCAAAGGTCAATACCCCCGTTTAGGGTCCACTGGAATCCCTCAAACGTACATACGTTAACCTACAAGATGACACCCTTCCAAAATGTGTTTGGAAAGTTGACGTTCTAAATGGAATCAAATCAGGTCTTCTCTTTTTTTTTTTTTTTTTTTTACTTTGTCGTCGAGGCAAAACCAAACACACTTTTGGAAAAGTCTCATCTTGTCGGTAAACATGCGCACGTATAAGTGTGAGCGATTTCAGATTAATCTTTCGTGACGATGAGCATAAAAGAAAGCCTGAGACCGGGTCGGTCTGAAACGTCGTAATAAAGAAAAGAAGAAGAGTTCCACGCCTTTGTGTGTTTTGAATGCTCCGTATGTCTCCGCGGTGCAGTCCTCCCACTCGTGCCGCAGGGAATCGGGTGGAGGTATGTGTTGCGAGTAGCCACGCCCGTTCAATGCAATTCGTTGAAAAGGTGTTTCCGACAACTCGCACAGCTGCAAGCAGCTCCAATTTAAACGGATTCGTGAAATTGCACGGATACATGCAAGTTAGTTTAGGTTAAATGACATTGACATCCGCGTCTAAAAAGGTAAACACACAAACCCTCAACACATCAACTTAGTTGGAAGGGGAAAAAAAGTCTTCACGCACTTCCAAGTTATTATTATTTTAAAAAAATGATAATAAAAAAAAGACCGCTCTGCATGATTCACGTGGGTTACAATTTCAGGTCGAAAAATCAGAGAAAAAAAAAAAAAAAAAAAAAAAAAGCCCACATTCCTGATATAGTATGTTAGCTCTGTGTGTATATATGATGATGACATTCTTAAGGTTCATGTCGGGTGTCACTGCTACGCCCTGAATAGGGGCCGAATCAATAAAGACGTCTGGATACCACGTCCACTCCCTGGCATCTTGGTCGAGGGAATTGGATAAATTGGGACGGTTAATGAACTGATGTCAGGACAAGCTGTGAAGGGACTATGAGCAGATGGATTACCCAGAGGATCAGCGCAGGAGAAATGATCTTGTGATTCGTGGACTCGGGCCGGAAAAAGGCCCCCAATCAATGATATAAAATGTGCAATACGTGGGAACTACAGGGCCAAGGTAGCAGATATCGGTAAAGAAAAATCTGTCCTCTGTGACTTTTATTATAGATTGGGCATCGGTTTCATGCCCAAAGAGGAAAAAAGTTGAACAGCGCTGCTCTCATTTGTAACTTAACTCAGATGTATTCACAGATAAAAGCGAATTACGCTCGAAAGCAGTATCTGACCCTGTCCCTATTGTTATATAATATGCTTTTATTTTGATATTAAAAGAGGTTTTACAGACAATGCTTTTATTTTGATTAATAAAATAATAATAATAAATGGGTGCTGTAAAAGGTTTATAGGGTTTAAAATGTCTAAAGACTGTTTGCCTATTGAAACAGCGCATTCATCCATCATTGATTTGTTTATTATTGGACGGGACACTTGTGATTGATGAGCTGTGCCTGGGGGCGGCTGGAAGGGGGAGCGCTGGGGTTCAGACCTGGGGAGGCCATTGATTTTCGGCGTGAGCCACGGCTTCGCGAAGCCCCTTGGGGACGGCGTTGTGATTAAGGCCTCCAAAAACAAACCTGACTTGACAAGACTCTCGGCACCCGCTTCGCTCCCGATAAAGACGCCAGAGAGCAGGCGCGGCATCCAGACCCCTCCGCCGGTTCTCCCCCTTTTCAGGTGCGGAACGACACAAAAGTGTCGCGCAAACACTGAAATGCATTGACAAGAGATTTTGCACGTATGTGGTTGTGGTGTGGGGTGGCACCTGACCTGGATCCAGGTGATTAGGATCAGTGTGGCTGCATACCTGCTGCTCGTTGGTCGGGCTAAAGGGCAGCAGGTAGAACCCCCGCCCCCACACACACTGGGGATAGGAGCCCGGTCATGTCCCACGGCTGTCTGCTCCCGGCCAATGCCAGCTGCCCGACGCTCTACAATGAACTGGTCTTCTGCGTCTCTGTGCCGGAGGCCCCTGAAAGGCCACTTGGGTGGCGCTTGGTAAGAGAAACTGTCGCAGTGTTTATGCATTTTTGAGTGAGGTTTGGGTATTCCTTGGAACTGTCGAGCTCGTTCTTCAGCACAAGAGTAAAGGGCTGTAACTCAACTCCCATTTTCCCCGTGGCTTGCACGAGGCGTGGCATTTTGAGGGTTTCAAGCATTAGATCTGCTGTGCTAATACTTAAGTGACTTTTCAGGTTTATTTACTGACACCATTTAAATGATTTATGCATTCATGCAGAAATTGTTTTGAGTTGTAGAAGAAGAAGAAAGTCTTTATTCGTCATGCAACACACCACACTACAACACATGCTTGCATAGAACTAATTAGACTAGAGTTTAAAGGACTATACAAATGGACACAGATTTCCTCCGTGGCTGGCATGGCAGGAGCACAAGGCGTGGCATTTTGATTAAAAAGCAGGTGTGTTAACTCCAGAAACTTTTATTATCGCAGGAGGGCGGACAGAGTCACACAAACAGAAAATATTTGAATCCCGGTTCCAGAACGCTGTAAGGCACTGCTTCGCAGCATTTACGTGCAAGTACATTCCACCGGATGCAGTATGTGATCCTGGTACTATTGGTGCATACTATGGTCACCGACACGCTGAACACTAAATAGTATACGAAACATGAGATGAAAACAGCAGCGGGAGGAGAAACAGATTTGGAGCAAGAACAAAATTAATTGGTGGACAAGCAAATATAAAGGTTCACGAAAAAAAAACCAATACACTTCCCTGAGGGCTGACATTTGAAATCAATTGGAAACGGGGTGGGTAGAAAATCGATTTAGTTTCATTCATCGAATAAGTAGTATTTTATAGAGGCACATACAGGTAGAGTATATGTGTAACGTGAGCGTTTATGGTTTGCGTAACGTGCATTCAACACCGTGAATTAATGCAATTAGACACACGACGCAACAAACTGCAACCAATTTCAAACATGACTTAAATATGACTGTTTAAATATTTTCGGTGACTTTAGGTGGACCGCTTCATCATGTGAAACGTGCCGTCTGAGACCACTGCGGGTCAAAAATCCCGCACGCGGCAATTTAGGAGGCCGCTCAAGGTGAAGAATGATCAGTGCTCCGACTGGGAAAGCTTTTCCTTCTTCATTCACGCTTTGCTCTTGGAATCCGGAATATTAAGCAAAGTGTAAAATAATCAGATGACCGACGCCACGTTGAGGAAGTTTTTCAACCTGCGTGTGAAAATCTGACCTTCCCATGAGACATACAGCAGCCCTACAGCACCCCTCATCAGTCTTTTGGTTCCAATTTTGACCTTAAAATTTTGGCAGTAGCTGATGATAGCACTGGCGGCTCTTTTTTGGGGGCAGGTTGGCAAAGAAGCATCGTTTGAAGGAAAACTTCCTGTGTTTGGTGCAGAGGGTCAGGGGTTCCTGGACTTTAGAGTTTCCAGGTCTTCAGCTGTGTTTCTAGGCGGTGCCTTGGTGAGGAGTGCCGCTCTTTTCTTCTCCTTCTGCCAAAGGGTCCCTGAGCACAACCACAAAAAAAACAGCGCTCTCATCACCAACTACAGTAACCATTGTCTATATGCAGTCCACGCACACACACGCACACACACACACACACACGCACAAACCATCATTTCTCTCTGCACACCCTGCCTGTACCACTAGAGGGAGCTAGTGGGACATGTACCATGGTTTGGGAAAGACTGCGGTGAGACCCAGTGTTCCCCAATGTTTTTACCATGGTGTAATCCCACGCTACTAAACCACTCCACTGTTAAATGTCTAACTGCACTTAAATGTCACAAACATGTAGAACTTTGCTTCTTATAAAAGTTATGGGCTTTTAAGAGTGATGCAAGACTTGCAAACGATTCGCTCACCGCGAACAAATAGTTTAATTGACTCTGGAGCCGGGAGCCGCTCCCTCTTTGGGCTCTAAGAAATAGACGCCGCGGCGTTTGCATTGAACGTGACTGACTCACTCTCTTCATTCCAAGAGTAACAATGAAATGTGAGAATTCGTTTCGTGACTCGGAGCCGAGCCGACTCTCCTGACCAGGGGAGGGGTCGCCCCTCTCTCCCCGCGTGTGACACCCACTGATCCACACCGACCGAGATTCGGAGAGACGAACTACTCCTTTTACTGAGTGACTCGGCAGGAACAAAAGAGTCGAACCTTTCGCCACGAGGGAGTGTCCTCCCCTTGAAAGTGAAACTTGCTCTGAACACAGAGCTGCTGTTTTGGCGACGAGGACAATCCCAGCTTTGTGCAGCCTGTACTGGTCAAAATTCTTATATCAACACCATAGTTATGTCAGGTGCTAATTATCAGTCACATTCAAAATGAATCATGCCCCAACTTTTTCCACATTGGTTTTCATTCCAGGGTCCAAATTGCTCACTCCCACACTCACTGACTCAAAAGTGCGGAGCTTGCCTTCACCCACACCCGAGTCGTTTCAGGGATTTGTTCGCGACGAACCGATTGTCCTGCATCACTCGTTCACACCAGTTTCATCCCCGCGTGTCCAGGACCGACGGCATGCTAACTGTGTTAGCACAAGGCATGGCAGCGGAGGGAATCAGCTAGCCTAGCTCCGGTGAAATTGGGGAATGACGCCTCCCAGCTTCTGAAAATCTGTGTTAGGTGAGTTATACATCGTGCGTTTCTATTGCAGGTAAAAATAAAAACTTCAAACTGTACCCTTGGGTGTTAAACGCTGCTCCATTCTGAACTACCTCACTGACCCGAATATAAGACAGCTCTGGTTATACGACGATCCCCCTTTTTTCAAGACTCATTTGGAAAACTGCCTTTTGAAGACCAAATCCTCTTCAGTTTTTTTGTTGTAGTTTTTTTTTTTTTTTTTTTTTTACAAGGAAAATCGTTTCACTTAAATAATGACGCAGCCGCACGGAGAACACGCGCTGGCCTGTGGGCGAACGTGACGCGGAACCACAATTCCACAAGCGCGCGTTCCACCCGGATACCTAGAGGGGAGCTAGAAGACCCGCCCGCTTCTTTTAAATCAGCCGTGTGGGAGCATTTCGGGTTCCCAGTGAACTGCGACAGGGATTGAGAGTGAGTGGTGGGTCGGACGAGGACGGCGTGTTTGCGCCGTTCCCACAGCCGTCGGGAATGTGTGTGGAAACAAACTTAACGGACACGCTGGGATGGAGTTAGCATTGACCTTCTCATCCGAATCCGGCAAGATGGAATGGACCCCCCCCCCAAAAAAAACCAAACCAAAACCCCCCCCCAAAAAAACCTGGACCATCCCTTTGACGTGTAACCCGTAATTGGGAATTTGGGTGGGTAGAAGACTGTCTTTCAAAACATGTGGAACACCACAAACTAAAACCGAAACAGTGGTGCTGTACTGTAATAAAGTATATTTCTCTTCCGGGACGGATAAGGCCTCGCCATCAATACAACCACGTTATCTAACACTTGAAAATCAAGGCTGAGACTCACATTCCTAAAAGGAGCCACTTACCAAATACTGCAACGCCGATCGCTAGGACAATGACAAATATTACGAGAAGGCTGATGATTACATCGTCATTCACACGAGAAGGTAGGACGACATCTGCAAAAGAAACGCAGAGTCAGCACATTTGTACACACGCGCACATGTACTGGAACTCTTTTACGCCAACTTCGGCGAATTTGGCTATTTGGGCATAGGCCATAGATGCGGGTGCTTGGGGAGTTGACCTGGTGTGGCCTTTTATAAGTGAAAGTGTCTAAATGACGTATTCTCCTCACTGCTCAGGATGGCCAGTCCACTCTCAAGAGTTCACAACGCTGAGTGTGAGCTTTAGCTACGCACCGGGAAGGAAAGTGGAAGACTCCCTGCTCTGGCTGCCCTGCCGCGTGCTGACTCGACAGGTGACCTTGGCCACATCCCCCGAGTCCCTGATGATGTTGCTGTTGATGCTGTGGAAGCCGTTGGCGGCGAGGAACGACATCTGGGTGGCGAGCACGTTCCCCTTGTCGTCCAGCCAGGACAACTTAGCTTCGGGGGACCAGCCCTCAGTCTGACACCCCAGGATGACCTTGCGCATGTTCATGTCCACCTTCAGGGTTCTTACAACTGGCACGAAGACGCTGCCTGACGGGGTCCAGAACAGCACAGTCGGTTAGTACAGACAATGCATTTTCTACGTCTTGTTAGATTTCCGACTTTTGATGACCCGTTACTTTTTTTTTTTTTTTTCCCCCATGTCTGTCTGAACAAAATATGTGGGACATTAATGTATAGATTTTCATCAAATTTCTCCAGCCACAAGGAAGAAATTATTACATTTTGATGCTGATCCCAAAATTCAACTGGATCCAGGATTTTGACTAATTTTCCTTAATATTGTGGGGAAGAAAAAACCCGACAGATTCAGTGGCGCTCGCGGCGGGAGAGCCCTGGTCAAGTTGCCTTGGCTCTGCACCGCACAGAGGAATTTGGAGAAACTTTCCAATTGAACCCCAGCAAAACCACTTAGAATCTACGGTGTCAAATAGTTTATTAAGCCTGTGTACCAGTCAGCACACACCTTTCACATTGCTGACCATTTCCTGATAATTTGCATTTTATTTTATTTTTTTTACTATACAGTAGGCTCTTTTCATGTTCAGGAACATTCAAACAATATGGTGAGAAACCTTTTTATTATATATATATATATATATTTTTTTTTTTGACTAATAGCGCTTCCACCTTAAAAATTAAATGCAAAATTAAGTAACTTTGGCAAAATATGTTGCTGTAACTGTCAGTGTGTGCCTGGAGATCATTTTAAAGAAGGATTATCACCATAATCATTAGAATCTTAATACTAAAACAATATCAATAATGGTCCGAATGTCAAAACTGTGTTGACAAGTAAACAGGCTAAAACTCCTGTAAATGTGTTTGCAGATTAAGCTGAAATAAACAACAATAGGGTGGCCAAGTCATAAATATTTTTGGGTGTTACTCTACTGGGTGTCATATTTTGTGTGGAATGAAATGAACAATGGTGCAGGCACACTAGGGCTGCACAGACATCACGAATGAGTCCTGCGTCCTCCCGCTTGGGTCCTTACGAACACTTACAATAATATACTGAATAATATTGAACACATCTTCATACTTTCATTCACTGTAAACGTCTGGAATCATCACTGGGCGTGTCGGCAGGCTGGGGCATACTTACTTATGCGGAGATCGACAGAGCTGACTTGATTTGGATTTAAACCGAGAGCTTGGCATGTGTATATCCCCGAGTCGTTCAATTCCGTGTTGCGCAAGAGCAGCGAGAGGTTCCCCGTTTTCAGCTTCCCCGTGAACAGGGAGGTTCTTCCGGCGTACTGCGGGTTCTCCTCCTCCAGAAGCTCCATCTCGTTGCGTCTCAAATGGACAATTTTGGGAAGCAGGTTCTCCCTGGCCCACTCCACCGTTTGGGTGGTGGCGTCCACGGGAGGCTCCAGATGACAGGGCAGGACCACGTCGTGACCCAACAAAGCGTCCACCGTCACAGTGCGCACAAACTCCTGCGACGCACCTAGAGAACCCAAAACGGGGAGGGTCAGTCATCTTAAAAACGGGTGTGCTGGCTGGTAAACATGATTTAAAACAATTTGAACCCAGCATGGTCCCTTTGGAAAATTTGTGCGCTTTTGTCCATAACTGTCCTCCAAAAATTACCTGTGTAGCAGTAACTGAGCAGAATGACAGCGGCGGTTTGGTAGATACGGCGGCGGAGGGCCTCCCGGGTGATGAGGCTCCAGTCTCGTCGGGTCATCTGCACAGTCATTCTGGATGGAAAGTAATAAAATTAAAAAAAAACAAAAACCCAAAATACACTTTTTTTTTTTTTTTATGACTGGTAAACTTATCAAAATCAATCCTGTATCAAACCAATGCTGCTGATGTAGTGGGTTGAGATAAGAAATTATAAGCAAAAAACGTCTTAAATTGACCAAATTGGAAACGTTGATGATGTATAAGTCTTAGTTATTTGGAATCATGTTGTAATTGATGTGTTCGCTCCTCCGCCTGTACCACAAGGACAAGATCACTTTGGAGTTAAGCCGACTGCAGACATTTAGAATGTGACATGAATATTCAGAGGGGGAGACGCTTGCGGACGGCATGTGATTTGTGGCGCTTGTCCAATGTCATGCACATGAACCTGAGGACACGTTGTCACCTGTATAATCACAGTCGTTTCAAATGTGCACGACTCAGATGCACGGCGGTAGCAAAGTGAGTTCCTATATTCAACGCGCTCCTCATACTACACAGCACTTGGGCTTCATTTTTGCATGCAGCCATCTTGAGACCAGTACGGCAGGGCCCAGCAAAGCAAAACTGTGTCGAACAGTGTCAATACTTCATGACCTACCTGTTTAACGCCCGTTGGGACTTACGACCAGCTCTCTGACCAGTCTGTATTGTACGCTGCTACAATACCGCTGCATCTCAGCGTCAAGCATCTGAACGGTGATGTGTGTGTGTGTGTGTGTGTGTGTGTGTGTGTGTGTTAAGAATCTTTATTTGTCACATGACACACCGCACTACAACACATGCATTTACACTACTCACAAAAAGTTAGGGATGTTCGGCTTTCGGGTGAAATTTCAGGATGAACCTAAAATGCACTATAATCTTTACAGGTGAACTTAATTTGACCTTCTCTAAACTTTTGAATGCACAAGTCCAACTGTTCAATGTTTCAGTACTTTTTGCACAACTTGCTGTTCTCTAACAAGGAGCTGAATGGCAAAATTGTAGGTGTATGATCGAGGAATCAACCAATAAATTTCCTGGTTCAATTAGAATTGGTATTTAAACAGTCCTCTTCATCATGCTGTTCACATTTTGACATCATGAGACCAAGACGACACCTAAAAATTGATCAACAGTACCTCGCCATTGCGAGGCTTCAAACAGGATGTTCTCAGAGGGAAGTGGCCACTGATCTTAAGAGTGTCATCAGCAGGTTGCAACAGAGATACAGAGACTGGAAGAGTCACAGAAAGGCATAGAAGTGGACGTCCTTTGGCCACATCCCACACTGATGAGCGCTTCATTGTGAACAGTGCCCTGCGGAACTGGATGATGAATGCCACTCAACTCCAGGCACATTTAAGGGAGGTGAGAGGCACCCAAGTGTCACGTCAGACCGCTCAAAACCGTTTACATCAGCGTGGTCTGTGTGCTAGACGACCTGCAAGGGTACCTGACCACAACACCAGGCACAGGCATCATCGTCTTGCATGGGCCAGGGAGCATTTACGCTGGACGAGGGACCCGTGGCCTCAGTGCTGTTCTCTGATGAAAGTCTATGCATCAGCCACTGTTGTCACCAGAAGAGCCTGTGGTGGTGGTGGTGGTGGTGTAACAGTGTGAGCAGGTGTGTCTAGTCAATACAGAACTACCCTACACGTTGTGAATGGTACAGTGACAAGCCCATACTACCTGAATAACATCATTCATCCAGTCATTGTGCCACTGCATGAACAACACAGGCCTCATTTCATCTTCATGGATGACAATGCTCCAGCTCATGGAGGTGGCATCATTAGGGAACGGCTGCTGGAGACTGGGGTACCTCAAATGGAGTGGCCTGCACTTTCTCCAGACCTGAATCCCATAGAAAACCTATGGGATCAGCTAAGTCGCCGTGTAGAGGCTCGTAACTCTGTACCCCAGAACCTCAATGACCTGAGGGCCGCCCTTCAAGAAGAGTGGGGTGCCAGGCCTCAGCAGACAATAAGTTGACTTGTGAACAGCATGAGACGTCCTTGTCAAGCTGTAATTGATGCTCAAGGGCACATGACAAGTTATTGAGACATTGACATTTTTTGTTGTGGTAAACCCACCACTGTTGTTGGCTTTTGTTTCAATAAATTGTTTGAGATGAGGAAATCACCATTGCATGCTTCTACTTCAATGCCCTACTTTCATGATATAATATCACTGTTGCGTGAACGTTTTACATTTTCCATAAATTTCACCCGAAAGCCAAATATCCCTAAGTGTGTGTGTCATCACCGTGCTCAGTTCTTCAGTATTCACTACACAAGCGTTCGCAAACGCCACACCTCCTTACTGTGAAATAATACACTATATATACCAACTACGCCTCCTGACCGTGAAATAATACACTATATATATACCACCCATGCCCCATTACGTGAATTAATACACTATATATACCAACCACGCCTCCTTACTGTGAAATAATACACTATATATACCAACCACGCCTCCTTACTGTGAAATAATACACTATACTGTATATACCAACCACACCACATTACGTGAAATAATACACTATATATACCACCCATGCCCCATTACGTGAAATAATACACTACATATACCAACCACACCACATTACGTGAAATCATACACTATACCAACCACACCACATTACGTGAAATAATACACTATATATACCAACCACACCCCATTACGTGAAATAATACACTATACTGTATCTACCAACCACACCACATTACGTGAAATAATACACTATATATACCACCCACGCCTCCTTACCGTGAAATAATACACTATATATACCGACCACGCCCATTACGTGAAATAATACACTATAAACAGTATACCGACCACGCCCCATTACCATGAAATAATACACCATATATATATATATATATATATATATATATATATACCAACCACGCCCCATTACCATGAAATTATACACTTTATATACCGACCACGCCCCATTACTGTGAAATAATACATTATATATACCAACCACACCACATTACGTGAAATAATACACTATATATACCAACCACACCCCCTTACAGTAAAATAACGGGTCCTTGCTTCTCGACCAATTCGCTTAAAGACCTGGTCCTAGGAACAGAATTCAGCCGTTAAGTGAGGATTACCTGTCTGTGTGCGTGCGTGCCTGCGTATATATATATATGTGTATGTATGTATGTATGTATGTGTATATGTATGTATGTATGTATGTATGTATGTATGTATGTATGTATGAATGTGTGTCAATGCTGAACTCACCAGGGGTCCTAACAAAAATCACTATGAGTCACTCACACTGCCTTACTGTACTGTATGTAGCATACTGTAGTGCAAATTTACTGTATCACTGCTCTGGATTACTGCATACTGCACTGTGGTTCTGTGCATTGTTACTGTATTGCTGTGTCGTACTGTTGTATACTGTACTGTAAATCTCCATACTCACTTCATTCACATGCACATGTGTATGAAATTAGCCTATCCCACATACAGTACATAACTACTCCCTTCTATTTTGTACCCCCACTTTGTATCATCTTGTTTATTTTTTATTTCATTCATATTGTTCTATTCACTAACTGCATTACATTTTAGGAATCCGTTAGCTTCAGTTAGTTATCTCGGTAGGAATTATGTTAGCTGTAATGTTCGGTTTAATAGCTATTGTGCATAATCTCCGGGTGCGTTGCAAAGACATTTCATTGCATATATGTATGAAAGTATGTATGTGACGAATAAATAATAATAATAATAATAATAATAATAACGATAATAACAATCGTAACAATAATAAATACATTGAATGTGCCCTCCCTCCCTCGCTCGCGGTGCGTCACAGTGACCGAAACACGAGGCGGAAAATCGAGCGACAATTCCCGAATCGCTGACTAGAAAGCGAAACTTAAAAAGGGCGTCGCCCAACGGTTCTGCAACAACCCCCGAGTAAAATAAAAACAAAAAAAAAACAAAACCAACAAAACACTTACAGGATCCCTCCCCGAAATAAGACTGAAGCAGCACAACGAGCTCCGGGGGCCGCGGGAGAAGTTTTTTTTTTTTTTTGTTTGTTTGTTTGTTTTAAAGCGCGACGCGGCGAACGGCCCCGAAACGAGCACGCGCTCGACGAAATGCGACGCGAGTCCAACAGAAAACAAAGCACAAACAAAACAACCGCGTCGCGTCGCGTCCTGACGCGTCGTCTCACGACTCATTCGACGGCCGCCGCTCGCCCCGAACACCCGTCCCCGCAAAACGGCCCCCGGCTTACAAAAAAGTCGGCGCGGTTACCTGTCGGCGCCTGTAAGGCACTCCCTCCCGCCTTCCGCCGCTTCTCCGCTTCTCCCTGGAAGCGGGTGCAGGTCGTTCGCGAAACGAACGGAACCGACACGAACGGAATCCCTTCGCCCGAAACGATTCGTCCGTTTGAGTCTCCGCCCGAAGCGACCGCGACGGCTTCGTTCGCGGGCGAATCGGCGGAGGAGCCCGGAGAGCTGACGGGAACGGTCCGGAACTGTTACCGTCAGTTCTTTAAGTTCCTCATAATGGGCACCTTTTTTTATTTTTTTTTTTTTTTTTTTTTTTGAAATGTTTAAAATACGGGACATTTATTACTTACGGGAAAATAAACGACAGGGAGGACAGTGGGGAAAGAAGAGTAAAATACAAGAGAATCGATATCTTATTTAGATTACATATTTTTATATTATTTAAATTCTGTATACATTATTATTATTATTATTATTATTATTATTTTCATTATAATTATTATCATTATTATTATTATTATTATTATTATTATAGCTTTGGCCTTAATATTATATTTTATGTCGGCATTTCCATGGTGCGCAGTATGCGCAGAATGCAGCATTTTAAAGTATAATATAATTGTAATTATTAATATTATTATTATTATTATTTGTTTTTGTTTTTGTTATTATAGTTGTGGTGGTAAAAACCGGGACATTTTAGTGTTTTCCAGATGGTCTGGACACACAGCTGGGACAATCCCGGACAGAAAGGGACGTCGCTGTAGTTAAAAGTCTCATGTGCTCTAGTGTATCGCAGAACCTCTCTGAAATAACATGCTGCCTGTAACCAGACCATAATTGATTGGGGGGTTCAACATGGTTGAACGCCAGTAGACCTCCTGCACGGACTGCGGCTGCAGGGGGAACGTGAGAATCGCCGGAAATCGTTTGCGGTTTGAGTGAACGAATCTTTTCAGTGAAAACACCCTGAAGTGTCCCCGAAAGTATCCGGAACGCCCACCGTGTGTGTGTGTGTGTGTGTGTGTGTGTGTGTGTGTGTGTGTGTGTGTGTGTGTGTGTGTGTGTGTGTGTGTGTGTGTGTGTGTGTGTGTGTGTGTTCACAATAAGTAAATATTAAGTTCGTTTACATCGAGTTGGTTATCAAACTGGGTCATCTGAATTGGTGAATATTAAAACGCCTTGTATGTTTGTGACGGCGCTAACACCTTTTCTCCGAGTTTGACCCAAACGCACACGTTTTACTTTCACTTTCCATTTGTGAGAAAGGTGGTGGTGATGATCCGGCTCTTTTGAGTGAGTCGGATCATTTGGCTCGGCTCAGAGAAAAGAACGGGCTCTTTCAGCTCCCAAACGGCCCTTCAGTTTAAACCACTCCTGGCTTTCATAAGTTAAACTAATTTGTTGTTTTGTCTTATGCTTGGTAAGTGTGCACATATATCACTTATATTATTCAGTGTAATTACATTAAAGCATATCATTTCCAGAATACCATAATCTTACATTATGTTTGCTATCAAAACCATATATATATATATATATATATATATATATTATACATAAATCAATTTATGAACAACATTTTTGAATTTAAAATATTGAAAATGAAATCACAGTAAAACTGGAACAAGGGAACAGCACAGCGTGCACGGCACAGCACTGGAGGAGAAAATAAAAACCACACCCACACACTGACTCAGATTCTGCCTTGTTCACCGTTTTTTATTTGAGGAGATACGATAAATAAATATCTATATATATGTATATACATATGTATGTTTGTATGTGTGTGTATATATATATATATATATATGTATGTATGTATGCATGTATACTGTATATATGTGTGTGTGTGTAATACACAGTATGTGTGTGTGTATGTATATATATATATATATTCAGCTCATTCATCGTGACATCATGAACATTGTGATGCGTTGCTGCCATATTGTGCTTTGATGGACTCGTTGATTGTGGCGCGTGGTGATTGTAGACTAAAATGTTCTGTCATATGGAACTCTTCATTAAAATCCCCATCCATCATTCCAAAATGATCCAATGGCAAAGAAATGTCGATATGTTAAATAGATGGGGTCGAAACATTTGAGCTAACATCTGGGCCACGAGCAGAAACAGGCGGGGAACCCCTGCCATAAAGTGAAGTTGTGCACACACACACACACACACACACACAGACACAGACACAGACACACACACACACACACACACACATACCTTTATTTATTTATTTTTAAATTTAATTTTCATCATTAAAAATTTCAAAGGTCTTTCCGTTGAGCACGAGAAACTACCTGGTGCAAACTCGTCTTTGATAGCTCATCGTTGAGATAAAAAAGGACAATTTGCCAAAAATGGGCCGAGTGTGACCCGTTAAAGAAATACTACTAAACCCCACAGAGTTCTAGTAAATATTGCATGCGACGCCACATTTCTCCCTTTACTCCCTTAGGCACCATACATGCTTTTAAATCGAATAAAGGTATAATAACAAATCTTACTACATTCGCAGCGTCTTGTTTCATGGTGTGTGCAATATAATGAAATGCGGAGTAGGCACAACAGCTATAAGCACAGGGGTTTTGGAAATATCTCTGCTGGTCAGTGGGGAAAAAAATAAAAATAGAAGTAAAATTGATCCTTTTCCACTTTTCACAAATTGAATTAGAGTTTTACAAAGCAGAAACGGTGTTTGAAACGCGGTATGGGCTTCCCATTTCAATCGAGTCCGCTACCGCTACCGTGGAGTGACCGCTGCACAGCAAGTGCGGACGTTGTTGATCCGGCTCTAGTTTATAAGTGGTGCGTGAGTGTACAAAACAAAAAAGTTAAAAAAAAAACAAAAAAAACAAAAAAACCCTGAGGGATTGCGAACCCACTGAAACGCCGCCAACCTCGGCCTCCTTGAAGCCTCGCCGTTGGCACGCTTGTTGGTGCGTTTTACCCCCCAAGACGTCTCACGCGGCTCGCTCACACTGGGGTCTGCCTGTGTGGCATCGACCCAAGAGGAAGTGAGAGACACTCCCCTGTGATGATGATGATATTGTGCATAAAAGAGAAGTTGCAAACTCCACAGAGAGTGGGAAGAGGGGGAGGTGATGGACCCGTCGTGGCTCCTGCTTCTGCTCGGTGAGTCTGAGCTGGACGGTGGGGTGGGGGGGGGGGGTCGATGGATGTATCGCAGTATGTTTGTATATGCGTGTGACAGATAAACTCTGGGATCTTGAATCTCCCGTCCCCTCTGGAAAAAGTCATATCATGTCTGTTCACTGCAGTGCTGGATCCACCACTTCTGATGATGGAAAAACCGTGTGGTAAGTTTGCTGTGGCAAGAGTCGAAACTGTCCGAAAATGTATGTGTATGTGTCCGAACGATAGATGTATTGGTGGGAAAAAAAAAAAAAAAAAGGGAAAACAATCAAATCTATTTCTAAAAATAAATAAATGCCCCGTTCTCCTGTACATCATGTAGTACTGCACTTAAAGGTGCAGTGTGTAGATCGACGCCACGGACTTGGCAGGAATGGAATGTGATATCCATAAGTGTGTTTTATGTCGTGTTTAATCCCATGAAAATATGAGTCGTTGTGTTTTCATTACAATTAGAATTTACCCCCTTATGTCTCCATGGGGAGCGGGTACGCTTCCACGGAGGCCGGCGTGTTCGAGAGAGGGCCTTTTTTTTCGCGGCACCTGAAGGCCACCGCAGTTTCTCCAACGTGTGTGTGTGTATGTGTGTGTGTGTGTGTGTGTGCGCGCGTCGTGGAGGGGTTCAGTTTTTTTGCAGTCTGCAACCTCACAACTAGATGCCACTAAATTTCGACACACTGCACCTTTAAATGAAATAGGGATTACAGGCGTTTTAGGGAGAATCTTGATGATTGGGTGTTTTATCAGTAAATTGTGACTTAGTAAAAAAAAACTTTGTGTATATAGTTTGATAAAACTTTTTTTTTTTTTTTCACTTCAGGGTCAGGCCTTGCTGTAACGAGTTTCCTCCGATAGAAACACAAGATTAAACTACATAGAAATATTTTCGAGTGCAGTCACTTGTGCATGTGTTTTATATGAGTCTGCATCGTACCAGAGGCTAGAGCGGCCGACGGATTTGCTTATTGATCCAGACCCATTTTAAATACAAAGAACAAACATATACGTTATATGTGGAAGCACATCCCACTGTGAACAATTACAGTCATACTTCACATTTCAATTACATTAAGTAATTTGTGGCAGACTGCTGTAAAAACATATTTTTTAATACTTTTTAACTGGACAACGACAAGACCTTGTGAAAGTGTCTGCAGAGATCATAGGACATTTTGTGAGACAGTGTAAACACCGTCAACATGTTATGTCATTTTGAAACAAGTGATAAGCAGAAATCACAAAATAAATTTATATTTTTCACACACTAACTGATAAAAGCGTTGGTGGTATTTCAGACATACAGTAAATGTTATTATCAAGCTGTTTGCTAAAAAAATAAAGATTTACCATCAGGCATCATCTGGGAATGTTTACATGATTTTATGTAATATCGTCTTTTATAAGATATAACTTTTTTATATCAGCATTTTTGGAGCATCACCCCAATAGATTTAAAAAATAGCCCCTTCCAGTGGTGAGGGATATATATATATATATATATATATATATATATATATATATATATATATATATATATATATATATATATATATATATATATGTTTGTATGTACACATTCATACTGTATATATAAATCCACTCGGGTGATGCCCCTATTATTAAGTATATATCTATATAAGTGGTTGTTTTAATGTTGTGTGTGTGTGTGTGTGTGTGTGTCTGTGTGTATCAACTTTTCCAGGTGGAGAACTCTCTGATCTGGAAGTCAACCCCTGCAGCTCTCAGCTCTTTCAATATGAGAGTTTGACCTTCTACTGTAGAGTTAATGGACAACTGTTAAAAAAGGGGACGACACCAACACCAGGTTGCATTCAGAAAGGAATGGAATGTAAAATAGGGGAAGTATTTCCAGGAGACAGCGGTGTGTACAGGTGTGAGTCGCCTTCTGGAGGACACAGAGACAACATTACCATCACAGTGACTGGTACGTGTCTTCAACATCTGTTTTTCCCAATGTGATCCCATTTTCAGGGTCTAGATTTCCCCCGTTTAGAGAAGTGGTTCTCAACTGGTGGTTTCCGGCCCAAAGAGGGGTCACGGGCTCCATTTCCAGTGGACCACCTCTCTCAAAGGGGGAACACCGCACATTTTCAACATTCTTGTGACGTAGCGCCCCCTAGAAAGATGAATGGACGATCTCAATTCCATCGGAAACAGACTTGGAGTTGAAATTCAAGCCCGTTTGAGCCTGTCGGACACAAATGTGGATCGGGAGCCTGGAGCGGTGGACAACCACGGATCCAGAGCGTTTGACGCTTTGATGTGTTCATCTAGTTGGTTCAGTTCTCCTGGAGAGTCCCGTCCATCCTGTGGCCGAGGGAGACGCTGTGACGCTGCGCTGCATGTACAGGGCCATTACGACAAGACCTTCTCCGAGGCTGATTGCTAAGAACACGACCACCTTCTATAAAAACGGCGCCTCCATCCGTGTGGCTCCATCAGGAGAGCTGACCCTTCCTGCGGTCAACAAATCCGATGAAGGCTTCTACAAGTGCAACGTCAGTGGCGTCGGAGAGTCACCGCAGAGCTTCATGGCCGTCAGAGGTAGGAGGCAGCGCGTCCTCACACGCCACCAATTCTAGTCTGCTGCTTATTTTTTCAAAATACGCCACCGCCACCACCCTCCCACCCCATCCGTTCAGGTGCCAGTCAAGAACATTTTGCGTTTGTCACTTGCCCTTTAACGGGAAATATAAAAATAACTTCCTTCCTCATTTTTTGAAGATACCCGGTTTCTGCTATTATATGTAAATTCTTATTTTTAAAGCATTTTGGGGCTTTCTGGGGGTCTGTTCCACTACCGACTAAGTGTATTTAGTTGAGCAATCGGGGAGGGGGGTGGAGCAAGGTGGGGCGGGCAGTGATATGCTACCATTTATAAAACAAGTGAATCAAGTCAGTGAAATATGGTCCGTAATCTCAATTACAAAGTGTTTTCTCTCTCTTTACAGAACCCTCCCCCGTCACAGCCCCCACTCTCATCAACTTGGTGATTGCAGCTGGAGTCTCCTTTCTGGTGCTTTTACTGGTGATAATCATTGCGGTAATCATCTACTGGAGAAAGCACAAAGGTAGAGAGAACATTTATTCATAATTTGTATTTGTATTATTATTATTATTATTATTATTATTATTATTATTATTAGGTTTCCAGCCTGCAGGTCTATTGTTCAGATTTTTTTTAAATTATCATTCTCCTTGACAATTTTCCGTCTAAAATTGTCTGGAACACGACAACCGCTGGACCCACGGACACTCGGACACTTTTCGGTTGATATTTTAGCCCTTTTGCTCGTTTTGTAAATGAAGGCATTCTGTTCGCTTCTGACCTGGTGTTAGATGTGGCGTTGTGTCCCTCCTTACTTGGCGGGATTTGAGGAAGTCGTAAGACCATTTCTCGGTTGGGGAACAATTTGGGGTGAAGCAGGAAGTTCAATTAGCTGCAGGTGGCCTTTAAAAGAAGTAAGAAAATGGCCATGCGTATTTTTTGCACAGGCAGCGAGTGGAGCTTCATTTAGACAGTTGCCTTTAATACTGCATATATATACCCAAATAATACACAATTGTATTTCACAATTTATGTTCACAGCGCTCTTCAGGTAAAAAGGAGGGAATAAAATGAGCGGACCTGTTCTCTGAGCTGCAGGGTAGTATCTGCTGCAGTACCTGTTAGTACTACCTGGCACAGGTAGTATCTGGTGATTTCGGGGATACTTTAAGCTCCAGTCACCAGTGAAGGTAACGATCACGGTTCGCTGGCGCTCTGAAGAGGAACGGACCGCGGTGCCTTCTTGCGCAGCCCCAGCTTCCTCTTCTGGGCAGGAAGTTGCACTAAGTATGGCTGGCGGGGTGAGATGTCAAAAAATGTCATGCCGGTTTCGCTAAAAGCGGTACGAGAAAAATATGTCTTCTTCCCTATCTATTCGTCGAAATCAACACACGATGCAGAAGTGTCGGCGTGCTGTTCTAGTTCACACTTATGTCATTGCTTTTTACATCTTCACCTCTCGCTTGTTCCAAGGTGTCTGGGTGAAATGCACGGTAGCGGTGCAGGGATCAGCCGTAGTTTCCTCCAATAACTGAAAAAGCTTGTTCCCGCGAGCTTCTCCAAAGCACGGCGACGGGTTGAAGCCGCCCAGATAAGAAGGTGTATATGTCGATTTGGAAATTTCAGTGCAATGCAAAATAGAACAGGGTAAAAAACCTGAGGTGAGCAATGTGGGAAGTTATGAAGTGACATCAGCATGATTTTTAATAACTGTTTTTAAAGTGACTGTGTGGGGGAGTGGATGGCGAGGCGTTAGTTTCGCAGGGGGGATGTGAGGGGGATTGTGTGTGTGTGTGTGTGTGTGTGTGTGTGTGTGTGTCTTTTTATATGTATATGTATATGTATATTTTATATGTATATATATATGTATATGTGTATATATATGTGTATATATGAGTGTATATATATGTGTGAATATATACACATATATATGTGCACATACATAAACATATGTATGTATATGTGTATGTATATTTATATATATGTGAGTGTGTGTGTGTATATATATATATATATATATATATATATATATATATATATATATATATATATATATGTGTGTGTGTGTGTGTGTGTGTGTGTGTGTATATATACTATGTGTATATATATGTCTATATACTGTATATGTGTATATACTGTATATGTGTATATGTATACGTATATCCCCACATTGTGATGCTAGACGCCTGGGTCAGAGCATCTCCAAAACCACAGGTCTTGTTCCTTGTTCTCTGGTTCCCAGTATGCAGTGGTTAGTACCGACCAAAAGTGCTCCAAGGAAGGACGACCTGTGAACCGGCAACAGGGTCATGGATGCCTAAGGCTCATTAATGCATGTGGGGAGTGAAGTCCAGCCCGTCTGGTTCAATCCCACAGTAGAGCTACTGTAGCACAAAGTGGTGAAAAAGCTCATGGTGCTATGATAGAAAGGTGTCAGAACACACAGTGCATGGCAGCTTGCTGCGTATGGGAGCGGTCAGAGTGTCCATGCTGACCCCTGTCCACCACCCAAAGCACCTGCAATGGACACGTGAGCATCAGAACTGGACCATGGAGCAATGGAAGAAGGTGGTGGTCTGATGAATCACGTTTTCTTCTACATCATGTGGATGGGCGGGGTTAGGGTCCGATGGAGCGTCTGTGGGATGTGCTGGAACAACAAGCTCCATCCATGGGGGCCACACCTCTCCACTTCCAGGACTTAAAGGATCTGCTGCGAACGTCTTGGTGCCAGATACCACAGGACACCTTCAGAGGTCTTGTGGAGTCCATGCCTCCACGGGTCACAGCTGTATTGGCGTCACCAGGGGGAGCTACACAATATTAGCGGTGGTTTAAATGTACTGGCTGATCGGTGTGTATATATAATGTGTATGTCCCGTGTTTGTTTTAGCATCTGGTGTGACTGAAGAAGCTCCCCCGAAGGATGTGACGTATGCAGAGGTCACCATCAAAAACATGCAGAAGAAAAGTGAGAGAACAGTTCAAATCGCTCAGTACTCTCTTTGTAGATCACTACTCCCCACGTAGTAGCCTCTATATAGTTCACCTTCTACCTGTGTGTCTTTTTGGGATATTTGTGATGCTGTGGTTAACATTGTTTGTTCACTATATATATATATATATATATATATGACATGCATTGTGGGTCATTTGTCGTCATTATTTAGGCATTATCTGCCGAAATGTGGTGTGATTTGTGGACGAAAATTGGATCCTGTAGCAAATCCCATGGCAGAACCAAAATTGTTCCGAAAAATGAGTGTGCGTGTGTGTGTGTGTGTGTGTGTGTGTGTGTGTGTGTGGCAACGGCGGTTTCAGATGGAGGACACAGCTCAGGCGGTGACCGTGAAAGGAGGAAACGGGGGAGACAGCCAGGTAGGTCAGCCTCTGTCCAGGCCGGCCGGGCGCGGCCTAGGTCCACTGACTTGCAGCACCAATGCAAATTGGAAGGGGATTTTGATGAGTTTGATTCTGTTGCTGTCCTTGCGGTCGGAACTTGGTGTTAACGTGGATGAAGAGAGTAACGCGTCCTCCCTTGGATTCTTGTTTTATGAAAAAACACCCCAAAAAAACCCAAAACAAAACAAAAAAAACCCTTCCAGTGCCGATCCAGTTCCAAATCCAGGGGCGGAATTCCCCCGACCACTGATGTCTTTTACCGATGTTTTCAGTTTTCACGACTTGCGTGTAAAAAAAAAAAAAGTTTATTTATTTATTTATTATTATTAATTTTTTTGGTTCAAATAAAATGTAAATAAATATATAATAATGAAAAATAAATATAATGATATAAATATATATATATATATATATGTTTATATTTATATATATATATATATATATATATATATATATATATATATTAATTAATTATTTTTTTAAAATACTGTATTCATTCAATTATATTTTTTATTTTTTATTTTTTTTTATTAATAATATATATTTTTTCCGCCAGCACCCCTGGAGTTAGTCGAAGAAGAAGTCGTGTACTCGAACGTCAGAGCACCAAGACCGAAGAAGAAGGCAGGTAGGGACAAAGCACACCAGCGTTTATTCTGTTTTCTAACTCTATGATGCACATCTCGCAGTGTCCTTGTCGACGGACCGGACTGCGTTAAAAGCAGCGCTTCCCAACCTGCTCTCTGCCACGGCATACTTCATACAGTGAAATAACCCCCACAGCGAGTGGATAACTATGCTGTTATCCGCTAAAAAAATTCTGAATTACTCTGGAGTCGGGAGTCACTCCGGCAAAAAAGAGTGGATCTTCGACTCACTAAAGGAAAATAATTCAATTCCAAGGCAAAAAGTGAGGCCTGGGGCTTTTGGTCATAATATCGACAGAATGAAATGATTTTCGTGAGATTTCCGTTCACAGCCACAGACAGCCGACCTCCTCCCTCACTCAGCGCGCGTTGCACCAGCCCAATCAAATGAACGGAGAGTCAGAAAAATCAAACAACCTTTCAACCGCGTGACTAGTCAAATAACCAAATCCCAAAAAAGAGCCGAACCTTTGCATTACCATGCAAAGGTTAGTCGCCGCTTTCCAAGAAACTTGCTCTGCCAAAGCCGTTGTTCTAGAAGGAACTGATGAACGAGATTGATGAGTGCGGCCTCTCGACTTTTATTTTGAAACTCTGGAGCTCATTTCCATTCGTTATTTATTTGAAGTGGATTTTTTTTAAACGTTTTATTTATTTATTTATTTTTTCACGACACATGGCGTCGACTCTCAGGGCACGGTGGAAAAGTACTGCATTAAAGCACAGCAGCAAAACCGTTTTTTTTCTCGTATCTTTTTTTCAATCATTGTATTTGTGTTTCAGACCGCTGAAGAGGAAGACCCTTCGAGAGAAAATGTTTGACTCCGGATTCTACAATAACATCATTTTTAGACCTGGTGTTGACGAGTAGTTTGTATTCACATACATATCTTTGTTGTTTTTTAATTTAATTATTATTATTTTTTTTTTTTCATGAAGGAACATTTTTGTCTCCTGTGGGTCGTGGGCTTGGTGTTGTGGAACGTGTTGGGGAAGAGCTGGCGGCGGTCGTTTCGGTGTTTGTCGCTGTTTGTAACTTCTGCTCTGGCGGTTCACCGCCGCTGCACCAGAATAGGAGCGATTCTAACACTTGGGTTTTATCAAGTTGTGGACTGATAAAGTGTACAGCACAGTATCGATGGATAGATATTCTATTCATTCAAAGCAGTGCAATAAAATATTAAAAATAAAATGGCAATTTATGGGAAAATGTGAAAATACCTGTAACATGTGAGTTAGTTAACTATTAGTTAACTGTACACTATAAAAATATGGCAATATACACTAAACCTAGTGATAAACAACTATAACCTTAAAAAAAGAAAATAGAAATGACCCAAAAATTACGCCTGAATTTGATCATACGCAATAACGAATAATGAAAAACTAATGAAAGATTAACATAAAGATCAGAAAACAATGGTAATGTACAATAAACCTCATGATGAACATTAAATATAAGCCAACAACAATCGACAAACGACAGAAAAACAACCCAGAAAATGTAACCGGTAAACAGAGATGGCAATAAACCCCAAAACATACACCCTTTGGGCCTCCTTGTGGCTCATCCAGCTCGGTCCGAATACTGCGGCCATCTGCCGCCTGTCTCACCCTCTGAAGATATCCTCAGCTTACCCTCTCATCAACTCTTCAAATTACCTTTTTTTTTTTTTAAGATTTTTATAACCAACCTTTCATAATTTTCCTCTTTATATTTCCATATGATGTGAATTGCCTCTGTAACTTGTGCAGACTTTCGCCCACACGCTTTGTCCTCATGACCCATGCTCACATCACCAGGAGGGTCACGCTTCCCTTGGCGTTATGCCGCTACCTTGTTGTTCTCCGGCTTGAGAAGGGCGGCCACGCTCCCTTCTTCTCCGGCTGGTGTGCGGAGAGATGACCATGTGTTGTTTGCACACGCCAGTCCCTTTGATGGCTCGGGTAAAACCGGGCGCAAGAGTGTTGAGACGCCCAGAGCATTCCTTTCTACTCCCAGATATTGCTTCTCATGGTTCTCAGACAATGAACCCGTCGTCGTAATCCTCAAGTCGTGTGAGTCGCGCACGTGTGATTAGTTGGAAGGACAAATCATGAAACCCGGGGCAGAGTCACGAGACGACGTCTTTCAGCACGCCTTTTCTGTATGCTCAGCCTACTGTGTATAAATTTATGCTCACGCCACAAACTCTTTATACGTCCTGTGCACCCTGCGTGGTCACTTGGACAAAGTGTGCAGCTGTTATCAAATTGACTTCAAGCTCAGTCCATCTCAGCCGTGCCGACTCGAAGGCTCCGGAGGGAGGCCTAGTCCAGAGGAGACCTTCCACACCTCCCTCTCTCCCCTCCACTTCCTGTCTCTCTCCACAATAGAAAGGCCTCAAAATACATGACTGTGTTGTAGGGGTGGTGTGGTTTAAGCAGCCATGCCTGTCTTGGGACTAGGTAATTGGGCCGTACGCCCGTACGCCGTACGCCCGTACGCCAGGCAACAGGAGCAACAGGTAAAAGCCCCATACCCACACGCACACACAGGACAGGAGCCCTTGGCAGAGAGAGAGTGATCTCTGGTCCACTGCGCGCCCCGGCCGTTCCCTTGTCACGGCTTGAGGTAAATAAAAGCCCCGGTCTCTATTTGGGGAAATATGGATATGTCAATAAATAAATGACACTGAGTTTGATTTCACCATTTTTTAAATTTTTGTTGTTTCGATCTTTATGTGAAAGCAAAGCCTCTCCCATCTCCTCTCACCGTCGAGTCCGCGCTTCTCTCACCGCCGACTTCTTATGGAGCTTCCCGCTGACGGTGTTCTGGGACGATGTTCTCCGGCGCTTCCAGCGTCTTTTGTTCTCCCGTCTTTTTCGGAGTGTACCTCCCGCCTGAAACTTGATGTGTTTTCAACCCCATCGCCTGTGTCTCCGTGTCGGGTGGCCCTGAGAACGCCACCCGGGGTTGCCACAATTACCAATACCGGCTGCAACAATTACCAATACAATACCACTCACAATACTTTTTTTTTGTATAAGGTTATCTCGGTACTGTTGTACTACTGGACCGGCTGTGTCTACCCCTTGGCTCCCAGGCTGTAAGCTGTGAAATGTGGTTTTCAATCGATCGTAAAGGGGCTTCGAACGGTCTAAGAACAGGCGTCGACCTATTTGAAGAACTGCAGCTTCGCCTGGTGGTAAAGATAAAAAACTGGTTTCAACTCTCAACAAAAACAGCACAAAGAGCAACCAGAGAGCCAGGGAGCAACTACTCAGGAAACGCCGATAACTCAGATGTGGTTCTGTGGCAATTAACGTCTGAGCCTTTTTTTCTTTTTTTTTTTAATGGAAAAACCTGCATATCTACTGACAATATTTTTTATATCTTTGTATTGCACATCAGAATGTTTTGAGGGTGCATATTTAACCAATAAAAACACTCCGGGGAGATTTATTTTAGATTTAGATGTATTCCTGCTAGTTTGACCGGCTCGAGCGTGGAGTGACGAGGGCGACGGAGGAGAAGACCTGGGGCTGCTGTTCGTGCTCCTGAGTGAATCGCCCCCTCTGTTTGCCCGATTTTTTTTTTTAGTTTTACTTTATTTAATTTTTTAATTTTTTCTACTTCTCCTGGAATTTTTGATCACCGTTCAACCGGCGTCATCGCTGCTTCGGGATCGCGCGACGCGTCATCATCTTCTTTGGATCACGAGCACGACACAATTTCAATTTTCCATCAGCCGAAATGAAGAAGCGCGCCCAATGCAACAGTGATTACTCAGCAGTGCATTACAGAAGTACTCTTATCTCGTATCAATCAACCCATTGACGTCTGTGAAGTCGGCCACAACTTCCTCTCCCTTCCTTCCTTCCCTCCAATTGTTTTCATCCAGCTTACCCAAGATTTTGATGCGCTTGAGGTGCGCTCACACGACGTGGCATGTCTCTTTAGGGACTAAAACCAGGCTCCGAACGTGTCCCCCTGTCCCAGAACAAGAGGAGGCCAAGCTCGTCCCCCAAGGTCCAGAGTAAAATCCCTGAGTGTCCACGCGATTGACCGTGCATTACTTCAATAGAGGCCAAGCAGGCGCCGCCCTGTCGTCCTTTTCAATTGCCGGCACGGTCTCTCTCGATAACCTTGAAATGTCCTATCGCTGAGAACAAGGGGTCGGACGGTGTATCACACCTTATGTCCTGCACGTGCCTTTCCGTTCATGGGTAGCGCAACATACGTTTGGTATTGTCCCCAAACAGGAAAAAGTATGAGCGAAGCAACAAAATACGCAAAAATAGGATACACCAAAAGTGCCGTTGCGTAAAATAGGATGATTATTCTTCAGTATTCAAGTGTAAGCTGAACAGCACACGTCAAGAGATAAAGATAAATACGATTAAATAGAAATAACATATGTGCACATCTATCAACAAAGTTAACAGGGAGTAGCACGATGCAAACTAGTGACCCTCATGTGGGGCTAAGGTGTAGTAAGTAAAAATAATATACAGCAGCAGTGTGTGGTAATACTATCATTTAATGACATGTAAATATGGACTTGGGCAGCCGGACGTCACCAGAGGTAGAGGTGTTTCACACGGACCCAAAGGTGTTTTTTTTTTTTTTCTTTTGTTACACCAAACTGGTAAGGAAATGACATTTTTATGAAAATATACAACTTGAAAAGGGAAAAATGGGGCGACCAAAATCAATCACCCGCGTCGTTTCCTTAGGGGTTGAAAAATCTTGATCGAAAATCTTCTGAATGAATGAACGATGGCGTCATAATTCCATAATCGCTATGGCAAAATTGCTGGACAGCAGCCCATGTCCAGTCGCCGGACCAAACTTAGGAGTCAGATTCCATAGCCTGGTGTAGGTTTTTACACAGACCCCTCTGGTGGCCAAGCAGAATTATGACATTTTCATCCCCACAGCACTAGTGACAAAATCATTGAATTTGATTATCAACTTGATCAACATGATAGAACACTGAAGAATGATCGATTATTGATTAATCATCAATCATGAGCGTCCCATTGGGGCTGAAATCGGGTGGGAAATGATAGCTGTCGGATTCGTGAATGCATTTCCAACAACGAAGCGTTTATTGTGAATATAAATATCAATACATCGTCAGCGCTATCGTGATATTCGATGACATAAAAGCGGTATTGGGCTTTGCTGCGTCGCTTCGGTGTCTCCCGCAAGCCAGAAGAGGCCTCGTACATCTAATATGGTGGAGATTCAGCAACTGGATTGATTATTTCTCTCCTCAGATTTGTTCGGAAACAGGTTGTGGTGGTCACCGATGAGGTGAAATCAGTGAAAGTTTACCAGGTAAGTACAACGGAACGCCCGGAAGCCAAGCTCAAACCCCATTGGCTGACGACGGCAAAATGTGGTTTTGAGCCGATGCCGATTAAAAACCAAGGCAGTTTCGCCGACATTGATGACCGATACCAATTTGACTTTTTTTGAAGAGAGGAACTGATGCCTTTCTGGCATCGATCCTATTGACGCTAGAATCGATTTTCAGTGCGAGACGCAGTGTCGCTGCTGAAGTATCTCGCCCGAAACCGTCCAGAAGACGCGCCACGGTCCCGACTCCGTTCTGACGGTTTTCTCTGGAGCGGGAAGCTCTGACCCATTTTTTTATGTGACTAATGTCACATCACAAGCATTTATTCCGTGATTTATGAGGCAGGGAAGGCTCAGCCGCGACTGCTGTAATGTGCCTGCCCATGTATTTTTATATATATATATTTTTTTTTTGTAGTTAAATTGACAATATACTATCATGGCTTTCATTCAACTCATTTATTTTTGTTTTATATTCCCATTAATATCGAGGAGCTGTGAACAGCCAGTGCACATTCATACCACTGGGTGGCGCTAATGCACCTTCGGGCAAAAGAGAAGGAGCGGTAGAGGACAAAATGAACGGGTCATAATCACAAATAACACTTTATTTATAATAAACTCTGTGATAAGACGTCTGAAAATGTATTTCAAATTATAAGCCCCAACTGATTCAGCTCGGTAGCCACCAGAACAAATTAAACGGGGGCGGGGGCCTTTAAAGTTCAAGGTCAAGAGATTAGTCACACGCACACACACACACACATGCGCGCACACACACACACACACGTCACATACATATACATACGGTCATACAAATATGCAGTGAAATGTCATGACACTCAGTGATTATGCACAATAAGCTCTAAAAATATAAAAAAATACTAAAATGTGTGTAACCGACACGAGGCGCCCGCGCAGGCGGCCTGGCATGTCACAAAGCGTGGACACCCTGTAGCCACAAACGCACCGTGGCTCCACTCCAAACGGCGCTAGTAGGAACGTCCCACCTTCTTAAATACTGTGTGTAATACTATGTACTACTGTGTGTATTACTTTGTGTTACCTGCATGCGTTACATTGAGTATTTCTCTGTATTATGCGTGTTTCACAAAACCTGTAAACTTTACGCCAAACAGCTGGAAGACAATCACTAAATGCTGTGACGCAATAGTCATAAAAAATGACATTTAAAGTGAATAGGATTGAAACGTCCCCTAAAACGCAGCATACTGTTGAAAACAAGCATCCAAACTGTCGCTAATCTAGTTTAAACATAAATTCAGACTCGGATAAATGAAACATGGTAAGAATGCGTTTACAGCGTAAAAATGCCAATATGCCACTGTGTGACAAGAGAAGCCCCCATGTTAAGATAATGCGCTTTAAGACAAAAACACATTACAAACTAGTTCATTTCACACTTTGAACAGGAAGGGCTTCACCAATCACTCGTCAGAGCGCCACAGCGTAGAACAAGCATTTTTGGAACACAAACTGGACCTCGCCGTGGAACATTCTCATTCCAAGCTGGACGTCTCTTTATTTTTGCCCGGTGAATTTGGTTTAACATTACGCCATTTCGGTATATCCATCATCACCATACATACTATTTGCTAATGCAATGGGGGTACGGGTGGGGCCGGCGGTGGGGCACGAGATGTGCCGCGGGGGGCCTTGCACCCCAATGCACCCCTCCCTCCCCCCTCAGCGATGGGCCCGCTCAGCCTGCCGCCGGGTGTTCCAGATCCATGCAGCCCAATAAAAAACCCAACCCAATAAAAACAATTGTAGATTGATTTGTTTTCCTCCGTTTCCAACTGGAACAAAAAATAAAATAAAATAAAAGCTGTGCGCATAACTGGGAGACTTCCTCGGTCACTCTCTTGTGGGAGTTATGTGAGTAAGAGCAGAACCCAATGAGTGAGCGCCACTGTGGCCAGGATAGCCACGTCGAGCAAAGTTCTGCTCGTGAAAGTAAACCATGACCAGACTGGGGGTTCGGTTCCAGGCGTTGCTCGACGTAGCTTAAGCCACTGGGCACCAATGGAACGTGGATTATGGGTTGTGACGGCGTCGGCCTCGATGCTTTTCTTCCTGCTGCCGTCTTGTGGATTTTACCCGCAATCCGGTTCTGACCGGTGTTTTCAGTTCACTCACTTTGGCCCATTTCCAACAGCCATTTTCCATATCCTTATCTGCTGTGCTGCACTGCCATGCACGAGGAAGGAAGGTTTTCAGGAAACCCAGAGCTGAAAACACCTCACTCTGTCTTTGGGTAAAAAGAAGCGATCTCAGTCCCTGAGAGAGGTGGCTGCCGAGTCCTGTTCAGCTCCGTTACACAGTCATTTATTTATTTCACAGTTGGAGCACTTCAATCAGAGCAAAACAGTTCGGAATGTCTTTCCAATCCCCGTCCGTCTGTCAACAAACTATTACAAAATAAAGTTTCAAGGGGACAATTGACGTTGCTGGATGCTTCCAGTTAAAAAAATGAGTTCACCACACAAGGACCTGTTCCTCCAAAACATAACCAGCCGTAAATGACGACGGAAATACAACGACAAGTACAAAATAAGTGGCTTAATAAAAATGGCTTTAACAACTAAATGAGCATAATTACACTGATACGCTGTCAAGGTTGTCTGGCCTCACAGGGTGGTGGAGGAACACAGCACCGGGTGAAAAGGCATGCTTTTTGTTCGAGCTGTGGTCTTTTTCGCGCTCAACGTGCTGCAAAACCGGGTCGCTCAGAGAAAAGTGAACAGGTTGAACGCTCGGGCCGAAGCGCCCCGTTCCATCACATTGACGGTGGCTTCACGGTCTGGTTCATGCCGTCGCCTCTGGGGAGGAACGCAGTTTCACCGTGGAGTACAAGAGTTCCTCTGGACTCTCACCTGCAGGACGCACATTAATACACCACGGTTAGTGTACCACCAGGAGGGTGGAGGGAGAGCTGACGAGGAGGAAAGAGAAATTTGGAGCTCGAGGGCGATAACTAGTTTTAGGCGCTGACACCTTAATACTAGTTTAAAACTAAGACGTAGTTTTCTGATGTTTTTATTCAGAACTTTGTCTCTCTGCGGGGCCCATGTGAGTAATAACAGCGTGACACAGACACACGTCGTAACACACTATTAATAGAACCCTGGGTGGAATTAGTCATCAATAATGGAGATGGTGTCAGTGTAGTGAGGTTCAGCTGGGCAGGGGAACTCCAAATGTACTCTATTTTACAAGTTATAAACAAAATTAGTGCTGCTAGCTCAGTTATTTATAACTGACCTTTCTAATGTGACACCGTGATTGTCACATTAAAACTTATGATCATTGGTTGACGTCTGGTTGAAATAGGAATTATTCGTACGTGTACGTCGTCCAAGTTTCATTCACACCAATCTACATTTGTATCAAGAAATATTGATAGAACTGTACAAATTCAGCGAAAATTGAAGAACATTGGTGTTACATCGAGAACACAGTCACTTTGTAACATTACGAAACAATGCCACATGAATCAACGGTTAGCCTCTGAATGACCGTAAACGGGGCTGCGTTTAAAGGAAACTCAGAAAACTGTAACCTGTGCGGCGTTTCACAAAACCCCGGAAACTACAATCATTCAAAGAAAACGTCTGTCGCACCACAGTAAGTTCTAAGAACCATTGGTTGAAACGACCTTCACTTTTGTGTCCGCACTGCGTAATCCAGGAACGATGGTAATTCTCAAAACACCGTTCTCCAGGAACATTTCAACTGAACGTCTGGAGAGCAACATGCAGACAAGTCTGTGTTGACTGGTCCAAACGTAAGTCCACAATGTTAGTAACTTATGATGCATTTCACAGAAACCGAAACACTGTAAAACGTACCTAAAAGGAATAAACTGGACCCTTATTATTATTATTATTATTATCATTATTATTATTTTGGAGCTAGCACCATCATTTTTACTGAACAAAACATATGACTGAGTAGAGCAGCGTGCTCAACAGCATGGCAAGAAGTCATCACCAACATGCTCATTAATATTAATAATGATAGGTTTTACGCTTTGAGAGGTGTGTGTGTGTGTGTGTGTGTGTGTGTGTGTGTGTGTGTGTGTGTGTGTCCGCGCGCGTGTGTGTGTGTGTGTACCTCTTTTGATTCTGGGTTGTTTTCCGTGGTTGATTATGATGTTGGCGTACATCAATTCCCCCGTGTCCTGCTGACCAGAATTTCCCGTCCCAGTGGAGTCAGCTGTTAAACAAATGCGTCATTAAAATCCGACCTCCACAGCATCAACACTGAATGGACTAACTCGACCCATATTTTCCATTATTGATTATTTATTTATTGTATTGATTATTACTTTTGGTTTCTTGTAAGGTAAGGTAGTCTGTGATCGATTTTCATTCATAAAATGGAACTAAACACGATACAAGACTTCCAAGAAGGAACTAGACAGCCAGGATTCCCATCTGTGTTGTCATCAGGAGAGGGCAGGGCATGATATTTTTATTTCAACGCCATTTCTCCCGAAAGCAAAAGTGCAATATTTGTAAAGCGGGTGTGTCTAGAGTCGGAACAGCACCAGATACTATAATGCAACAAACCTGATAAAAACATAAATAAATAAATAACATCCATGTTCATGTCTATCCTGAGAATCTAACCTTTGTGTCTCCTCCAGTAGATCAACACCAGCAGCAAGAGGACCAGAAGGAGGCCAGCACCCACCACAGGAAGTCCCCTCGGTGTAAGCAGGAAATGAGATGTCCTCGGGAGCCTCGCTGTCGAACACAAGTTGGCCACAGGTTGGCCTCAATACAAATACACGGAACCGTCCTATCTGGTTGGCTGGCTTTCAAATACGGGTCAGTACCATCAAAATGGTGAAATGCAGAATGCTACGAGAGTGTGCGTCTAACGTTGAGATGCCAAATAATAAATGCGATCTCATTTTAGAGCCGTTGTCAAGTTTTTGCTGACATTGGATTTTCCCGGAGAGGCCGTCTCGCGCTGATAAACGCAGAAGCCCACTCTATCGCTCAACGACTTCACACGCATGTCCCTGAAGGAGCATGTCGCTAAACAAGCCCCGCGCTACCTCCAGAAGGCTCCACAGTGAACCAGACCCCTCCACACCCACAGCCGTGATCTTCGGCCTCCCATGTGATAATCCGGGAGCGACATAGATGAGTTTGCCCTCGGACCCCTGTTTGCCTCGAAGCCAAACAAACAAGGTAATTGGGAAATCTCTCACCTTTGACCCCCACCCAGCTCTGCGGTGACTCTCCGAGGCCAGAGACCCTACACCCGTAGAGGCCCTCATCGCCCGCGGAGACGCCGTGGAGGGTCATCTCTCTCGTAGGCTCGGTCCCGACGAGGGCGCCGTCCTTGTAGAAGTCGGCTGAGGGGTCAGAGGTCAGATCCTCCTGGGTTGTACAGCGCAGAATCACGTTGTCGCCCTCGGTTGCCGGACGACTCGGAATCTCCAGGATCACGGGGCCGTCTCAACACAAAGACAAAGATCGTCTATCAACGTGTGTTCTCTGGCTCCTTCCTCCGGGATCACAGGACCCTCTCATCGCGGAGAAGGACAAATCTCTCCAAATATGACAGAGACGGCATCTACAAGTTCGCGGTGTAAAGTCAAGTAAAAAAAAATTAAAAATCGAAAAAAATCACCTCTGAACAAATGAATGAATAATTATTTGGCCTGACCTACCGGCCACTGTGATGTTGACCACAGCACTGCACCTTTCCGTCTCAGATTGGCACCAGTACTGCCCGCTGTCTAGGGGGAGAAGGTCCTCCATCTGACAGAATGAGGCGTTTGTCACTCCCCAGTCGGAGGAGCAGCGTGACACACCTCCTGACGAATTCCTCCTCCACACGGCCCATCCAGACGAGCTGTCCTGGGCGTCGCAGCTCAGAGAAAAGGACTGGTACTTAAAGAGCTGGAGGCTGTCCGGTTGGACAGTCAGGGAGGCTGCTGGGAACAGAGACAAAAACAACCTCAGCGACTGAATTTAAGTCTTGAATTCTTATTGTTGTTTAGGCTGCATTCGTCGTTGCCGTCTTTGTCGGTTCCTCCAACCATGGGACGCCACTGCTCTGTTCAGACCTAAACGCTGTTCAAATTTCACCCTCTTCCATCGGTGAAAGAGACGGTCTGTTACACACGGTCCATTACCCATGGTGCTTGTTTTCTTTCATTCAATAAGGAATGGAATAAAATAAAACAGCCTACATTTCCAAAAAAAACAAACAAAAAAACACACTCTTTTTATTTGTAACTTGGCAAGGGGACGCACAGCGTAGTGCAGCTCCCGGGCACCCCAATGCTGGCGCACTGATGGGATGGGCCACTAGCGACCACTGGACAATTAGAACTGGGATTGATTGAAGGGATCAAGGGGGTAAGAAGATGGCAGGCAGGGCTGGCGAACAGGGAAGGTCAGGCAGGGCAGGTAAATCCGGCATGACATGGTAGCAGCTTGGGAAGGTCAAGCAGGCAGGCAGGCAGGCAGGCAGGCAGGCAGGCAGGGAACCAGCCAGTTGGTGACGGGGAAAGAAAGCATGGCTACCTCTGTATGAATAAGTCGACCCTGTCGCACCGTTGCACCGTTACACCGTTGCACCGTCCGTTACGTCGCTGATATATATACAGTGTTTCCCATAGAGTTTTTTCAGGCCTGGTGGTAGGCACCAAAAAAGCCTTAAACAGACAAAGTGCATTTGCGTTTCTTGTGTATAGGCATAATTTCGCGGACGGCTTCGATCACATGCCGCAGCAGGCGGTCTGCAATTTATGTTTGCATTCAAATTTTGGTTTGCTCGGTAATCAAGACTCAAAACGAAGTGATCACAAGGCGAGGATGACTTAATAAGCTGAATTTATTGCATTTAAAATAAGCTCTATAGCCAATGATCATTGCATAACATTATTAAATATTCCACGCGTCATCAGGATATGAAAATGTTGCCACGGCGGGCCAATTTATTGAAATCCTCATGCTGAAGTGCTGGGGCACTCGCTCCCTCTCCCATTCGGGGGAACAGTACCGTTTGTTTTTTTGTTTTTTTAATTCTGGACGTTTTGAATAGGCTATTTTGGAAAAACACTCACGTCTTTAGAATGTTTGGAATAGGCTTTTACACAAAACAAAAAAACTTTCCATTTCACTGTTGACAAAGAGACAGTCGGTCGTTTAGTCGGCATATTTTAACATCCCTAGTTTGTACATGTGTTTAAATAGCATAAATGGACTGTAAATTCCAATAATTTTTTTTTTTTTAATTGTGTGTGGGGGGGTTATATTTTTCCCCGTTAGTAACGGTAATATGTATATACTGTATATATATATATATATATATATATATATATAAAGATTGCAATCAGTGTTTCCTCGTGTGTCCTTTACAGTGTTCCATTTCAGAATATATTTAGATATGTATTTGTATTTATATATTTATAGAATATATAATTTTTATATTTGCAGGTTTTTGTTCAATTTCCATTGCTGTACATTGACCCCTCCAGCTAAAGGAAATGTGTTTATGAATACATATTTTTGTTTATATATATTTTTTTCATCAACTGGGGTTTTCTTGAAACCGCACATATCTACCTGGCGATAACGTTTGATTGTTCTTGGTTTTAGTTTCACCTGTTCCATCTACCAACAATTTATTATGTCATGACAAACTGAGAGCATAAAAAAAAAACATTTTTTTTTATTTGTTTGTTTTTCAAAGCAGATTGGAGATTTTTTTTTCTCACCACATCAACACACATCTGGGAATTTTTTTTAATTTTAATTCAAGTAAAGTCTATTAATACAGCCCTTTGCCACAGTCCAAGAAATCACATTTCACGTGGAAATCGGCAGCATCGCTGAGTGTCGACCTCCACGAGGCGAGGTAACAGCCACCGTTTCGAACGTGACCTGAAAGTCGGACGAATGCTGCCGGCCGACGATGAAGCCGTCGCCTCCCTATCACCCTCCACGACGTGAAGCGTATACTCACTCATTAGGAGGCAGAGAGCCGTCTCCATGTCGTCTTCCCCCCAGCCCACGCCGTCTGTCTGTCTCCTCTCTGGTCTCTCCGTTGCCTCAACGCCGTCTGACTTTACCCACGGAAGAGGCCCCCAGTAACCTCAGTCTGAACACAATGAACTGAACCCAACCCTTGACCTTCAGTCGAGCGACTGGCTGTGAAAAAGAGTGGAGTCGTCGGAAATCGGCAATGGGGCGTCGACGAGCTTTCGGGGGGAAGCGCGCGAGGAAAAGGGAATTTTCGCGGAGGATCTTCCGGCACGTTGCTTGAATCATCGCCGGGAGACTCTGCATCCGGAGAAGGTTCAGGACTTTAACCTTTTTAACCAAGTTAAAAGCTTCTCGGACAGAGTGATGCTGCGAAATGACAAAGAATCAATCCAAATATAACCACCAACCATAACCACAACCCCACTGCGCGTGTGATATTCTTTGTTAAGAAACAAAATCCCTCAGTAATGCTCTAGTATTACTATTAATTGAGTTAACTTTTTATTTCCGTATATTTGATTATGTATATCCAAATGTATACTTATTTATAGGTCTTTTGATTTCACATTTTCAAGTTTTATTCAATTTTTCTTAATATTATTTGGTGTTTATTCTAATTTATTTAAATTATTTGAAAATCAATTTTCATTGTTATTTTAACCAATGTAATTTTTAAATGCCGTTTTCCGATCATTGTATTTGAATGTTTTAGAGCATTGTGCAATTGAAGGTTTTCTTTTTAAAATGGGTTTTTTCAGTGTGTGTGTGTGTGTCCCTCGGCAGATCTCACTTCCTGTTGACTGTGGTTTTGCTGATTTTCTATAAAATGGCCTCACATTTCCTGTTAACTGCTTCATCTGGCCTTCACCATGTACCGTGTTGTTCGAACATTTGTGAACCCTTGTGAATTTTCTGAATTTCCACATAGATTTGGCCTTAATTATGATCATATCCTCAGCTACAGCCCTAATTATGATCATATCCTCAGCTACAGCCCAGTTAAATAATAAACAACAATATAAATATTATACATGTTCATATATATTTTGTTACAGCTGAGGCTAGTGAGCCCAAGCGCAAGACAGACAGGAATAGTGGTAAAATAAGAACTGGGATTTATTGAAGGGATCAAGGCGGTAAGAGGATGGCAGGCAGGGCTGGCAGACGGGGAAGGTCAGGCAAGCAGGGTATTTAGATCAGGAAGGGCACGGAGGCAGATGGGGAAGGTCAGGCAGGCAGGCATGGAACCAGCGAGTTGGTAATGGGGAAAATCACGGCTACCTCTGGTAATGTATGAATAAGTTGTAAGTCACTTTGGACAAAAGTGCCGGCTAAATGGCGTAATGTCGGCTATTGGCTAGGTTTTTGTCATGTGAGTACGAGGAAAGAATTGCCTACTGTAGCACGCTTGTGACACAGTTTCGGGTGTCGGCACAGCAGGTTACGAAACTTAATAGTCCAAACAGAACGGCGCTCAAGGGCACTCCCAGCAAAATTCCTCTCACGCTCTCGAGTCCGCCCTTTGTTGACGTTTAAAATGTGCTATTACTTCATATCCTGCTGTTTCACATTCCATCACTGTAGTATAAATGAGAACAGCCTGTTGAGTCAAAACAGAGTTGTTTTGCAGGACATAGCTCCCAGTTTACACAGGTCCTGCACCCAACATTTGACAAACAATTGCTTTTTGAAGGAAGGTGAATCCTTTTGAGAATGTACCTCCTGATCCCTGCTGCGGTTCTACTGTCGCACCTCTTCAGGCCTATTTGGGGTAAGAAACAAGTTCATGGTGGCTGTGATCAACACAGACTTTCCTCTTAATGAGAGTTTTGAGCATCGTATTGACAAGGCGACCAATAGGGAAATAACGTGCATCCCTTCGCTGTGATCCCCAGCGGGCTCCTGGCTCCTCAGCTCGGATGAGCGTGTCGTGGCCGAGGTTGGGAAGGACGTCATCCTGCACTGCCGCCTGGAGCCCCCCTGCGACGTGGAGCGCCTGACGCTGGAGTGGTCGCGGCGGGAAGGCGGCCCCTTGAGGCCTGGCTACGATTACGTGTACGTCTACCGAGGCAGGAAGGAGGTCCCGCAGCAGAAAAGCCGCTCGTTCTCCGGGAGGACGATGCTGATCCAAAACCGTCTGAGAAAAGGCCACGTATTCCTGAAATTGAAAAACGTGACGTCCACAGACTCAGGGGAGTACACGTGCTTAATCCCGAAGCTAAACAGCAAGAAGAAGGAGTGTAAAATCCATCTGGATGTCAGTAAGTACCGTTACCGTTATCGAGGATATTTTTCATGTCGGTTTTGGCTCAACAGGGAACCTTTCAGACCAAAGTGCTTTAAAGAGCAAGTGAACCTGGCAATGTTGTCACTTTTCAATACGAAATGATATGAATCCAGATCCTATTGAGGTTATTGTGACAACTTTTCACGGGTGTAACCCATCAAAATCAATACCATCACCCACCATCCAATAACTCAAATAAGACTTACAAACCGAATGTCTTCACGAGGGCTTTATGGTTCTTTGCTCTGCGATAAGAGCCATTCTTTCCCGGGTCGCGCTTGTTCCGATTCTGTTCGTTTTCTGATATTTTTTCAGCGCAGTACTTGCAGAGGATCGTCCTCGAGCCCGCCAGTGAAGAAGACACCTTGTCCGCACGACAAGCGCTTGAAGAGGAAGTGCCGGTCGTCCAAGGTGAGGCTACGCTGGGTGTCTTCACCGTCTGTTTGTCTTCTGCTGATCGAGATCTGATCCGATCCCTCTGGGGGGTGGCCGCAGCACTTTGCATATTTTTCTACCGGCAAAGTGATAAAGTGGCCCCTGGTCTGGTCCACCTCAGCTCAGGGTTGCCAAACGGGTGGCCCGGGGCCCGCATCACTTCCGCTGTGGGCTTCTAATCAGGTTTTTTATCTGGCTTCGAATAAAATGTGTGGGGCATGTGGGGGGGGGGGCGGGGGGGGGGGGGGGGGGGACTTGCCACGGTATCCAAAATACAATGTTCTCCTGGATGTGGAGATCGTAAACTAGGAACTGCACTCGCACGCAGGTGAGGTCAATGGGACTCCCATGGAAGCCATCATCGTCCCTGTGCTGATGGTTGTGCTCCTCGTGTCTTTGGGATTATTCATCTTTATCCTCAAGAAGCCTCTCGCAGACGAGGTGAGTCTCATGCTCATAACAAAGCATTTAGGGACTTCGCCAGCAAGCGACGACATTGCCATCCCCGTGCAAACGTGGCCGCTCCCACAAATTATCCCCTAATTAGTCATGTGACTGCTATGTAAGTAAGTGATGGGGTAAATGACCAGATTCACCAGTGGTACATGGCAAACACGTGGTTCACATATGCCGAGGAATATTGGTATTTCAAATATTTATCGTAACATATTATATAATCAATGTTTATATTTAGAAAATGTCACTGCTGTAAAATCAAACGAGATCTGTCAATAAAGTTATGCACATGATCATAAAGTGTCATAGATGGTTACTAGTGGAACAAATGAACGCCGAGACGGTCAATTCTGACAAAAAAACATGATTTTAATTCAATGAAGTTGAGACTGTATAAACTCGTAAATCAATTTGACGAAACTCACCTGACCTCCCCATCGCTGTTCTCTCTCCTCTCTCTTCCGACAGTGCCGACATTACAGCTCGGTCGAAGAAACCGGCAAGTCAGAACTCTGTGCCGTGCGGGCAGCCGCTCTGACGTAGAATGCCTTGCTCGAGAGGACCCTAATGCAGTAGTAGTCAAAATAAATCTTCTATCTCAACAGAGCAGGGTTACTGAACCAGTAACCAGTAAGTATCATGTTCAAACACAAGTCATCTTTGGGGTTTAAACAGGTTTATTTATATACAGTATAATGTAACTAAATAGGGGAAATAAATAATGTATAGCTGCCTCTGGCTTCACATCAATGTTTCTAAAAGTGGAGGTACTTTGGGTACTGTATGGGCTACTCTGAAAATGAAAACATAATGTGTTAAAAAATTTGGCAGCTAAATTAAATCAACGCATACGATGCACATACATTTTTACATTTTACATTTTTAATTCAAAACAAGCTTGACAAGTAGGATCGAATGAGAGCAGCCCATGTGATCCAGAAAGCACTCTGCACGTGGAATGCTGGGACGCCTGGTTTTTTTTTTTGGCGCAAACGGAGACGCTTACGGGAAAAGATCAATGCACATTAAACCATACTTGACTCTTTTCCAACTGTCACACCCAAGATCAACTTTGCAGACGGCTTCATAAGGAAAACATACCTGAGCTTTCGGGTGTGGAGTGGTTCCTGTTCGACCGGTCCGGCGACTAGTTTGGCATTTGTTTGGAATTTAGGAGTCTTAGCTATTGTCCCTTCTGATGGGAAAATCTTCTCTAAGAGGAATTTAAACAAGCAGCAAATGAAAGGGAAACACAGGCTACACGAGCACAATACCCTTACTGTTCTTTATGAAAAATAACTCCGTATTTACCTTGAATGGCACTGTTGGGGCCTCGTGAATTTGTGTTTCCTCTCCGATCATGATCATGATTAATCTGTTTCCCAGTGTTATAAAGAGGCTTTAAGAAGAGTCTCATTTTCGGATTTGATCTGTGTTGTAATGGGTTGGGACTAAAATGTGTCGGAGGCGCATCCCTGTTTTCCGTCAGCTCCAGTAACAGGAAAAGTAGTTGGGATGTACGTGATTCCTGAAAAATCCCCCCGAAAAACAGATGTGTCCGGTGTGTTTTGAATGCGCAGAATGTTTTGAACGTGAGAAGAAATATTGACGAACCACATAAGAGCTTTTAAAGTCCAGGGGTTTATGAATTAATTAAAATGCCGATGCATGGATGGATGGATGGAAGTCAGCAGCATGTAAATTTTTTACTTTGTTCAAATGTTATTAAATCCTGAATATCAAAAGACAATGGATGAAATGAAAATAAAATGCCTGCCGCTTATTGCTGATTTTCTCAATTCATTTTCACCCATTGGCCAGTTGTTAGAGCGCCACCATCATGACAATCGGTTCCATGCTACAATATACATACACAGTTGTTAAACCTTGTACGTTTTAATTTAGTTGGTAGTTTTAATGATACAGTTTTGTTCTTTTTCAGTGTGATTTTGGTGCTATCGGACCCTTCACTTTACCCGAAAAATGCATTAATTTATTTTTCCCCTCTTCAATCTGCACACAGTCCAAAGCTGAAACAGCTTTTTAGAAAGTTTTGCAACTGTATTAGAAAATAGGATGCCGAAATATTACCTTTACATCAGTTTTAGCAGCACGTTGATCCTTCATTCAGCTAGAATTATCACTAGTGCCAGTTTGCTCTAGTCCAACCCCCCCCCCCCCCCTCCCCCGATGATACCAAAAGGTCACATGAAAACACTGCAGACTACTGATTGGTCACAGAGAATCGTCACTAAGTCATTGCATCCCTGCGTCATCATTACACGAGACAGGACATGTTATACTGTAGTCCTCGGGGTCTTTAAAAAAGGGAATTTGAGACGCAAACTTCTGAAATACAAGCAGTTCATTAGACGTCTGAGCAGAGAGGAAAGAAGCTCATTTTAATTTTTGCATGCAAAATTCCTGTGGAGTATTTCACAGTGGCCTTTTCGGCAGATTTTGTAACACCTTTTCCAAAGCAGCCAGCGAGCAATCACCGGTGCAGCTGTGAAATGTTTGCAAGAGCTCACGCAAGTTAACATATTTGTAGCAGCTCTGCCCGCCACACGCCGCCCGAGCGCTGTTTTCATATTCCTCCGACACAGAAACACAGGCGATGGGGTTGAAAACACAAGTTTATTGTAGAGTGTGGGCAAGGTGGAATAAGCCCGGAGCAGATGGACACAGGTCATGACAGGGAGTCCTTTCCTGTGTGTGTGGGGGATGGGATTTTTACCTGTTGCTTGATTACTCTAACAAGCAACAGGCGTACAGCCACCCTGATCCTGGGCCCGATTACCTAGACCCAGGAAAGGTGTGGCTGCTTAAACCACAACTCCCCCACACCACAAACCCCCAACACCAAACTGAGGCCGAGGAGGATCCCTGGCTGAAGCCTACGCCCCAATGGTAGTCTACTATCAACGTTCTATTTCATAGTCAAAGCCAGATTGGTTGCCATTACAATATAAGGTTGTATTCCATTCCAGACAAGTAATTTATCTGTTATGGAATACATAACAAATTAACATTGACCTCAATAAATTAACATTAACCTTAATAAATTAACAATAACCATAATAAATGAGCCTTAACATTAATAGATTACCAATAACCTTAATAAACTAACATTAACCTGAATAAAACACCGTTAACCTTAAAAAAATAACAATAACCTTAATAAATGAACGTTAACCTTCATAAATGAACAATAACCTTCGTAAATTAACATTAACCTTAATAAATAAACAATCACAGAAATTAATTAACATTAACCTTAATAAATGAACCTTAACCTTAATAAGTTAACATTAACCTTAATAAATGAACATTAACCTTAATAAATGAACCTTAACCTTAATAAATGAACATTAAGCTTTATAAATTACTTTAACCTTAATAAATGAACCTTAACCTTAATAAATGAACCTTAACCTTAATAAATTAATATTGATCTTAATAAATTACTATAACCTTAATAAATTAACCTTACCCTTAATAAATGAACATTAACCTTAATAAATTAACCTTAAACTTAATAAATGAACATTAACCTTAATAAGTTAACCTTAACCTCAATAAATGAACATTAACCTTTACAAATTAACCTTACCCTTAATAAATGAACATGAACCTTAATAAATGAACAATAACCTTAATAGATTAACATTAACCTTAATAAATGAACATTTACCTTAATTAATTAACATTAGCCCTAATAAATTAAAATTAACCATAATAAATTAACCTTAACCTTAATAGATTAACATTAACCTTAATAAATGAGCATTCAAGATTCAAGATTCAAGAGGTTTATTCGTCACATACATATACATACTTTCAGACATACACTACTCACAAAAAGTTAGGGATATTCGACTTTCGGGTGAAATTTCAGGATGAACCTAAAATGCACTATAATCTTTACAGGTGAACTTAATTTGACCTTCTCTAAACTTTTGAATGCACATGTCCAACTGTTCAATGTTTCAGTACTTTTTGCACAACTTGCTGTTCTCTCACAAGGAGCTGAACGGCAAAATTCACAACAGGCGTTTGATCCATGAATCGACCAATACATTTCCTGGTTCAATTAGAATTGGTATTTAAACAGTCCTCTTCATCATGCTGTTCACATTTTGACATCATGAGACCAAGACGACACCTAACAACTGATCAACAGTACCTCGCCATTGGGAGGCTTCAAACAGGATGTTCTCAGAGGGAAGTGGCCACTGAGCTTAGAGTGTCACAGAGTGTCATCAGCAGGTTGCAACAGAGATACAGAGACTGGAAGAGTCACAGAAAGGCATAGAAGTGGACGTCCTTTGGCCACATCCCACACTGATGAGCGCTTCATTGTGAACAGTGCCCTGCGGAACTGGATGATGATGCCACTCAACTCCAGGCACATTTAAGGGAGGTGAGAGGCACCCAAGTGTCACGTCAGACCGTTCAAAACCGTTGACATCAGCGTAGTCTGCATCCTAGACGACCTGCAAGGCTACCTGACCACACCACCAGGCACAGGCATCATCGTCTTGCACGGGCCAGGGAGCATTTACGCTGGACGAGGGACCAGTGGCCTCAGTGCTGTTCTCTGATGATTCACATTGAGCAGAAACGATGGCCGCCAACGATGTTGGAGACGTCAAGGAGAGCGATATGCATCAGCCACTGTTGTCACCAAACGAGCCTTTGTTGGTGGTGGTGTTACAGTGTGGGCAGGTGTGTCTAGTCAATACAGAACTGCCCTACACTTTGTGAATGGTACAGTGACAAGCCCATACTACCTGAATAACATCATTCATCCAGTCATTGTGCCACTGCATGAACAACACAGGCCTCATTTCATCTTCATGGATGACAATGCTCCAGCTCATCGAGGTGGCATCATTAGGGAACGGCTGCTGGAGACTGGGGTACCTCAAATGGAGTGGCCTGCACTTTCTCCAGACCTGAATCCCATAGAAAACCTATGGGATCAGCTGAGTCGCCGTGTAGAGGCTCGTAACTCTGTACCCCAGAACCTCAATGACCTGAGGACCGCCCTTCAAGAAGAGTGGGGGGCCATGCCTCAACAGACAATAAGTCGACTTGTGAACAGCATGAGACGTCCTTGTCAAGCTGTAATTGATGCTCAAGGGCACATGACAAGTTATTGAGACATTGACATTTTTTGTTGTGGTAAACCCACCACTGTTGTTGGCTTTTGTTTCAATAAATTGTTTGAGATGAGGAAATCACCATTGCTTGCTTCTACTTAAATGCCCTACTTTCATGATATAATATCATTGTAGGGTGAACTTTTTACATTTTCCATAAATGTCACCCGAAACCCAAATATCCCTAACTTTTTGTGAGTAGTGTATATGCAGTAAAATATCTTTGCAACGCACCCGGAGATTATGCACAATAGTGACTAGAGTGAGCATAATAGCTGACCTAATTCCTACCAGGCTAACTAACTGAAACTCACTGATTCCTAAAACGTGATGCAGTTAGTGAATAGAATAATATATTATCCTTAATTAATGAACATTGACCTTAATAAATTAACCTTAACCTTCATAAATTAATATTAGAAGAAGAATCTTTAATTGTCATGCAACACACCACACTACAACACGTGCATACACACACACACATGCTTTAGATGGTGGCCACTGCATTTGACTCATCCTTCCTCCGGGGGGGCACAGCCAGGAGCAGTGGGCAGCATTCGACGACGCACCCAGGGACCCGGTACCAAATGTCCATCGCTGGTCAGACGATGATGTGTGCATGTTTTTGGTGGGGGTCCTTACCGATGGTAGGTGGAGGAAACCCCATGCGAGCCCGGTGAGAACATGCAAACTCCACACAGAAAGGGCCCCAATTGGGAGATAACCTGCCGGAGCACGGTGCCACCAGCGCCCCAGGCGGGAATCGAACCCAGGTCCTTCTTGCTGTGAGGCAAGAGTGCAATGCACTGCACAGTGCCACAAGTAACCTTAATTAATAAACATTAACCCCAATAAATGAACCTTAACCTTAATAAATGAGCAATAACAGTAAAAATAATGAATAATAATAATAATAATATGATAATAATAATAATAATGAAAAATAACAGTAATAAATGCGTACATCGTTTCGTCACACACGTCACACTCACTAACCTGGACCCGGTGCTGCTGCAGCTGTTTTTCCCCATTTGCCGCTGTCCGTGGTCCTGAATCCTGATGCTCTGTTTATACTCCTCCCTCTCTCTGTCTATCTCCCTCTCGCCCTCTCTCTCCCTCTCTCCCTTTCTCCCTTTCCCCCTCTTCCTCCCTCCCTCTCTCCATCTTTCTCTCCCTCTATTTGATCTCTCTCTCTTTCTCTCTCTCCCTCTCTCTGTCTATCTCCCTCTCGCCCTCTCTCTCCCTCTCTCCCTTTCTCCCTTTCCCCCTCTACCTCCCTCCCTCTCTCCATCTATCTCCCTCTCGCCCTCTCTCTCTCCCTCTATTTGATCTCTCTCTCTCTCTCTCTCCCTCTCTCTGTCTATCTCCCTCTCGCCCTCTCTCTCCCTCTCTCCGTCTATCTCCCTCTCGCCCTCTCTCTCCCTCTCTCCCTTTCTCCCTTTCCCCCTCTACCTCCCTCCCTCTCTCCATCTATCTCCCTCTCGCCCTCTCTCTCTCCCTCTATTTGATCTCTCTCTCTCTCTCTCCCTCTCTCCATCTATCTCCCTCTCTCCCTTTCCCCCTCTACCTCCCTCCCTCTCTCCATCTATCTCCCTCTCGCCCTCTCTCTCTCCCTCTATTTGATCTCTCTCTCTCTCTCTCTCCCTCTCTCCGTCTATCTCCCTCTCGCCCTCTCTCTCCCTCTCTCCCTTTCTCCCTTTCCCCCTCTACCTCCCTCCCTCTCTCCATCTATCTCCCTCTCGCCCTCTCTCTCTCCCTCTATTTGATCTTTCTCTCTCTCTCTCCCTCTCTCCGTCTATCTCCCTCTCTCCCTTTCCCACTCTACCTCCCTCCCTCTCTCCATCTATCTCCCTCTCGCCCTCTCTCTCTCCCTCTATTTGATCTCTCTCTCTCTCTCTCTCTCCCTCTCTCCGTCTATCTCCCTCTCGCCCTCTCTCTCCCTCTCTCCCTTTCTCCCTTTCCCCCTCTACCTCCCTCCCTCTCTCCATCTATCTCCCTCTCGCCCTCTCTCTCTCCCTCTATTTGATCTCTCTCTCTCTCTCTCTCCCTCTCTCTGTCTATCTCCCTCTCGCCCTCTCTCTCCCTCTCTCCGTCTATCTCCCTCTCGCCCTCTCTCTCCCTCTCTCCCTTTCTCCCTTTCCCCCTCTACCTCCCTCCCTCTCTCCATCTTTCTCCCTCTCGCCCTCTCTCTCTCCCTCTATTTGATCTCTCTCTCTCTCTCTCTCCCTCTCTCCGTCTATCTCCCTCTCTCCCTTTCCCCCTCTACCTCCCTCCCTCTCTCCATCTATCTCCCTCTCGCCCTCTCTCTCTCTCTCTCTCTCTCCCTCTCTCCGTCTATCTCCCTCTCGCCCTCTCTCTCCCTCTCTCCCTCTCGCCCTCTCTCTCCCTCTCTCCCTTTCTCCCTTTCCCCCTCTACCTCCCTCCCTCTCTCCATCTATCTCCCTCTCGCCCTCTCTCTCTCCCTCTATTTGATCTCTCTCTCTCTCTCTCTCTCCCTCTCTCCGTCTATCTCCCTCTTGCCCTCTCTCTCCCTCTCTCCCTTTCTCCCTTTCCCCCTCTACCTCCCTCCCTCTCTCCATCTATCTCCCTCTCGCCCTCTCTCTCTCCCTCTATTTGATCTCTCTCTCTCTCTCTCTCCCTCTCTCTGTCTATCTCCCTCTCGCCCTCTCTCTCCCTCTCTCCGTCTATCTCCCTCTCGCCCTCTCTCTCCCTCTCTCCCTTTCTCCCTTTCCCCCTCTACCTCCCTCCCTCTCTCCATCTATCTCCCTCTCGCCCTCTCTCTCTCCCTCTATTTGATCTCTCTCTCTCTCTCTCTCCCTCTCTCCGTCTATCTCCCTCTCTCCCTTTCCCCCTCTACCTCCCTCCCTCTCTCCATCTATCTCCCTCTCGCCCTCTCTCTCTCTCTCTCTCTCTCCCTCTCTCCGTCTATCTCCCTCTCGCCCTCTCTCTCCCTCTCTCCCTCTCGCCCTCTCTCTCCCTCTCTCCCTTTCTCCCTTTCCCCCTCTACCTCCCTCCCTCTCTCCATCTATCTCCCTCTCGCCCTCTCTCTCTCCCTCTATTTGATCTCTCTCTCTCTCTCTCCCTCTCTCTGTCTATCTCCCTCTCGCCCTCTCTCTCCCTCTCTCCGTCTATCTCCCTCTCGCCCTCTCTCTCCCTCTCTCCCTTTCTCCCTTTCCCCCTCTACCTCCCTCCCTCTCTTCATCTATCTCCCTCTCGCCCTCTCTCTCTCTCCCTCTATTTGATCTCTCCCTCTCTCTCTCTCTCTCTCTCTCTCTCTCCCCCTCCATTTCCCACTTCTTCATCTGTTACTTTTTCCTCTCTTCTTGGTCGATGTTGATCGAATTAACTTTTTAGATCATTTATATACAGACTATCTATCTATCTATCTATCTATCTATCTATCTATCTATCTATCTATCTATCTATCTATCTATCTATCTATCTATCTATCTAGCTATCTATCTATCTATCTATCATCTATCATCTATCTTTCAATCTATCTATCTATCCACTCATCTATCGTCTATCATCTCTCCGTCCTATCTATTCTTATATCATTCCATCGATCATTTTATCCATGCTTATATCTATCCTTCTATCATCCTATCCTTCTATCCATCATGTATCTATCCTTCTATCCTTATATAATTATATCCATCCTTCTATCTATGCTTCTATCTATCCTTCTATCATCCTTGTATCTATCCATCCATCCGTACTTCCATCCATCCTTCTATCCTTCATCCATCCTTTCATCTTCCATTCCATCATTCCATCCATCCATCATTCCTTCCATCCCCCCTTCCATCATTCCATCCTCCCACCGTCCATCCATCATTCCACCCTTCCATCCATCCTTTCATCCTTCCATCATTCCATCCATCCTTCCATCCATCCATCATTCCATCCGCCCATCCTTCCATCCTTCAATCCATCCATCTATCCACCCATCCATCCATCATTCCATCCATCCATCCATCTATCCATCTGTCCATCATTCCATCTGTCCATCCTTCCATCCTTCAATCCATCCATCCTTCCATCCTTCCATCCTTCCATCCTTCCATCCATCCATCCATCCTTCCATCCATCCATCCATTCATCTTTCCATCCATCTTTCCATCCGTCCATCCATCCATCCATCCATCCATCTTTCCATCCATCCTTCCATCCACCCTCCTCCGCCCCCGCACGAGCCCCTCGCAGCATCCCTCCTCGTGTCTCGTGCTCGCGGCCGCTGGGAGCCTCGGTGGGCGGGCGGCGCTGTGACGTCACGCAGAACGTCACTCCCTCCGTGCGTCTGGTCGCGGTGCTTGAAGACTGTCCCGGACGGTCCCGTTCCAATTGCGCGAGTCGTCCCTTTTGAGCCATTTCAAGTCAGTTTGTTGTGCCGATCTCAAAGATATGAAAACGGAATCCAAACTATTTCCACCTGAAGGACAAATGACCTACAAGACATTTATAACTCAATGACACATCAAATTCAAATTTAACTTAAGGAAAATCATTCACTTTTTTGGATGGAAGGACCGAAGTGAATGTCGATTATTCTATAAAGTCACGATTCATCGGACTTAGAACACTTTTCTTTTAGGTTTCGTCAAAGTATTTGGGAATCCAGGGCTCCGTTACAGATCATGCATTTAGTTGAGGTGGGCAGGGGGATTGTCATTCAAACGCCCGTTCCTTTTTGCATTTTTTCATTTTCAAATTAGACGTCAGAATTTCACGAGTCCCGACTCGAGCGCAATGCATCGTGGGCTTTGTCTTTCGCGCCGCGGCGGGGTAGCGACCGATCGAGCGCTCGGCGGAGAGTTCGTTTTGATCCGTCCGTCCGGGTCCGCCCAATCGCTGGGAAGCGGCCAGAACGCGCGACCGTCCATCCCCGCTGCGTGTGAGGCTGCTCTGCGTGTCGGGGCGCGAGTGGGAGCCTTGCAGGAAAAAAAATACAAATAAAAAAAATAACAATAAAAAAAATACAATAAAAATAGTAATAATAAGAAGAAGAAGAAGAAAAAAGACACCGGCAGTTCACAGTTTGGAGCCGTCCACCGAGCGGAGGGCTTGCTCCGTCTTGCACCGACCGAGGCGATGTCTGTGGCGGGCTTGAAGAAGCAGTTCCACAAAGCGACCCAGGTGAGAAACAGCAGCTTGTGTGGGGAAAGTGAGATGGAAAAATCAAAAAAAAAAAAAAAAAAAGCATCGCAACATATATTTATTTAGCGATTATTTTCGTAGCCATAACATTGTTTTCCCAGGATGAATACAGTCATATGTGTAGTGCGTGTTTTGGCAACGCACCACAGGGTGGAATAGCGCAGTTGTGGAATGAGTCCAAACAAGAGGTTTCCCCGCAGCCCCCAGAGCGGGTCATCTTTGGTTTTGCACGGGGAGCGCCGAGCGGGTTCGCACCCCCTCCCTCCCGGCCCTCCGGGATGAGGAGGCTGGGTGGAGGCGGCGATGCTTCCGAGCTTCCACCCTCCCGCCCCCGCCCCGTGATGCGCGCAACGGGGAATTCCCCGACATCCCTCCTCCCCCAGCAACAGATGGAGGAGGAGTGGAGCTTTTTGGACGGGAGGGAGAACTGCTCTACACCGGGAGTCCAAAGAACACAATGGAATGTTCCAGGATTTACGTGTTTTCCAGATGCATTGCCCGCCTGGGATCTCAGGAAAGACTTAACATTTCTAAGCCAGTCCCACAAAGAAGGTGCTTTAATGGACAGAAACCAGTCTGTTTTGATAGACACATTTTGCTGTTTTGTAATTTTCTTTTGTTTACATGTATTGGCAAGCACCCTGTACCAAAAATATAAAGTAGGGCTGTCATCTATCTCTCTATCTCCATCTGTCTGTCTGTCTGTCTGTCACATACTTCCCATTGATGATAATAATAATTATAACAACAATAATAATAAAAAATAACCTGTATGCCATCCTTCATACACAACATGCCACCCAAAGAAATTTACATTTATAGGCCATCAAATAATAATAATAATAATGGTAATAATAATAATAATAATAATAATAATAATAACAAATTAAAAATATTGTACTCAATTTCAACTTACTCCAAGCAACACTCTTTTGTTCTCCAAAATTTTGAGAACAACAGGGCCCCAAATTTAAATTATTGTGAGGATAATTGAAATAATCCTCACAATAATTGAAGGCCCTGTTGAGTGGATCAACGACATTTCGAACAGCCTCTGTCAATGAAAGTTAAATGATCTTTGTTTCATATTAAACTCTGTTTTGTGAAAAAGTACTGTGATGGTGGGGCTGCGGGAATATAAATCTGACCCCATGTTTGTTTTACACTTTACGTCAGATTTTTCATGTTCGCCGGAGTACAACATGCTCTTGCAGGTGCAAACATATTTGGGCTTGCAGAGAAAATCGGGCAGAGGGAAGAGATTTGGGCAAATTTTCCATGAGGACGTCCTCCAAATCTGCCGTGAGAGGGCTTGTATAACGGGGGGGGGGGGGGGGGGGGGCTCTTCCTCGAGGCATTCGCTGTTGGAAAAGAAAATATTATTTTCTCATCAGATCTTCGACTCTAACCCCAACATATTCAAACCGGAGATGAGTGTCAGGAAGCCAGGCAGACTGGAAACAGACGATGGCAGACCTCCATATTGGGGGGTGGGTGTTACTGTAACACATGTCCGCTGAGGCACCATGAGGGCCTCACTTGGCGCTGTCCGAGGTCCTGAATACTGATACAACACCTCTATGTTCACACTGGGCTCTCTCTCTCTCTCTCCCCCTCTCTCCCTCTCTCTCTCTCCCCCACTCACTCTCTCTCTCTCTCTCTCTCTCTCTCTCTCTCTCTTCTTCCCTCCTTTATCTTTCTCTCATCTTGGTCCATATTGATTTAATTCGCCGTGTGGATCATTCATATGCAGTACGGCATTCGGTCTGTTTACAATGATTTAGTGGAGTTCACATTCTCTCCCCCCACCCTCTCTCTCTCTCTCTCTCTCTCTCTCTCTCCCTCTGTCTGGGTCTCACCTTGCCTAATTAGACACCCGAAGTTGTGATCTAGTTTATCTTCATAATTCATATTTACACCAGGAAGAGTCTCCAAATACAGTATCTGGAGCTTCCCGGTAGGAAAGTCAGTCAGAAAGTTGACATCGATTTAATAATTTAATGCATTTATTATCTAATATTGTATATTATAATAAATGTGTATCTCATATAACTAAATTTATTTAATACATAAATTACAGTTAAGAATGTGGACTGTGAGCAAGCCAATCAGAGCAAGCCCTTGGACCCATGTGACTGATTTTAATGCATTAGAAGTTCATACCAAGAAAGCACCGCTGCTCTCACTGTGTGTGTGTGTGTGTGTGTGTGCGTGCGTGCGTGTGTGCGCCACCTTCCATTTGTCATTGTCTGTTGTCATGGTAACGTCTTCATTGGCTTGAATGAGATGGGCACTTTCTGCAGCCCCCCACGCCGCTTCTGCTCTGTGTTTTGGGTTAAACGTGTGTGTTAGAGAGTCCAAAAAGCGTCACCCCTGAACCCACTTGTTGAGCCTGTTTGTCCAACAATCGGCCAAGATGGCCGCCAGCAACAGCGGAGGGAAAGGCGAAACCTCGATACACCTGTCTGAATAAAACATGACTGTTCGAGAGAGAGAGAAAGAGAGAGAGAGAGAGAGAGAGAGAGAGAGGATCAAAGGTGTAATGTACAATGCAAAAAGAGGAGAGGGGAGGTGGATAATTATAATAACGTCATCTTTCATGACAGCGCGAGAAGTTGTGATGTCACACCTCGGCATTGACTCGGCCAATCAGAAGCGAGGAGGAGGAATCTCCAAAATAAAAGAATAGAAAGAAATTGTGTTCACCCTCACTCTATCTCTCTTTCTCTCTCTCCCTTCCTCCCACGATACAATACTATCACGACGCTCCATGTTTGGCAATGGACCAAGTGTTGCGGATAGTGTTCGTTCCCCTCTGACCTCGCCTAAAAGGTTTCAAATGCATCTTTTTTTCCACCGTTTCGCCTCCGCCCTCACGGAGCTTAAAATGCTCACCTTGAATTATACGTTCACAAGCAAGTCGATTAGTTTGCCGTGTCTCCATTATATGTCTCTTCAACTTTTTGTGTATGAGCGTTGGGATCGTTGTGACTGTAATACCTGCGTCGACCACCGGGGGGGCTAATAACGTGTTGGTTTTGTCGTCAGATTGTCTCTGTTTGTGTGGCGATTTGGACGTGGTGATAATATTAAATGACTTGAGAATGCTGTGACATACAGTTGACCACTGTAGGTCACGGCAAATGTAAATAAAAAAATTAGATTGTTGGCGTCAGAGCATCGTTACAATATCCCCGGGGGGAAATATTGCAATGCTATGCTGATTATTCAAGAGAATTTAGGAATGGATACAGATTCAATCCTCAATACAATAAACGTCATGAGGGGCGTCAGCCTGACCGGGTTTTAATTCAGATCAATAAATTAATAGCAATAAAACACAGAAATAAAATTCTAATAAACGTCGTGATGTCAGTGCATGAAAATCCTAAAGTAAATACAAATGCAAATACAGTGCAAACATCAAGATGAAACAGTACAAAACAATTATTTTTCTACCCCCCTAAGCTACGTATTCTCTCTCTCTCTCTCTCTCTCTCTCTCTCACT
>NC_137209.1:17458845-17473845 GCF_960531495.2 Zeus faber | reverse complement strand
GATCTGCTCCACCCACTGCTCTGTTGCGCAGTTTCACTCCCTCCGGGAAATTGCGATAGTTGTTCGTATAATAACTCAACCCATCTCTGCAATGTTTGCCGGAGTTTCAAGCTGAGCAAAATTGCGGCGACTTTTTACACATTAAACGTTCAAAGTTGATGGGACACTTAAATCTTTTGTCCTGAGAAGACGTTGTGCGTCATTCGGTGTTTACTGTTGTTGAATTCTAGGTTGATTTTACTGGAACACAACAGGAATAGTGTTTTCTTTTCTGACGGTTGGTCATCTTTCGAGAAAAAAGGAAACAGATAAGTACTTGAATATTTCCAGTTGTTTCTGTCGTGTGCAGAATGTGTATTATCACAGGAAGTGATTACACATCGCTCTTCCTTTAAAGGTGGTTAAAACTACAAAGAAAATTGCTTTTTTATTTCATGGACTTTGGAGAATTACAAAGAAAAGGGCTCCTCATCAAAAGTTATCTCACTTTCTCTCTCTCTCTCTCTGTCTTTGTTATTGCATGATGCTGAACTTCAGTGAGGTTTATAATTAAGTATCTCTCTCTCTTTCTATTTCTCTCTTTGCTGATGCAGTTTGTCCATGTTGGGAAGATGCTCTCTATCCCTCTATTCCGCTCTATAACTCTATACCAGTTCATACCCATAGAGCAGTGTAGAGGTATAGAGTGTTGTAGAGCAGCATCTCTATCCCTCTGTACCGCTCTATAGAGTGGTATCTCTATAGGCTCTGGACCTCTATACCGTTCTTTATCTCTATACTGCTCTGTACGCTCTATACCTGACAACTGTTCTATACCTCTATACTGCGCTATATGCCATATACCTCTCTATACCTCTCTTTACTGTCTATACCTGTATACCCTATACTGTGCACTTTACCTCTACACAGTAACTCTACACAACTTTATACCTCTATACCACTCTATACCGCTCTATTCTGCTCTATACGTCTATACCACTTTATACCTCTATACCACTCTATACCACTCTATACTGCTCTAACCTCTAGACCACTTTATACCTCTAAACCACTCTATACCACTCTATACTGCTCTATACCTCTTTACCACTTCATACCTCTAAACCACTCTATACTGCTCTATACCTCTTTACCACTTTATACCTCTAAACCACTCTATACCACTCTATACTGCTCTATACCTCTTTACCACTTTATACCTCTAAACCACTCTATACCACTCTATACTGCTCTATACCTCTTTACCACTTTATACCTCTAAACCACTCTATACCACTCTATACTGCTCTATACCTCTATACCACTTTATACCTCTCTACCACTCTATACCACTATACTGGTCTATACCTCTATTCTGCTCTATACCTCTATACCGTTCTATACCTCTATACTGCTCTATAGGTTCTATACCTCTATACTGCTCTATATGCTCTATACCGTTCTATACCTGTATACCTCTCCATACTGTCTAGACCTGTATACCTCTCTATACCTCTATAGTGCACTATTCCTGTATACCGCTCTATACCTCTATAGTGCACTATACCTCTATTTAGTACCTCTCTACCGCTCTATACCGCTATACACCTTTATACCTCTATACCACTTTATACCACTCTATACTGCTCTATACCTCTACACCACTTTATACCTCTATACCACTCTATACCGCTCGATACCACTCTATACCACTCTATACTGCTCTATACCTCTATACTGTTCTATACCTCTATACCGCTCTATACCTTTCTGGAACTCTGTTGGTTTTGTGTTAAAAATCACATATGAAAATGGTGAGACATTTCAGACGTCTTTCGGCAACCCACCGAATATGACGCCACTGCAGCTATGTTTGTATTGGTGATTTATTTTGTCCATTCCCCTGTATTATTTCAAAACACTAATTGTGGTAAATATCACTCAAATTATTGAGGTTGATCGTCTGTGGGAAACAGCAACATATCCAAGAGCTGCGCGAGATGTCGAGAGGGAAAGGGAGAGGGAGGGCGAGAGAGTGGGAGTGAGAGAAAGAGATGCACTGAGGAAGATTGAAATGTGGATGTATTGTGTAATAATGTGCCAGTGCACAGTTATGGCGGGGATACTTCCTCTGGCACTGTGTGTGTGTGTGTGTGTGTGTGTGTGTGTGTGTGTGTGTGTGTATGTGTGTGTGTGTGTGTGTGTATGTGTGTGTGTGTGTGTGTGTGTATGTGTGTGTGTGTGTGTGTGTGTGTACGTGTGTGCGTGCGTGCGTGCGTGCTTGTGTGTGTGTGAGCACCCCCGCAGTTTGCAGTCAGATCCTCGTGTCCATGGCAACTGCATCTTCCTACTCGTCTCTCCCTCTTTCTATTCCTCTCTTTATCTCTCCCTGCCTCCTGGCCATTGAGATGATTTGTTCTCCAGTTGTATTTATTATTATGTTTTTTAAATATTTACTTTTAACCATTCGTGTTGTTACCGTCCTCCCCAAACCCCAAACAAAAAGAGTTCAAGATGAGCCTCTTTTATCGAGGCTTTTCAGGAAGTAACAAGGTTTGCGTATGACAACAAGTCCAGTCACTCAAAGTGGCTCTTCGGCCTCATGCTTCAGGGTGCGCTGTGGGGCGTGGCCCCGGTCCCGCCCCGTCCAGGAAGAGCCCGAGCCAAGAACGGGCTGATCGCCATCACGACATTTGCATAGTTCTGCGTATGAGTTAAACCTTGAACTTTGGTGAACTTGGACACGCAGAGTCGTGGAGTCGACAGATAGGGAAGCAGCGCTGGCCGCGTTGGACCTATGGAGGGGCGTTTTGTCATGCTGACAGGTTTGGCTCTTTTTTTGGGACTCTGTAAAATTATGTATTTAATTGTTGGACCCATCGTTTGTTTGATTCGGCGAGGGAGGACTTCCTGGGTGGGTTAGGGTTAGGGTTAGGGTTAGGGTTAGTATTATTATAATTATTATTATTATTATTATTGGGTATTATTTTGGTTTTCATTATCATGAAAGTGAAGTCAATGTGACGGCCACACGTGGCTTTATGTGAGTCTGTGTTCATGTCCATATCATCATTAGTTTGTTGTTGTTGTTGTTGTTGAAAATGAAAAGGCAGTTTGACGCACCCTCATCAGCAGGAGCTTCTGGTATCGGGAGCACGATAGAAACCCTCGGCCTGGAGCCTGGGGAGCAGAGTGCCTTGCTCCAGGGCACTCTGGCAGGCCTAGTTGGCCAAGGAGGGAGACTTCAACTGGGATCTTTGTTTGAAGACACAGTAGCTCTTCCTCTCTGTCACAGGGTGTGTGTGTGTGTGTGTGTCTGTGTTTGTATGTGTGTGTGTGTGTATGCCTGCGTGTGTGTGTGTGTGTGTGTGTGTGTGTGTGTGTGTGTGTGTGTGTGTGTGTGTGTGTGTGTGTGTGTGTGTGTGTGTGTGTGTGTGCGGAATTACCGTGTGCACAGAGACAATGAGGTCCAGACAGGAATGGATGAGGCAATAAACACAGAAGGAACTCCGAAATGTCACCGATCTTCCCATTTGATTGATACCGGAAGATACGGAAATAAGTGTCCGAATGAATGGCTCTCTCTCTCTCTCTCTCTCTCTCTCTCTCTCTCTCTCTCTCTCCCTCCATCTTTTTTTTGCTCTCTCTTTCCTTCCTCCCCCCGTTGTCTCTATTGCTCTCTTTCTATCTCTCTCCCCCTCTGTCAGGAATCGATCTATCCGTCTTCTTCTCTCTTCTTCCCCTCCACTCGCCCCTTCATCTGAACAGCCCATACTTTTGATAGTATGCTTGTGTTAAATCTCTCTCTCTCTCTCTCTCTCTCTCTCTCTCTCTCTCTCTCTCTCTCTCTCTCTCTCTCTCTCTCTCTCTCTCTCTCTCTCTCTCTCTCTCTCTCTCTCTCTCTCTCTCTCTCTCTCCCCCATCCTGTCCGTCCCTCGTTTGCAACATCCCATCGAAAGAGTTTCCTTGCCGCTGGACTTTTGAGCTGCATGGACAGTGACCAATCACGGTCCGGTCCATGCCCCGCCCGTCGTTTTGACGCCATCGGAACCACAGCAGCGTTTATTTCCCGATGACTTGGAACTCGTTCTATCTGTGTTTTTATGTTGTGTGTTTTTTTTTTTGTTTTTTTTTTACAGAAAGTCAGCGAGAAGGTTGGAGGAGCGGAAGGGACCAAACTTGATGATGACTTCAAAGAAATGGAAAAGGTAGTAAACTTTCGGCCTGCCTGTCTGTCTGTCCGTCCATCCGTCCATCCGTCTGTCTGTCCGTCGGTCCATCCGTCCGTCTGTCTGTCTGTCTGTCGGTCTGTCTGTCTATCTATCATTCTGAATCTGTTGCTCTTTGGTCCTACAGAAGGTGGACACCACCAGCAGAGCAGTGTTGGACATCATGACAAAAACCACAGAATACCTCCAACCAAACCCAGGTAACAAACACACACACACACACACACACACACACACACACACACACACACACACAACACACACACACAGACACCGACATCACACACACACACACACACACACACACACACACACACACACACACACACACACACATACCGAATACTTGAAATCTGACCCAATTCAGACATTCGTCTCCTCCTCTCTCTCCTCCCTCCCTTCCCTGGCAGCCTCCAGAGCCAGGCTGAGTATGATCAACACCATGTCTAAGATCCGGGGCCAGGAGAGGGGGCCCGGCTACCCTCAGGCCGAGACGGTTCTGGCCGACGCCATGCAGAAGTTTGGACGGGAGCTCGGGGAAGAGTCCAGCTTCGGTGAGAACCTCGTGGGCACCAGGGTTGCTGAGGCGCGGAGGATCGGAAGGTTCCGCACACCGAAGGTTCCCCCCACTCCCAATACAGCGCCGTGCGAGGCCCCAAGGTTGCGGACACAACGGTCGGAGGAACCTTTTTCCAAACTTACAACTACGAGTTTGTACCGAGACGTTCCATTCCAGCTCTTTCCTCTAATCTGTCAGAAACCGATCGATCGGTTTTAGAAGAAGTCATCTCCCTTACAGTATGGTGGCCATTGTTAAAGTGCGCACCAAACGGCACCCTTTTCGTACAGTAACTTCCGGGTATTCCGGTTAATGTGAAACCTTGTAAATATAATAAAGTCCTGGATCAATTTCTACACGGCTGAACCTCTGCAAAGCACAGGTGAGCACCCTGTGTCCGTCTGTCGCTTTGGGCTGGGAGAGGCTAACGGGATTGTGGAGGGGCCCGCCGGACCGGTCGAGTGTCGGAGGCGGAAATTGAATCTGTTTCGACAGAATGTCAGACGCTCCTCGGTCTGATAGAAGGCAGTGAGCCAGAATTCATTTCTTTAATCAGTGGCGGGATCGCTCTGTTCTCTTTGGATGATTATTGTTTTAGATTCGAATTCAGGAGCCACTTTGACTCCCTCCGGGGGAAGTAGAATATTTTACTAGTGGCTGAAGGGACACACACGGGTCAGACATGCGGCCGGTATAAGGTTACCACGCGAATCAAAGGTAGTGGCTTGAACGGAAGACGAAAATATTAAACCAGAAGTCAAGTTCTCTCTCTCTCTCTCTCTCTCTCTCTCTCTCTTTTTCTCTCTCTCTCCCCTCTTTATGCATGGACCTTCACAACACCACAATGTAGTTCTGTAACGTTTGCGAAATGCACTATCGATCCTGTGAGGGGCCACATTACCGAATACCATTTCTTTCATTTCTTAATTGTGCATAAGGCCGTGTGACTTCAGCAAAGCCTTTAAAACAAAAAAGTGTCTGAAAGGGGCCCCCAAAAAAGTGGAGGACTCTGATGTTGTGAAGAAGTATGAAAGACACTTTTTTCCTCATGGATGGACAAAGATAAAATAGCACCAACGCCTTTGAACTGAAGATGAAGCTTTATCAGATTGCATCATCATCGGTATGACAGTGTTGACAACGGTTTCCAATTACAAATGACTTATTATTATTTAATTGGAAACATGTTGTCAAATAAATAAGTGATACATTTTACATAACTAAAATGTTGAGAGCAACTATTTATGCTGTATTGTGTATAAAATGATGGCATTGTGAGAGCTATATGGGTGTGGCTTCAAATAGAATACTACTATTTGTACTACAAGTGTAAGTGCTAATACTGTGATCTCTCTATCCCTCCACCCCTAAAGGCACGGCTCTAATAGACGCTGGGGAGGCCATGCGGGAGCTTGGGGAGGTGAAGGATGCCCTCGACATGGAGGTGAAACAGAACTTCATCGACCCCCTACAGAACCTCCATGACAAGGACCTCAAGGAGATCCAGGTAAACAGCTAAACAGGCAACCCAACACAGACCCCAAAGAGACCAAGGTAAACAGCTAAACAGACAACCCAACAATGTCCTCCAAGATATCCAAGTAAACAGCCAAACAGGCACCCAGAGAGATCCAGGTAAACAGCTAAACAGGCACCCAGAGAGAGCCAGGTAAACAGCTACAGAGGTAACCCAACACAGACCCCAAAGAGATCCTGGTTAACAGCTAAACAGGCAACCCAACACAAACCCCAAAGAGATCAAGGTAAACACCTAAACAGGGAATTCAAAAATGTCCTCCAAGATATTCAAGTAAATAGCAAAACAGGAAACCCAACCCAGACCCCAAAGAGATCAAGGTAAACAGCTAAACAGGCAACACAACAATGTCCTCCAAGAGATCCAAGTAAACAGCCAAACAGGCACCTGCAGAGATCCAGGTAAACAGCTAAACAGGCAACCCAACACAGACCCCACAGAGAGCCAGGTAAACAGCCGAAGGGCAACCCATCAATGTCCTCAAGGTCCAAAAAAATAAATCATGGTCTAGTAACATACTGTATACTACAATTATGATTATTCAATGATTAAAAACAGGCCCAACAAAGCCCTTCATCAGATCATTTTTTGGAAAGAAACAACAATCTATAGGGACAAGTAACCGGCGTCAGCTGGTGTGGGAGGGGCCTGCTGCTGCTCCAGATTCTGGCCGCACCTCGTCTCGGGTCGGTCGGCGCGCCGTCTTTTCCTAATATTCCACGTGCACTGTGTGGTTTAACGCTTTAAAAATCTCGACGACATGGAGCCCGACTGTCCCAAAAAAGGGAACGGGGCATGAAAATGGAACAGGGTCGCTCGTGGCGTGCGGCAGGACCAGCTGCGTCGGTTAAATAGGTCAGCGATGGTAGCGTTTACTCTCTCTCTCTCTCTCTCTCTCTCTTCTCTCTCTCTCTCTCTCTCTCTCTCCCTCTCTCTTTGTATCCCTCTCTCTCTCTCTCTCTCTCTCTGTGCAGCACCACCTGAAGAAGATGGAGGGCCGTCGCTTGGACTTTGACTACAAGAAGAAGCGCCAGGGGAAAGTCCAGGATGACGAGATCAAACAGGCGCTGGAGAAGTTTGACGAGAGCAAAGACATCGCGGAGCAAAGCATGTTCAACCTGCTCGAGAGTGATGTAAGGGTGTGTGTGTGTGTGTGTGTGTGTGTGTGTGTGTGTGTGTGTGTGTGTGTGTGTGTGTGTGTGTGTGTGTGCGTGCGTGCTTCCATGCGTGTGTGTGTGTGTGTTCCAACTTATCCCAACCATAAATCACACAAAAACAGGATCTTCTTATTCGTCACTTTCACACTAAAACCCACTGAAACTGGCAGCATCTGAAGCTGCTCCAACAGACAAACTTCTTTTTATAGTTTAGTCTAAGAAATATAATATTAAATATAATATTGAATTGCAATACTCACCAAAGCACATCACTCAAAGAATCACAATGCACGTTGGATTAGCAGTAAGGTCATTTGTGTGGTGTCTGTTTGTGTGTGTGTGTGTGTGTGTGTGTGTGTGTGTGTGTGTGTGTGTGTGTGTGTGTGTGTGTGTGTGTGTGTGTGTGTGTGTGCGTGTGTGTGTGTGTGCGTGTGTGTGCGTGTGTGTGTGTGTCTAGATAGAGCAGGTGAGTCAGCTGGCAGCGTTGGTCCAGGCCCAGTTAGAGTATCACAGCCGAGCTGCAGAGATACTGCAACAGCTCTCCAGCAAGATGGAGGACAGGTAAATATCTATCTGTCTGTCCGTCTGTCTGTCTGTCTGTCTGTCTGTCTGTCTGTCTGTCTGTCTGTCTGTCTGTCTGTCTGTCTGTCTGTCTATCTATCTATCTATCTATCTAATCTGTCAGTCTGTCGCTCTCTCTGTCTGTCTATCTCTTTATTTTCTGTCTCTTTCAGGATAAAGGAGGCATCCAGTAAGCCCAGGAAGGAGTACACTCCGAAGCCCCGCATGAATCTGGAGCTGCTGCCCCCCAGTGAGAGCCACAATGGGGGGCTGCACTCCGCCAAGTCCCCTGGGAAGTCACCCGGTAGGGGAGGGGCCGGGGGAAGGGAGGTGTGTGTGGGTGTGTGGGTGGGGGTGGGGGGGTTCCCACTTTTGGAAGCAGATCTGCTCTGTCCAGAGCAACGTGACACAGTGACATTACATTGACCCCCTTTGCTCCTGGCTTCAACGTGCGTCTCAAGTGATCAGATCAAGATCACACAAAAAGACAAGTGCGATCCAAGCACCCAAAACACCTTCATTATTTGTTGTGTTTGTCGATGAATAACACGACAGCGAGTGTAATGTGAGCGCTGAAACGCTTGCTCCCCGTGCCAATTCTCAACAGTGCAAATAAATAGTAAAACAAATGAGCACATGGATGAATTATGTGGTTTAGATGTGCTTAAGTGTTGTGCTAAAATCACATCCAGATACAATCTGATATCAGACAGATGAGTGCCAAACAGGCAACCCAACACAGACCCCAAAGAGATCTGGGTAAACAGCCAAACAGGCAACCCAACACAGACCCCAAAGAGATTCCGGGTTTATAGCTAGACAGGCAGCCCAACAATGTCCCCCAATTGGTCCAAGTAAACAGCCAAACAGGCAACCCAATAATGTCATCCCAGAGATCCGGGTAAACAGCCGAACGGGCAACCCAGCACAGACCCCAAAGAGATCTAGGTAAACAGCCCAACAGGCAACCCAGCACAGACCCCAAAAAGATCTGGGTGAACAGCAAAACAGGCAACCCAACAATGTCCACCAAGAGATCCATGTTCTGCTTAAATCACATCCAGACACAATGTGATATACGACCGATGATAGTGCCAGAGCGCCACTGTCACTCTAGAGCAGGAGCAGGAGAAGTGTGGAGCGCGACCGCTCAGGCCGGGCGTGGTGCTCCTGCAGGTGGTACATTACAGAGAGCAGACCCTAAATTGATGTTATACATTTTTAATGAAGTAAAATCATATATTTCAACATTTATTTTTCTTAGATTTTTTTTTTCATCCATGGATGTTTCCGGGAACTAAAGTAGCAATAGAATGATAAAACAGAAAAACAATATATATTATTTTTGCATTTTCTTTTTATTATATGTTATTTATTATTATACTTTTTGTCAGTGCTTTTATCTTCTGTTCATGTTTTATTTAACCTTTATTTATTTATTATTTATAAGAGATCCAGATAATTAAAGACAGTGGCATTTTAATGATATGGCCTCCAAAATCTTTTATTATAGATTTAGAAACATTTAATGGGATAAATTAAAAGTCTGACATAAAGCTGGATTAAAACATGGACGTTGAGGTTTGTCATGGTGTTTTTGTTTGTTTTTTCAAGTGAAATTCACGACGCCTTCGGTATCGAAACTATTTCTCTCCCCACTAGCGCCGCTGGACCAGCCCTGCTGCCGAGCGCTGTACGACTTTGAGCCAGAGAACGAGGGCGAGTTGGGCTTCAAGGAGGGCGACATCATCACCCTGAGCAACCAGATCGACGACAACTGGTACGAGGGCCTGATCCACGGCCAGTCGGGCTTCTTCCCCATCAACTACGTGGATATCCTGGTCCCGCTGCCTCATTAGGGGAGGGAGGGGAGAGGGGGGAGGAGGGGGCGGGGATTTGGGGGCCCGCCGCCGACCGCGCCCCGACCGCGCCCCGACGCCCAGAAAACCGCCTCGACGGCAAGCCACTCTGTCCTTCTTCTGCTGCTGTTGCTTCTACTTCTTCTGGGGACGTGATGAGGGCGAGGAGGAGGAAGGCCCGGCGCCGCCCGCGAGCTCCGCCGAGCGCGGGAGGGAGGGAGGGAGGGAGGGAGGGAGGGAGACGGCGGAAGCCCCTCCCCTGTGGTGGTCGCATGGTCCTCGCGTCCGCTGTCTTTGCATGTGTGTGTCCCACGCTGCGCTTCCTCCTTTAATATGAAGCAGCAAACTGAGCTTGTCCGCCCGGCTAGTCTGCACGCCTTCTATCCATCTGTCTATCTATCTGTCTATCTGTCTATCTGTCTATCTATCTATCTATCTATCTATCTGTCTGTCTGTCTGTCTGTCTGTCTTACGCACTCAAGTTTTGACTCACATTTTCTTCACTCTTTCTTTCTTGCCAAATATAAAAAAAGATCTTGTTTTTTTTATTTCTCTCCATCCTCTCTCTCTCTCTCTCTCTCTCTCTCTCTCTCTCTCCCCGTGCGGCGTGCTGTACAGAAAGCTAAAGCTCGCTGGTTAGCTGTCGTGTTGTCGTTCCGCTGTGAATCGTGGCTGTGCTGTGCTGCAGACGGACGCCCTGCATCGCTATGGCCGCGTTGCTATGGCCGCGTTGCTATGGCCGCGTGCATGAGGCGGCCGGAACCAACCCTCCGCGCGGGAGAACCGGGCCGACGCGCACCGCGCCTATCTTTCGGGGATTTTCCGAAAAAGGTTGTGTGTGTGTGTGTGTGTTTTCCTTCCCGTTTTAGTGTTCCTGTCGCTCGGTGTTGTTTTCCTCTTGGATGTCTTACTTCTGCCAGGGGTCCGAGTCTCCTAGATATCCACTAAAAACACACAAGTGATGAAAGACACTGCCAGTCTGTTTCAAGCAGGGGATGAATCCACTTCGATGTGAGCGTGGGATTTGAGGTCACGCAGCGGCTATTCCGATCTATTCAGGTTTCGATTTCAAATACTGCCGCAAGTATGTGAGTGAGATTTGGCCTGTGTTTGCATAAGCCAAATGTTATATACACGCCACAAATATATTATGACATGTTATATTATGACATGTTTATACTATGTTATAAAACAGACTGTGTTATCAGGCTGTTATGGCAAATTATAGCTATTACTTTTGAACTATAGATATTGCTTTAATAATCATAGATAGTGCTTGAAGATAACTGTCTCTTCTTTCTTTCTTCTCTTTATATGTCCCGTTTTTCCACTTTAACTTAAGCTCCGATGGAGAGATAAGTTAAAGTTAAAGTGGGCAATTATTAAAGCAATATCTATAGTTCTAAAGTAATATCTATAATTTGCCATAACAAAGCGTGCCCCCGTATGTATTGTGAATAGGGTCTGTGTTATTTGTTGTTAAAGGTTCTCCTGCTGTGCTGTTGATAAGGCTTGCTGACATCACCACAATGTTATTTATAGAACCCCAGATGAAGGGTCGTTGGGTTTCCCCCTGTTGTTACTGTTCAGCTCGTGCGTTTGCATGTGTGTTTTCACGACAGGACTCCCAACACGCGAGCATCAGACCCGAGGGTCCTTAACATTTCCAGGAACAGTTTGGACGTTCTGTTTTTTTATTTTTGTTGTTGTTGTTTTATTTTGTGTGGAGATTCTCTTGCGGAACGTGCTTGATTTTATTTATTTTTTTCGTTTCTTTTGAGCTTGCGTGGAAGTTGTCCGCCGTGTGAGGTTGTTTTCTAAAATTGTTGTTTCTCAAACTGTGTGTGGAGGGACAAATCGGGTGGTGTTCGTTACTTTGCATCGGTCGGTCTCAGCCTCAGATGGACGACTTGCGCCCCTGATGGAGGATCCTCAGCAAGATATTGCAAAAGGTAAAAAAAAAAAAAAGAAAACACGTCCGTCATCAGCTCAGGGTGTGTCAATATTCAATAAGTTCTCACTCAGCAAGGCAATAAGCAACGATTTAAAAATAAAATCTGAGCATGTTATGAAGACAGCGAGCAATTCGCCAAGTTTTATCTGGGGAAAAAAACTTGAGTTGTGGTCTGTTATCATCCTTTACCGTGGCGGACACTTCAATATGAATCTCAGAGTTGCATCATAAATTAAGAACGGCAAAAACTTCTTCAGTATCCTCTCTCTCGATGGATGGCCTGTATAATGGGGGGTGGGGCGGGGCGTGGGCGGGGTGAAACACAGCAGTAAGAGACACAACGAGCCCTCGCTCTACGCTGTCCATGGCCCTGAATACCGACACACCACCCTCCTCTCTCTACCTAATTAAAATACCTAATTCGCTGCCCGATTCGCGGGATACCGATGCTGACTTCTCGCCCCGTTGCCAAAGTTCACTTTAAACAATGACAAGACCCACAATCCACTGCACCAGACCAGTGTGAAGACACTTCCCCTGGGAGGTTGCACAGTGTTGGACATCAGTGTTCTCCTGCTCCTCTGTTTATATTACCCCTGGAATCATGTGGAACACTTGTAGGCTGCATGTGGCGGAACTGCAGGAAAATAGAGGGAAGCGCTGCTGCTGTGAAATGGCGTACTATGCTTCACACACTATGTACTATGTATAATTTACTACATACTATGTACTATGTATAATTTACTACACACTATGTACTATGTATTTTTTACTACATACTATGTATTATGTATTATTTACTACATACAATGTACTATATATTATTTAATACATACTATATACTATGTATTATTTAATACATACTATATACTATATATTATTTAATACATACTATATACTATGTATTATTTAATACATACTATGTACTATGTATTATTTAATACATACTATGTACTATGTATTATTTACTACATACTATGTACTATGTATTATTTATTCAATACATACTATGTACTACGTATTATTTACTACACGCTATGTACTATGTATTATTTACTACAAACTATGTATTACATATTATTTACTTCATACTAGATATTACATCCACACACTATTGTTGTACTTTAGCTGACTTTAGTATGTGAGTAAATGGATTGAAGTCTTCGCGGACATACTACATCGTCATATTGAAGCACTTTCTTTCAGAACGTGTCATGAGGATGCTACATAGAAACCTGTACTCACAATGCGTTGTGGGATACACTGGTCGGCGCAGTGTTATGCAGTGTGCATACTACTTTTCACAAGCTATTTGATGTGTGCTAAGGTATCTGACATACACAAAGCGCTCACATACTAAGTTGGTGAACAAAATTGTGTGCTGGTACGCTATTTCAAACAAAGCATGTCTGAGCAACTTTTCCTTCTCTCCATGACTCTACTTGGGTTTTCTTCAGACTGTCACTTCCCACTGGGTTGCCTTGTTGACTATTATTATTATCTTTTTTCTTTTTTTGGACTTTCATCTTCTTGGTTTGTTCTGTACAAACAGGTTTGGTGAAGCACTTTTCTTAAAGTTTCCGAATGATGTAAAAACTATTTATTTTTATTGGAGTTTGAGTGTTTATTTTACTCCCTGAGTTTGGGTGAAATAGTTTTGGTCCTTCTCTCGCTCTCTCTGTTTTGTCCTCTCTGGCAACATGTATTCTAACCTCAGTGAGGAACTTGTACAGTGTTACCGTTCGCTCGCCCACGGTCTCTTCAAACAAACTATAAATTCCTCCCATAGTGCGATCCGTTCCCAGAACCCTTTTCTCTGGGATCCGCTGGTTGAGCCTGGCGCGTTCCCAGATAGACAAAGTGCTTTTGAAGGAGAACCGCTGAGGGGCCTGCTTGGGGCCAAACGCCAGCCCAGAGATCAGATCTGCATCCGGGTTAGATCGTATGCCCTGCAGCTTATGTTAAATAACCCTGAATATGGAACATGACATCTTGTGGTGAGGTGTGTGTGTGTGTGTGTGGGTGGGTATATATATATATATATATATATATATATATATATATATATATATATATATATATATATATATATATATATATATATATACACACATATACACACGTTGTTGATATTTATTATTTTTCTTTTGTTAATCTATTTATTCAGTTGATTGGTTCTGTACCTTTACGTATTTGACGAACTTTCCAGGCACTGTAAGAGGGGGGTAAGATATGATACAGTTATATGTATATGGAGGCGCAGGGGTCTTGGTTTGAAAAAGCCAGCTGTGATTCTTAGGTCTAACTGTGGCTCTCCTTGTACTCGATGGTGATTTGATGTGAGACCAATGTATTTTAAACTGCTTGTCGTGAAGATGACCTATTGTACAATGTAATGACAATAAATACTGAACACCGCGACACACCTCCTCAAACACCATGGTCCTGCTACGTTTTCTTTTCAGTGGGATAACAGACAGACACACGGGCATGAAGATAGTTGGACAGATAGACAGACACAGGCTTCACTTGTGTCATGTCATCAGCCAAAATTCTAAACTCTGATGAATAAAAGCAAAACTAGCTGAACAAGACAACGCATTGTTTTCATATTCCTGATATGATGGGTGTAGAGGGGGAAAAAATATTGATTATAACAATTGATTAGTCATGGTCTCAGTTTTGTAATTCATGAGTAACGAAGCGGTCTGTGAAAAACTTTGTTTGGGCGCATTCACAAATCACATGTTTCTATCAATGATAACTTTCGATCTCATCTAAAAAAGGACTGAATTAAAAGATGCAGTGTGTAGAATTTACGGAACAGACTTGGCAGAGATGGATACTTAGAAATATAATATTTCTAAATATGTTTCAATTTGTGTATAATCCCATGAAAATAAGAATTGTCGTGTTTTCGTTACCTTAGAATGAGCCCCTTATATCTCCATAGCAGGTACGCTTCCACGGAGGCCGCCATGTTGCCCTGCCATGTTTCTACAGTAGCCCAGTGTGTGTCCTGGGTTTGTTTCCCTTGGGCGCGGTTTACTGGACCCCCACCAAAAACATGAAGAACATCGTCGCCTGACCAGCGATAGACATTTGAAATTGATGCCCGGGCATTGCTGTATGCTGCCCCCTGCTCCTGGCTACCCCCGGAGGAAG
>NC_137209.1:17431345-17456345 GCF_960531495.2 Zeus faber | reverse complement strand
CCTGGAGCGCAGCCACGCGTGCTAGCCAAAAACGGCTAATCTCTCTTTCTTCCCCGTTGAAGTTACGCGTTTGGGTGGGGCGCGGTGCATTAAAATAAACAACAACAACAACAACAACAACAAAAAAAACAACAACGAATGTTCTTGAATGTGTTCAAATTTCGAACCGGCCCCGTTTAGTGAGTTTGGTGCGTTGAGGTTAGCGGCGCCTCGTCACGTGTCTGCGGAGTTTACAAACAGCACTTCAGAAAGTGAAAAGGTCTGGATGTAGCATGCGGGTCCGCAGAATGTCTTACACTCGACTTAAATTAATCCCAAATGGTATCAGCCATGCAGAGTAATTGAATAATCCATATATGTATTCAACTGTAAAAGTTGTTCTGCATCATAGTCGACATTTCGGGTGTTCCAAAAACCCTGAACCTGATCCATAACCCTTATTTACCTGCTACACTCAACCTGTTTTGGATAAAAAAAAAACGAATAACACGCACCCATTTAAATCATTTTGACCTATAAATAGAGATTATTTGAACATCCGCCCCCACACCCCCCCCCCCACACACACACACACACACACACAACAGTGTTTTGGGTCCACGTACCTAAGTACTAGGGATGCACCGATGCAGATATCCACGTGTTCTGATATTGCGCTCACGGTGCTCCAGTACTCAAACCTGGGAGTAGATGCATTGAGTTAATTTTTTTTAAAGCTGTTTTGTGTTTTATCAGATTTTGTATTTCCAAAACAGTGAGTAGATTGATTTGCTGAGGCGCAGCCATCATCATCATCGAGTTTTGTTGATCGTCATGTGTAGACATGGCAACCCCAGTGCCGTGCAGGTGAGGCCACGCGGGTCTGACCCTTCGGTTCTCTTGTCCAGGTGAAGGAGTTGGTTCTGGACAACTGCCGGTGCACCGAAGGGAAGATAGATGGGATCACAGAAGAGTTTGTCAACCTGGAGCTCCTCAGCCTCATCAACGTCCTCCTGTGTAGCGTGTCAGACATACCCAAACTGGATAAACTCAAAAAGGTATGCAAATCAAATGCACCCATAGCAAACTACCCGCCCCTCATTATTAAGAGATTAAGGCATGTACATTACATACTGTTCTACGTGTTTATGTTGCACATGGCATGTTTTTCTTCAGCTGCATTTGAAATCATAATAATACAGATTTGGCCGTCTGATGTAAGATATCAAATCGTAACAGGACACATTAATTTAGTGATTAAGTTAGTCTTTGTGATATACAATTTTGTTTTGAACAAAGACTGTTACATTTAAACTTGCATAGAATGAAATAAAGACATAAGGAACGGTTCATCTTTTAACCTTCTGTAATGTTGTGCTCTGTGTTGGTGTCAAAGTATCAAGCTTAAACAAATTTTCCTCTTCATCTCTTCCTTTCATTTTACCTCCATTGCAGTTGGAGTTGAGTGACAACAGGATATCGGGCGGCCTGGAGGTCCTGGCAGAGAGATTAGTAAATCTAACGCACCTCAACCTCAGTGGGAACAAGTTCAAAGACATCAGCACTCTGGAGCCTCTGGTAGGTGGAGCTAACAGCACGGTAGCTGGTCTCTCGGTAGTCAATCGTCAAAAATAGATGTCGCTGTGATTTTCTCTGAAGGCAAAGTTGAATTCATATTTCTAGTTTCAAACAAATTCTGAGAATGTGGTTGTCCCCCACATTGTGCTGTACTTAACGGAATGAAACCTTACTGGTTTGATCTGGCTCGGGTTGATAGTGCAACTTGTTTCAAGGTGTGCAGCTCTACACACTGGCATGTTCTAACCACACAATATGTGTAGAGATGAGAGCTGCATTACGGGTGTTTTCCCTAAACTGTTTCAGAAACGTCCCCAAAGGATGATCATTTTGAATTTTTCTTTCTGATCGATAGTGAACCCTGGTTAACAGACAGCTAACCATTATCAGACAAGATTAAAATGTACTATTCAGAATGTATGCATGTTGTGATATTGGCAATATTCCGACTCGTTTCCAATGTTAGGGGTGGGCATGAATGCTCGATTTGGACGTCAGTATTCATTCTATGTTTAGAGTAATCACATTTTTACTCAAGGGTGCACACAATTATGCTGGGGGAAAGGATCGAGTTGCTTAAAAAATACATAAATGGTATATAATCCAGTCGCATGCTGTTAATTAATTTGAACAGTTTATTATAATTAACGGCGCTCACCGGCCGGGGGCTGGGCAAGCTGCCCTCTTACGTGCCTGAAATAAAAGGTTTGTGGTAATTTCACAATTTGAAACTTAGTGGGGGGTTTCTCGCTGCTGAATATATGGCGCATCTTTTTTTTCGGCAGTCCTGATAATGAAATGTCACTTGGACACTTGTGTTTATTTGTTGTATACGTTATTAGTTATCGGCAAAGTGTGATTAAAATGATGAATAAAATCCCCTCCCCGCATATTAATCCATGTTTGAATGATTCTGTCACTAATGCGAGACTGAGGCCATTACTATATTTTAAAATAATGACCTCCAGCAATAAATTCATGAGCATTTTCCTCTTTTTCTCCCAATTAAATCTCTCCTTTGAAAGCTTTTGGGGAATATTCCTTGGCGGAATGGACACGTTTTAAGTTGAAGGTGCTTGAATACGTTTAAAAAGCAGGGCCAAGTTGTGAGAAACGTGACGGTTTGGTTCTAAATGTGATGCACATTGGAAGTCCTGGGAAAGGGTGCTTGATTTTCACCTCAGTTGAGCATCCATTATGGGGAAGGTGTGTGTGGGTTCCTAAATGCTCACCCCCCCACCCCCGCGCAGAAAAAGCTCCCCCAGCTGAAGAGCCTGGACCTGTTCAACTGCGAGGTGACCAACCTGGCCGACTACAGGGACTCCATCTTCAAGCTCCTCCCGCAGCTCACCTACCTGGACGGCTACGACATCGACGACTGCGAGGCGTCGGACTCTGACGGAGAAGTCGACGGGGTGGAGGACGACGATGACGATGACGAGGAAGGTTAGGAGGCCGCGCCCGGCTCGGAGCACACCTTTTTTTTTTTTGGGCTGTTTGTTTTTTTTGTTAGTTTTTTTTGTAAGGTGCAAATTTAAAGGAGCATTATACAAATGAAAGAAATGTATGTATTAATACTAAGCTGTTGCAAATTAACGTCTACATCGCAAGTACATCATCCTCTTAAAGTAACAATATGGTAAAAGAAACAAACGTACCGCTTCTTCTCCTGGGGGTCCTGTCAACTGCAAATTCTGACAGAAGAGACCGTAAACTCCGAAAAATAGATGTGTACGAGCTGTGGGGTGTGTTTTGGGGCGTGTGTGTGTGTGTGCTCCCCCTGTCGGGCTTTGCACTGATCCGTGTTCCCGCTCCGCAGAGGGCGAGTCTGAGGACTTTGAGGAAGAGGAGGACGAGGACGACGAAGGGGTGGCGAACACCGGCGCTGACTTGGACAGCACGGACGACGAGGTGGGCCCCGCACTCCGCCCCTCCCCCTGCACGCGCAGGGCGCTCCGCCTGCCGTGCCACGGCTTTGACTAGGAGATGAAAAACACGTTGTCGGTAGAATTAGTCGTTAAGTCTTAAAGCGTTCAGGTGTCCGGCGGCGGCGTGTTTGGTTCGTGCCGCTCCGTTGCTTTTATCCCCCGGTTGCTGCGAAGAAGCCTGTTTGACCCGCCGTGTTGTCCCCGCAGGAAGGAGAGGTGAACGGCGACGTGGACAGCGAGGAAGACGAGGAGGATGACGACGAGGACGACGACGATGAAGGTGGGCGGCCCCTGCGCGACGCCGTCGCCGTCTGTTTCGGTGCGCGGCGGCGTCTCTGTGGTGAAAGCGTGCGTGCCGTGTGCGTGGGGTTGGGCCCACGTCCTTCCTTCCGTCCGGCGGCAGCTGCTCCGGATCGCGGGGATGCCGGCACGGACGGTTTAGTCGCGCGGTCAAAGAGGACGAGACGCCTCCGTGCGTACGGGGACACGGACCGTTGAGTTGTTCGGGATTTAAAATCCCCCCGTGGTGATTAGTGGCGCTCTGCAGGGCCGACCTGCCGGTTCACCGGGGACGTCTCCCAATGCGCAAAGGCTGCAGAGCCTAGAGGTGATCTTCATAACGTCTTAGTTGCGACGGTGTTTTCGGTAAAGGGGCCTCTGTATCGGCGTGGGGGGGGGGGAAAACAACCGTCGGGTATGTATCCGGTCGGCACCGGCCTACGGCTGTAAATCTGGTTTGAGTATCGCGAGCGCTTCCACCGGTGTGAATATTGACGGGTACTTTTTATGTATTTATTTTTTGCCAGTATGACTCTCAAACAATAGTATTTTTTTACCATTCAGAAATATTGGAAGTATTTTTTTTTTACCAGATTACTGGTGTCGGTTGTACTTGAGTCTTGAATATTAAATTCCACCGTGTTCCTGCAGACGAAGACTCGTCTCCCGCCAAGGGAGAGAAGAGGAAGAGGGAAGACGAGGAAGATGAAGATTGATCCTCGCCCTGTGACCTCTGACCTCTGTCCCCGTGACCTCGTTCTTTTTCTGCTCTCTCCATTTTAAGCCCTTGTTTCCTTTCAGAGGGGAATTTTTTTAATTTTTTTTCCTCCCTCCTGCCAGATGCAGGATTTGTAGTATATTGGTACTTGATTTCCACTCGTGGATCCAAACTAGTGCTGATGCTGTTTCCAGGCAACACACTCTTCCATCGGGGGAAGTAAATTCACTGAATTCACAAAATTTAAATATGGAATTCAGTTTGAACTTTTTTTTTTTTTAACTCCCCATTTTCAGTTTATGGAAAGGAAGCAAGGGCTCGTGGAAGCAGACCCCCCCCCCCCCCCTCTCTCTCTCGCTCTCTCTCATGTGACATCATCACCTGGGGGGTTGTGATGTCATAACACTGGCTGGGAGGAGGATTTGTGATCTCGCCACCGATCGCCTAGCAACGATGCACCCTCTCCTTTCTGCCAACAGAGCTTTTTAAAAGAATTATTTTTTCAGGGTATTTTTTTTTTCCTTTCTTTTTTTTTGGTGATTCTGTGTGAATTTTGTTTTTTTTGTTGTTTTTTTTAGGGGGCAGTCTCTCACTCACCTTTTGTCTTTCTCTCTCCACATCGTCTGCTCTGTAGAGAACAGTTGTTCCCTCACAATGACTACTTGTGTTTTTGTTTTTTTTACTTTCTGTAAGTTAAGGGGAAAAAAAAAAACAAACAAAAAATGCAAACAAAAACGACTTTGTAAATAAAATCTTAACATTTTGCTCCTGGCTTCTCCTCCTTGTCTTTTGTTTTCCGACACGGCTTAAAAAAAAAAAAAAAAAACCCCAGGGGGATTATTCCCCGAAACCTCCCTAGGATTAACCGGCGATAACCCACGAGAGCGTCTGTTGCGTCCGTGGAAACTGCCGGTCGGAGCTCAGCGGAGTGCACTGTGTGAAGCGATAGGAGTCCTACACCGGCTTCCAGTTTCAAACTCACCAATGTAGCTACAGAAATGAAATTGCAACCTCTTGTGTAAAATTAAAAAAGAAAAATGTATTCCCTTAAATTAAAGACACAAAACTGTCCTCGGTGGCAACACTCTACCCGGTTCCAAACGGCGTCAGGCAGCAACGCTAGCACAAGGACTGTTCGTCGCAAGCTTCATGGGCACGTCGCCGAGCGGCCGCACACCAGCCTGATATCACAGCTTGCAACACTGAGTGGTGTGAAGATGATGGTGGCTCCAAACTTCTGCTTATGAATGATGGAGGCCACTGTGTTGTTGGGGACCTTCGATGCTGCAGAAATGTCATACCCTACCCCCGGGTCTTTGCCTCGACGCGATCCTGTCCCGTGGGTCTACAGGCGCTGTCCTCAATGGTGTCCAATCGATTGAACGACCACTAGAGTCATGTTTCGGAAACATCTCACGGATGCTCCTGAGCTCAACTGTGAGCGTTATTGCAAAGGCCCTGAATACTTAGGTAAAGGTCATATTTCTGTATTTTTTTGTTAATAGATTACACAAACAGTATAAACCTGTTTTTGTAGGATATTGTGTGTATATTGCTGAGGAAAAAATGAATTCAATCCCTTTTGTTGTCTGAGGATGAAACAAAATTTGCAGCGCGTGAAGGGGTCAGAACTTTCCAAATGCACTGTATATTGTCCTTCTGGTGTAGGAGTGTTTAACTTTCCTTTAAGAGCCTGTTTTTAATTGCATTTTTAACCTGTTATCGCTGAGATGTAAGTATTTTGCTCTGATTTTAGCTTTCTTATAGCCATGTTTTTTTTTTATTATTCTTTGCTTTTATATCGTGTGTTGTGCCTTACGCAAAGAATGGTGAATTGACCTTTTCTATGAGCTGTGCTATATAATGAGCTGTAGAATCAGAACCGGAATCAGATCGTAGCGCAAAGGACTTTTTCACACACAAGGAATGTCGTGTCGTGCAGTTGCAACTCTCAGCCACTCTGGGTGGCAGGCAATGACCGCAAATTGGCCTGAATTATGGCAGTGTTTGGACATGTTTATAATACACCTTAATGATATTATGGGATATATTTTATCAAATCAAGCTACGTATCGTTCATTTGTAAATAGAGTATGGAAAGAAGAATTAATAACACCTGTCTGTGACAAAACTGCAGTTGAGGGAATAATATAATATATAATAACCTAAAATATGTTAAAAAATAATTGCGCTGTGTTTCTTGTGATGTTTTCGAGGCCTTCTCCCCCACTGACCTCCCGTTTAAATAGTTTCCGTAAATCCCCCGTATTTTTAACCTTGATAAAAAAATAAGGTTTTGCGGTATTGTTGACGGTAGGCTGTATGTAGGCGGTATCCGCTGCGCGTTTCTCCAAATAGTTTAATTGTAGACGTACTTATTTCCCCTCCGTTTCCTAATGCAAAAAAGAAGCCCCGTGCGGAAGCCACAGTTCCGGAGCGGTGGGCGGGGAGCGGCAGCTCACTCGCATTTACAGCGACAGACACTTGAAACAGGCCGTGGAGGTCAGGAGGGGTTAAGAGGCATGTTGGAATGGTTAGAATGCGTCATCTGGGTGGTGTTCTCGGCAAAGACAACTTCAGAGACCGTATGCCAACTGGTTGAAAAAAGGAGCGTTATACGGGACCTTTAATATCTTCAGGAAATAATACTGATTGTAACAATTGATGAGTCATGATCCCAATTTAATTCATCATTAATGAAGGGGTCTGGGACAAGGTTAATGGGGTGCATTCACAAATCACAAATTAATGATCGATATAAATTTAACCTGGATAAACTATTGAACTTGAACTAGATCCAATCTAAAAAAAAAAGGACTTAGTAAAAAATAAATAGTAAAAGCAGCACAACAGTGGCACCGTCAGGTTATAAACGGTATTGCAACAACAACCTGCGTGATGAAATACGACAGTATCTATGTGTATACTACGATATTACACTATGATAAGTCTAACATCACAGTATTTGAAAGATGGACACTTACATGTACTATTCATCTCAGGGAAATGCAGCAGAATAGTCAACACAAATAAAGCAATAATAATAATCATAATCATAATCATAATAATAAATGATGAAAAAAAAAACAACTGCCTCTGTACCTTTGACCTACAATCAACAAAAACCCTCTGCATCAACACTCCACCCGGACCACGCAGTAAACGGTGCAGCTCTGCGTCGTGTTGTGCAGCTCGTTCCGGCGTCGCTCCTCCCTCCTCCGCCATTTGTTTGACGGTTTCTTTTCAACCGCCATCCTTGAGGTTCAATGCTGCGTTTAGGTCGCGTGGGAGAGACGGAGACGGGGCGCTCCGGCGAGGAGGCGGCACACGTGGCCTCAGACCAAGAGCCACACAACTCAATCAATAATGTACATAACCAGCCTAAAAATGACCGAGACCGTCATACCACGTTAATTATTATTATTTAAAAATTGTTTTGCGATTCTAAATATTTATCTGCCATACTTCTGCAGTTCTTTTGGGTGTTTTTTTTTTTTTGTACAATATGGTTTAAAAAAAACACCTTGTAAAATGTGTTGGACTGAGGTCAAACTGCACAAACGAGTTGTTGTTACAGGGTGTGCGTGGGCATCAGAGAGTTGTTTTGAATAAAACGTGAAATAAGTCAAGTGCAGTATACGGTTCTCAATGTTTTAGGGTGTAAACATACACGTGTGGTTTAAAACGTCACGAGTGAAGTCTTAAGCCGAAGAACTTGACTCAATTTGACAAAAAATAATATTCGGACGAATGAAATCGGGATTAGCTCAAATGTAGGGCCGATTGATGGCATTTAAGTATTGGCACTGTTGGTAAAAACGGAATCGGATCCTTTCTTAGCGCCGTTGTTACACGCGAACGAAAAGGGCGCGCATCACGGCGTAATATCCCACGCGACGTGAACGCAGCACGGCGCCGCCGGGGGCGCTGCGGGGCCCCCGGCGCCCCTCTCCTCGGTTTCCCTCCGTTCGCATGACCTGCTTTCCCCACTCACCCACACGGAGCGCCCCGCGAGAAGAGGAGAAACTAGGAAGAAAGCGGGAGAATGGATGTGGAGAAGAGGGTTTCCCTGGAGCCCAGGCACCGAGCGCCGGCCGACGTGAGTTAACGGAGCCGGAGGGAGGCGGAAAAAAAACACACGGCGGGGCCCGGCTAATACCTGGAACGCAGCGCGATGGACGTTTTCTTATAAATGTCGTCGTCGTCGTCGTTGTTGTTTTTTGGTCCTGCCGCGTGAATGGGCGGCCGCGAACCGGCGTTTATTTCCCGTCTTCACCCGAAAGGTTTTACTCCACCGCTCGTCGAGAACTTGTCAAACAAAACGTCGCTTTTCCGGGGCTGGGCCAAGCGCACGTGTGTGCGGAGTTTACAAACACGCTCTTCAGAAAGTGAAAAGGCCCGGATGTAGCGTGCACGTCCCAAAAATGTCTTAAATTCAGCTTTAATAGACCCCAAATGTTATCAGGCACGCGGAGTAATGAAACAGCCCATGTATCTATTGAACTGCGTAAGTTATTCTGCATCATAGGTTCTTAACCTTTATGTACCTGCTACGCTCAACCTGTTGAGGGTGGAACAACACGAATAACACGCGCCCATTTGAATCATGTGACCTGTAAACAGAGATCATTGAAGCTCCTTTAATTTGGACTTCCGCTCCCCCACACACAACAGTGTTTTGGGTCCACGTACCTAAACACTAGGGATGCACCGATGCGGATGTCCACGGGTTAGGATATTGTGCTCACGCCGCTATTTACAATGCTCCACCACCCAAACCTGGGTGCATATGCGTTGCGTTCCACAGTTCCCGGTTCGATCCCCGGCACCCCCTGGCAGCACGCCGACGTGCCCCCGAGCGAGACACTGAACCCGCAACTGCTGTCGACGAGCAGGTGTGCGCCCTGCAGCGTTGCCGCCGCCGTCCGTGTGTGAATGCGTGCGAGAACGGGTGAAGGGTGAGGCACGCATCGTAAAGCGCCATTTAAATTGCAGTCCATCTCCCATTTACCCCAAGCCCAGCGCCGTGCAGGTGAGGCCACGCGGGTCTGACCCCGCGGTTCTCCTGTCCAGGTGAAGGAGTTGCTCCTGGACAACCGCCGGAGCAACGTCGGGAAGACGAGGACGGGCTCGCAGAAGAGTTTGTCAACCCGGAGCTCCTCAGCCTCATCAACGTCTCCCTGTGTAGCGTATCAGATATACCCAAACTGGGAGAAGCCAAAAAGGTATGCAAATTAAACGCGGCCCAGAGCAGGTAGGCGATTAGCAAATCACCCGACCTTTTATTGTTCACTGTTCACCTCAGATTAAGGCATGTACATTACATACAGTACTGCGTGTTTACGTTGCACATGGCATGTTTTTCTTCAACTGCATTTGAAATAATAATAATCATAATAAAAATACAGATTTGGCCGTGTGATTTAAGGTATAACACCCAAACATGACACATTAATGTAGTGATGAAGTTAGTCTTTGTGCTGTACAATTTTCTCGTTGCTGAATATGTGAAACTTCTTGAAATTCGGCAGTCCTGATTCTGAACACTCACTTCAACACATGAAACCTGTGTTTGTTTTTGTCTGTTTATCTTTATACGTTATTAGTTATTGGTCAAGTGTGATTGAAATTCTGAACAAAATATCTTGAATATGAAATAGTGCTGTGCGATAAACATCGTACGGCGATAGTGAAATGACTATCGTGTATATACTGTATATTTGTATACCGGTTATTTCGCTATTAGGCAAATCAGCGGCAGAACTGCTTTACAGCAGAATTTTACATCACTGCTTTACGGTATCTGCACGTGGGAGTGAGTGTGAGCAGACATTGCACTTCGGGAAATTACTTTTTGGATGTATTATTACAACATTTGCCCGTCTGCTACCGCCCCGTGACAACATAAGGTGAGGGTGAACTACAGTTCACGTCTTCAATTTTGCAAATAACTCAGATTTTGATACGTGTGTTGCTTATCTTGGCTCTCCTGTGAATTTGAGAGCCTCGACAAGCACCTTCCCGTGCTGCGCTGCGTCACTAAGAGGTTTACCATGTGTTTTTATTTTTTTAATATATTAAAACATCCGCTGTGGCGACAAACGGAAGCAGCCGAAAGAGGAAGAATATAAACTATTAATTTCATATACAGAAAACGTGCCATATCGCGATATTGTTACCGAGATAGGAAACAACCTATATTGCGGTAGAAGATTTTGGCCATATTGCACATCCCTAATACCTAATATGAAAGCAAACATGAAATTTTTCCTAATTTTTCCAAGTATAATCTCTCTCCTTTGAAACCTTTTATCTTGGCGAAATGGTGGCCATGCAGTTTGAGCATGTTTAAGTTGAAAGTGCTTGAATGAGACGGAGAGTTACACAAGCAGCAATGCCAAATGTCCTTGAGGATTGTAACAGTTTGGTACTAAAAATATGGCACCTCTGTTGAGCATCCATTATGGGGAAGGTGTGTGTGTGGCGGGGGGAGTCCTAAATGCTCCTTTTATATAGTTTTTCAATATTTATTATTTCAATTCTGCTTTAATTCAGACAAGAATCAAATAAACTCACTCATTGTGCTTCGTATACAGTACTATTAAATACATACTGTACATGTCCCGATGTGGTTTACCCCTGACTTTCGCATATTGCTTTCATGCAAAGTACTGTAGAAATGAAATTATTTAGAAATTTGAGTGTGAGCTGTGCAAAGTATAAAATGTAAGTGCATATTATTAAGTTAATTATTAAATGTTGAGGTGCGTTTTCATGAGAAATAACCAAATGATGACGTTGTCCCTGTCAAAGTGGAGAACAGTGGCCGTGACTCGCTATTTTCGCTGTCACCATTTCTGTTTTTACCTCTGACAACTTGATTTGCCGTCCAGTGGCAGGATGACATAGATCAGGGTGAAGATGGTTTTGACCAACGTACGGAGTCACTCCCGACAGTGCCGGACACCGCTGTCAAGACCTTCCACATCAACAACAGCTAATACACCATGCACTGTCTAGACTTTAAAAGGTGCAGTGTGTAGAGTTTACAGAACAGCCTTGGCAGAAATAGCGCATCATATTTATAAGCATGTTTTAATTATTGTATAATCGTGTTTTCGTTACCTGAGAATGAGCCGTTTTTGTCTACATTGGGAGCAGGTACGCTTCCACGGAGGCCGCCGTGTTTCTACAGTAGCCCAAAACGGACACCCCAAACGCTGGCTCCAGAGAGGGCCTTTCAATGTCAGTACACGGGAGAATAATGGAAAATATTGTATATGTATTCAATTGTAAGTCGCTTTGGATAAAAGCGTCTGCTAAATGTAATGTAAATGTAAAAAAATAAAAGGTGTGCATTAGGAGGAGTGTCGCAATTTGTTCCCGCACAGATACCTTCACAGCTGGAACAGCGCCGACGCGCCCTCCTCGTCCGATCCACCACTCGCACCGACCTTCATTTTTCCCTCCCTATTTTAAAAGGAGCGGACACGTTTTCCTGCCTCTGCGTGTCAGAAGACTCTGCTGCTGTTTTGATCGCGTGAACCCATGGTCATATTTAACTTACTGTGGCGAATGACGTCAAAGCAATGTCGACTTTGCAGTGTTAAAAGAAGAGTGAGGTATCACTGGTGGGAAGCTGTACAGTATTGTGCAGGATGTTATTTTAATGCACTTTAGACTTATTTTCCATACTTTGTAAATGTACTTTTTTTTTTTTTTTTTAATAAATGTTTCAAACAAAGTTCTTAGAGAGGACCTTTTATTGCTTTTTTTCAAGAAGTTAATATAAGTCTCTGAGGTCCCCAAAACATGTTTTTTGCTGAAATGCAGCGCAGTTATGCATTAAAGCCATTGTGACGTGCCTCTAACCAGCCTCTTCCAAAACAGGCTGTTTGTGTCTGTAGATTGAAATGTAAATGAGCTGCCAGGCCCCTGGTTCTGTGAGACAATGGGGTTTGAGCTTTTCTTCTGGGTACAACGTAACCCGTAGTCCATAAAATTTCACTGATTTCGCCTCATCAGTCGACCGAAATCTGTTTCTGAACAAATTGGAGGCTGAAATTTGAAAGTTTGTTCCGACTTTCCTTGCCGACAACTCAAAGGGACACCACACGCAGGGATTTTTTGTTTGACGTAAAAGTCGGAAAATAAAATTACATAAATACATCTTCAATAAAAACACACTTTATTTGTTTTGGAGAACCGCACAGCTTGAATGACTTCGATTTCTATTGTCTGCAGTTTCTTCATGGACAGTTGGTATGAATTCCTCTTTCTTTTCAAAGATTTGTGCTGGTCCCTTGGGTCACGTCCACTGGAGCTCCAGCCGTGGATGGAGTTACTCAGAGGGTGCGGTTCTAATACCGCTGAAGGGCTGCAAATCTGAACGGCTTATTTCACCACGTTTTCTAAAAGAAGACGGCTCACGAAAAACTGACTGGGATGTCTTATTTCACAGTTTGTGATCGTCAAGAGACCCAAATGTATGTGCACAAGCATTGAAAGTGAGTTTTTCAGATTAGCTCCCCCTTAAAGTCCCTATAAAGTGAATTCAGTGATTTGTTTCTCCGCATCATACATGTCTGAAAGTAATGACTGAAAAAATGTGAGAAGACAACAATGTCAGACTGAATTGTGGAGTTACACCCTGAAACGGGTTCTCCAGATTTTCTGGGCGGTGCTAAATCGTGACGTGGAGCGGCACGCCTCTCCCCCAACACCATATAAACACCAGGTTGGAATCAGAGCATTGGGTTTGGTGCCGTGAGCTCTGGCTGCAACATTTAAACAAGGAAGTTTCTCCAATGGAAACGTCAATATCCTATTACACGGTCAACGTGATTGGCCATGGCACGCCCCCAGCGTTTCAGAACAGAGGGAACTGACCTTTTCCACGATTTAAAAATGTTATATATTTGGCTATTTTTTTTAATAGTTCAATTCGGCTGGGTGGTTAACACATTTTTCTGTGGTATGGATGATGCTGCAGGGAGTTTAATGGTATTAGGAGAACCAGCAGTCGAGGACTATAGAGCTCCGGTAGTTGCTGTCACACAAACAACAGCATTTTGTAATCAACTTCATCCGGGCATGAAGTCTTGATACTAGAATGGATTATAAGTACACCTGAATTTTATCCATTCCAACGGAAGGGGAGGCCGTGTATCTGAAGCTCACCGATCAATCAAGCGATCTGGGTGGGTTAAATAGCCAAGTGGCAAGAAGAACCGGATGGCACCACAGCTTTGTGTGTTTTTTTTTGTTTTTTTTGGCTGTATTAGTTATGGGCGGAGGTCCGGGGTCATGTTTTCGCGGCTTCCTTTTGAAGGTTCGATTTTTAATTTGTTTTGCAGTTCAAGAGAGTCACTGGGTCCGATTGGCCCTGTGCCTCTACTGCACTGGTTGGACTGGTTTTACAAGAGAGAGCATTTATTTTTTTAAATTTGGCAAGAAGAGAGAAGAAAATGTGAGTCAATCTTCAGCGTCTAAGACAAGACACACACAGACAGACAGACAGATATAATTATAGACACAGGATCAACAAATCATCCTGGAAAACCATCCTGGAAATCCACCCTTGAAAAAACATCCTACACCTGGAAAACCATCCCGGACTGACAAATGATTTGTCTGGGGACTGGATGAATTGCAAAACGATTCCCCAAACTTCCCAGCAGGGGTCGTACAGTGAACCCTGAAAACACCAGGAGAACCCTCCACTGCCCCCTGTGGTCCAGTCCCCCTGTGGTCCACCGCCCCCTGGTCCACTGCCCCTTGTGCTCCACTGCCCCCTGTGGTCCAGTCCCCCTGTGGTCCACCGCCCCCTGGTCCACCGCCCCCTGGTCCACCGCCCCCTGGTCCACTCGTTCATTAAAATATCATTTAAAAATTCAAAACAATCATTTCACAACAAACAAGCTTTGTGGCTTTTTTTATGTAATTGAACAAATAATTTTACCATTTACAAACTCTGACTTTACAGGGAAAAACAAAGACAACACAATCTACAAACAACGTACGATTAACACACGGCAAGGCCGAAATCCCTTTTTAAGTTTTAAAGTGTAAATAAGAAAAAAGGTTTATAAAGAGGCCTTTAAAAATGAATTGAAAAAGGGAAATATACACCTTTAAATGGTTGAGCGTCCACAACCGCCACCAGGACGGTCTCTGTGGAGGGGAGACGGGTTATTCCCTCATATTTTGGATAAAAATGGCAGAAGAGAGACAGGTCTGTGTTCGGAACCTATTAAAATGAACCGGTTCTGTGGACGTTGGGTGGGAACCCTGTTGGGCCGTGGCCTTCCTGTTCAACTGTGCACGTAGCTGCATTAAATCTATTGAGATGGGGTTTGCAAATATATTTATTTTGAACTGACACGGTTACTTCTTTTATTTATAAACAAATATAATACAACTTTTAATTAAAGTGCCAAATAAAAAATACATTAACAAAACATTGCAGCCGTTTCTCTCTTTGTGGATGGATGTGAGCGTATAAATGCACAGTTATTTTTATACATTTAAAAAAAATTAACTTCTCCAAAAATAGCCCTGCGCACTCTGACCATTTGAGCTACATGTCACTGTGTAGACAAACGTTTTTTGTTTTTTTTTCTTTTAAATGAAATTACGTTTCAAGTGTGCAAAAAAAAAAAAAGAATTCCGCCCTCAACACATGAACAAGCAGACTAAATTTAGGACGCGCCAAATACTGAAGTAGAAAAATCCAGTTTACAAATTGTGCCGATTCCTCCGGATGTTTAACTCGGCGTCGGGTTGGTCGTCAGAAGGGGGCGCTCACGTCGTTCCTGAACCGGGCCTCCAGCTCAGAGATCCTGGCCTGGAACCAGGAGAACAGATGACATTTACATTTACATTTACACAACAGAAGGTTTAGCGTCTTTCTCTCGGCGCCGCTGCGTCAAACAGTCGGAGCGTCCTCGCGGTGGTCCCCAACCTGGGGTCCGGGCCCCTTCAAGGGGACGCACTGAGGACCGCAGCGTGGCCGCCCGGGGCTTGTCGAAAACGTCACACTTCCTTTTTGACAACAGCCAGCTTTATAGTCGGACAGTCTTTATGTCACACCGGGGAGAAAAATGGTTGTAAATTGTGCATTTTCAATAAAATTACGGGTTTTATGCGCTAACGTTGCATAAACATTGTGTGTGTGTACTAACGTCTCTCTGGTTCACCTCCTCTCTCAGGTCTCTGATCTCTTCCTGTTGCTTGTAGAAAGCCTGCAGGAGCTGTAACACACACACACACACACACACACACACACACACACACACCTCATCAGAACAAACTCCTAGTTTGTGTAAATGTACCTGGCAGAATAAACAGATTCTTTTTTTTTTTTTTTTTTTCCGACCAAAAGGTTGACGAGACGTCTCGGAGGGACGTGTTGTCGGCAACTTCCACTTGTGACACGGTGAACCGATTTTAGACAAGTCCGGTTTCCGTCTCCGGGTGCTCATTTGCGTTCCGAGAGTGTGTGCGGCGTTCAATGTAAACTCGGAAAATTGTAACTTGTGCTGCATTTCGGAGAACCCGTAAAACTGTAATACGTACCTAACACCACTGAACTGGACCCTGTGTATTGCTGCCTGCAGCTATATGTATTGTTATTATTATTATTATTATGATCTCATTGTCATCTACTGTTATGTTTGTTTCAACCATGCTCAGACCTGCTTCTCCGTGTGCGGCGGGGGCCGCTCGGCGGGCTCGCAGCAGTGCGGGGTGATGCAGGACGCCCAGAGTGGAGCCTGGGTCTCGTCCGGCTGCCAGTCCGACAGATCGCTCACCTCCCTGGGATACTTGGCGTCCTGGTAGGCCTCCTGCTCCTGGAGGAAGGCCTGGAGCGGAGGAGGGGGAAGGAGGGCTTGCTACTTTAAAATAGTTGCAGTATATCTGTTTGGGTTCCAGTCGTACTTTGCCAAACAACGGGTGGGATTTTGACGGGACCCCGCTGTGCAGGAGGTCCAGTGGAAACGAGCTGGGACGGCTGGTACGGGGCTGTACCGCCCAAGCTGCTGCCTGATGCGTCCTACATCCTGGTACTTTGCCGCAGTAGCTCTGGGCCTTCATGTGAACTTCAATTTCAACAGAAGGATGTAGTGACCTATACGATCTATAACGTCGTGTTTCTCCTACTTTTGGTCGATAAAAATAATTGTAAAAAAACAAAAACGGATCCTGAGGGCTTTAAAGGTCTTTCTACACATTTATTTTGGAATGATATTTTCGTCCTTCCGCCACGTCAGCGTCGGTGGAGAATCCAGGTTCAGGACGATACACTCCACTCCGGGATTTTGAGCCAACCGTGTAAGCAGGCTGGGGCAAAGACACAGCAGGACTTTGACTTTATGGACCCTGAATTTTCCACCGCTGCAAACCAGACACAAAGATACAAGAGACCCAGAATCTCTGACCTAACCCTAACCCTAACCTCGGGGCCTCTGGTGAGGAGATAATAAAGTGCAGAACGTCGTTGTGGGATCAACTTTAACTCCTTTTTTGGGCGTGGTGTTAGCGAGAGTGACCAGATGCCCCCCTCACCTCCTCGATGGCTGGGAATCCTTTGCGGACCCCCCAGACCCCGGCAGGGCCCGCGTGGAGCCCTGGGGAGCCAGGGTCCGACGGGGTTTCTGGGTATGGGTTGGCGGGTCGAGTCCCGGGCCTCAGGGACATCAGCACAGGGCCTGAGGAGCCGGGAGGATTATTATGTAGTAATAATTCATACTTGTCATTTATACCCTAATGGGCTATAAATTTGGACATGGTGAACAGGGTGGTGGCCCTCCACCGTGACCGCCTGCTCCCCACCGGCACCTAGCTCCAACAGAGCAGGTATCGGAAGCTGAGGACAAGCTCCGAGGAACCGAGGAGGAGAACGCCAAGGGCCGCGCCCGCCCCGGCTCCCCCTCTCTCCGCTGGCTCTGAATGTAAGGAATTGCATGTAAGGAATGGAAATGGCATTATAATATAAAAGTAAAAGTCCCCATAAATAAATAAATGTGGAATTATTAAATAAAAGTCCCCTTAAATAAATAAATCTTGAATTATGAAATAAAAATCCCCTGAAATGAATAAAAAGTACACTGAAAAACTTTCAAAATGAGAATATTTATTTATTTAATGAACTACTAGACTAATTTAAATTATTATATTTCCATTTATTTATATATTTTTTGCCTCAAAATCCCCGGCGGTGCCCCCCCCCCCCGCATCCACACCGCGTAGCCGTCCACCCTGCCGCTTCCCCCGGGATTCTCCCGTGTTTACCCGTCTTTGTATGTATGTATCGAGAAAACTGGTATTCAGGAAGTACTGTTGAACAAGTATCAAAATCAAGGTATTCAGTCGTGGTAATGAAAGTTTTTCAGCGATACCCAAATTTGCAAAGAGTGTCACGATGTACAAATGAACAATTCCAGACTGATCCTGTCACAAATGGACCGTTGGGTGATTTGAACGCCCGGCAGCGATGCGGGAGCGTACGCGAGAATGATGGGAGAAACTGGAGCCCCGCGGCCGGCCGGGCGGCCATGTTGGCTCCAGGCTCCAGTGCGGCACTGACCTCTGTTGACCCCGGAGAGCCACTCCTGAGCCGTCATGGCCGCCCGGTTTCCCGCCGTCATGGGGTAGAGGTCCTCTTGGAAAACATCCGACTGGAAAGACGAGCCAGTTAGCGCTTAGCACGCACACAAACGCACACACTCGTTTGTTTATTCCCGTCCCTCGTCTATCTCTCTCCCTCTCTGTCCCCATCCTCTATCACTCCCTCCTTCCTCATCTTCCCTTTCTCCTTCCCTCTCGCCCTTTCTCTCCCCTCCCTTCATCCCTTCCTCCCTCCCTCTCTCCCCTCTCCACCATCGCGCGCTCCCTCCTTTCCTCCCCTCCCCTCCCTCCTCCCTCCATTGCTCTCTCGCCCTTCTCTCCCTCCCTCCCTCCCTCGCCCTCCTCTCCCTCCGTGTCTCCCTCCATCTCTCACCTCCCTATCTCAATCCCTCCTTCCTCCTCCTTCCTCCTCTGTCCCCCTCTCGCCCTTCTCTCCGTACCTCCCTCCCACGCCCTCCTCTCCCTCCTTCTCTCCCTCCATCTCTCTCACCTCCCTATCTCCCTCCCTCCTCCTCCTCTGTCCCCTCTCTCTCTTCCTCCCTCCCTCCCTCCCTCCCTCCCTCCCTACCTCCTTGCGGGGGACTCTCATGGACAGAGGCTCCACCAGCTGTTTGGCGGCGACCAGTCGGTAGAAGCGGAACAGCTCGCAGGCGCTCACGTCCAGACCTCGTTTGGGCATCACCGCTGGGGTCAGAGGGCAGAGGTCACACTGAGCCTGTGTGTGTGTGTGTGTGTGTGTGTGTGTGTGTGCGCGTGTGTGTGTCTCACCCAGTCCTTTCTGAGGGAGCTGTGATCTGTACTCGTTCAGGAAGCTGATGTAGGGTTTCTCAGAGCTGACCTCATAGTACCTGAGGTTCCCATCACCCTGAGAGATGGATGGATGGATTTCAATTATTTTAAATGTATTATTTGGATTTACTTTAGTGTCGTCAGCGTTACCTGTGTGTGTGTGTGTGTGTGTGTGTGTGTGTGTGTGTGTGTGTGTGTGTGTGTGTGTGTGTTCCCTACCTTACCAGCCAGGTACAGCATGTGTGTGTCCGGGTCGTAGAATGGAAACAGAACCCCAGCCGATCTGTCCATCTCCTCCTCATACAGAGGATCAGAGAGGTCATCCTACACACACACACAATTTAACACGATGCTACATGTGTCACAACGGCACACTGTGTGTATGTATTTTGCGTGTGTGTGTGTGTGTGTGTGTGTGTGTGTTTGTCTTACTGGGTCCCACAGCGCCACCTGTCTGTGGTTCCAGCGGGAGAATCCTGTCGTCAGAATCATCTTCAGGTCGGTCAGATACAAAGCCTTACTGACCCTCAGAGAGGCACTGGAGACCTACACACGCACGCACACACACACACACACACACACGTAGAAGTGTGTTGCAGACGGACATTGGAGAGCAGCGAATAAAATAGGAGATTCCTTCGTACCCTTTTTGTACCTCTGGACTGTTAATAAGGCTCTCATATAACCAAGACCCCGCTCCATCTTTTTTCTTACAACTCCAGGGTGGCAGGGAAGGCGTGGCATAGACACACACACTAACGCTCATACACACACACTCACTCACACACACTCACACACCCCCCACCTGCAGCACGGCTCCACGGCGGGGGTCCAGCACCCTCAGCCTTCGGTCCCTGGAGGCGAGCGCCAGGCGGCTGCCGTCAGAGCTGAACGTGGCCGACAGCAGCAGCAGGTCGGGGGGGTGCGGGGGACAGCAGGGGTGGGGGGAGAGGACCACCAGGGCGGGACACCTCAGGACCGCGCCCGCTCGGGAGACGTCCCATAGAAACACCTGGTCGCGGGGGCGGGGTGGGGTAGGGGGTAATATTCACGGGCTGTCCTTTTGAGTGACAGGTACAAACTTGCTGATTGAACGACAGGTGGGGATTGAAATCGAATCAGGTTTGTTCATGTAAATCAAGGGGTGGGCGGGGATTCCTGATGTGGGCGTGGCCTCTTCAATTGATGCTTCGATCTGATTGGCCGTATGACATGATAATCATAAAAAAAAAATCAAATCAACTGGGATCGATTAAACTAGGGGGCGCTACTGCTTATATCTACCTTTTTATACATGAGTTCTTTCCTCAAAGCGAAGAGGCACAACAGAATGCATGATGGGTAAAGTGATATCTCGAAAACAATGGTGAGCGTTATAGCGTTATAACATACCGAGTGATCGTTCACGACCAAAAGTCCAAAAACCCTGCCTCGTCACATTTGACTGACGTGGATGGGAGCCAATCAGATGCCTGACCTTGTAGTCGTAGGCGGAGCTAAGCAGCAGGTTCTCAGCGGTTGGATGCCACTCTATGAGCCCCACCCTCCTGGAGTGGCCAATCAGAGTCTTGCTGGCCTGCGTCAGGTTCTGTCTGATTCCACTTACGGGGATGTCCCAAATCTTCACCTGAACGTCGATGTTAAAACAGTTATTACAAAGATAAGGAACTGTCTTCAAAAGAGTGCAACAGGGCTAAAAATCTTTTGAAATCACTTATGTATAGATATGCAGATATGATTTTATTTGAATATAATATGACCAATTTCTCTGTGTTTCCTGTGTAATATAAAGGAATTATTATAGAGGTCGAAAAAATCACATCACTCTGGAACTTGTGTCGATACCAGACCCTTGTGGAAAATGCCCCAAAATACCGTGCAGTCCTCCGAACACGACGCTATGCAGTGGTCATTGAACGGGCTCCATTTGACATCCAACACCCTGGAACTGTGACCACACACCCTGGGGTGCTGAGGGTCCACCTTCCCCGTCTGGTGGGGGGAGAATTAAGACGAGATGATTGTCTTGATGCACGTCTACACGTCGTGTTATGCTTTGGCAATGTCGGATTTCTTGTCATGCCAGTGAAGCAAATTTGAATTGAATTGTGTTTGTTTTCAAGTTTTATCAAGAATATAAATGTCTTGTACAAGCCGTGCAGGTCTGTACCAGTGGTGGACCGATTCATCGGTCGAAATCCGCGCACTTTGAGATAATCGGCATCGGCCGATGCCTGCGCTAAAGGCTGATAAACAAAAAATGTCTACAGGCCTGTGTTGTCCAAAATATCTACAATATTTGAAATGGTTTCAGTACTGATTTTCTTATGGATATACCGGCAGCAGCTGCTTCCTCGCACACTCTTCGCTGCAGCGCCCACAGAGCCCCGTCTCCTCTCACTCACTCACTCTTCAGTCTCATTCGGGTGGAGTTATTATTTTTTTTCTACTCCTGCCTCCTCCAGACAGCGCTGGGCGGTGCAAATGAAAAACGCGCTACATTAAAAGGGCACCATGGACGTCAAGGAGCAGGTGCTCGGGCCCCCTCAGCCCCCTCTGCACGTGCCTGCCCCGGTGTCCCCACTGTCCCCTGCCCCATCGTGCCGTCTCCCCGTTGCTCCGTTGCTATGGGACTTCATTGAGTAAAAACTGGATGTTTTTATATAAATACCTTGCTTGTAAGAAATAAATCCTGCACTTCTGCAACAGGAAGTTTAGTTTTTTCATAACCTGTGGATATTTAGTTGACACGTTCCTTATTTAAAACAAGTGCATTGCAGACGTAATGCAGACAATCACATTAGTGTTAAATGTTCATTTAAGTGCAGCAATTTTGTGTCTCATTTGTTATTAATATTAAATTGTTGTATTTTATCAGATGCAAAAAAACAACGACATGATATCGCCATTACCTATCGGCCACCAGCTGCCCCGCCCTCTAAATATCGGCATTGGCATTGGCCATTGAAAAACCCATATTGGTTGGATCACTAGGCTGCACACAGGTGTGTTTGTGTTGATGGAACTCATTGTGACATACAATACAGGCGGATAAGGAGAAGCAGGGAGTGATGAAACAGAAAGGCGACGCCACGCCACATACGTGATTGGCCGGCAGGACCATGAAGGACCCGCCCCCAGCGCACTCGGTTACCACGGCGATGAAGCGGGGATTGACCGAGCAGTAGTGGTTGTCGTGGACGCTGCGCGTGATGGGCACGCCGTCGTAGCAGCGCTCCCTGTTCGCCGCTTTGCCCAAAACATGGCCGAACTTGGAGCAGCGAAAGGGCGAGCGACATGACATCTGCTTGAGAGAGAGAGAGGGAGAGAGAGGGAGGGATACATTCATGCTTGTGTGCTTGTGGGTAGCGTTGAGTAGAGTTAGAGTAGAAGTAGAACAGAGAGAGGTAGAGTAGAGTAGAAGTAGGGTAGAGGGGGAGTGGAGTAGAGGTAGAGGTGGAGTAGAATAGAGGTAGAGGTGGAATGGAGTACAATAGAGGTAGAGTAGAGGTAGAGGTGGAGTGGAGTAGAATAGATGCAGAGTAGAGGTGGAGTGGAGTAGAATAGATGCAGAGTAGAGGTGGAGTGGAGTAGAGGTAGAGTAGAGGTAGAGGTGGAGTAGAGTAGGAGAAGAGGGAGGTAGAGTATAGGTAGAGGGAGGTAGAATTGGAGAGGTGGAGGAGAGTAGAATAGAGGTAGAGGTAGAGTAGAGTAGGAGTAAAGGGAGGTAAAGTAGAGTACAGGTAGAGGGAGGTAGAGTAGGGGTAAAGTAGAGGTGGAATAGAGTAGAATAGAGGTAGAGGTAGAGTATAGGGAGGTAAAGTAGAGTAGAGACAAAAACCATGGAGAGTGGTGTGTGTGTCTGGGCGTGTGTCTGTGAATGTGTGTGCGCGTGTGTGTGCGTGTGTGCGCGTGTGTGTGTGGGCTAATCGTAGCGTAGCCTTGTGGCCTCCCATCCGTTTAATTGGCCGGTCTAATCAATAATGTAATCAGTTGTCATTATTGGCTCTTATGATCTGATCAATAATGTAAACGTTCAATAACTGACCCCCTTAATCATTTATTGGCTTCACACACACACACACACACACACACACACACACACACACACACACACACACACACACACACACCAATATCCAGCCAGTAACATAGTTTGCTTATCTCGTTAAAAATTAATCTCTAACACACACTTCCTGTGGTTATACGACAGACGACCTTTGACCTTCAACTTTTACTACGGCCAATAAGAGCGGGGATCGCCTTACGGACGGAGAGAAGTGTGGATGAGAGACGGGAGGAGAACAAAGAATGGATTAGAGGAGGGTGAAGGAAAGGAGATGGAAAGAGAGAGAGAGAGGGGGAGAGACTTCTGACTTTTAAGGTTCCTTTATTTTCAGTAAGTCATGTCCCAGAAACCTGCTTACGAAGGAACCAAAAACAAACGACAAAAATAATGACAAACCACAGGAAAACCCCAGGTCAGTACGGAGCGAGGTACGCAGGGGTCTGTTGATGTCTTCACCAGGTTTGAGACGGCTGTTCACTATAAGGACAGCTCCCTTTGTAGCCCAGAGAGAGAGAGAGAGAGAGAGAGAGGGGGTGAGAGAGGGAGGGAGGGAGTGAGAGAGATCAGGCTTTGAGACGTCAATGAAGGGGTTCAGGCACAGCTGGTGTTAGCATTAGCATGTCGGCGGCGCAAAGGGAGGGACACCCCCATCCAGGTGGGGAGGCGGTTGCCCGTGACAACGCTCAATATTAACAGACAGCGGTCATCGGCCATAAATAACTCACCGCTGATTGACCAATCAGAATCGGGTATTCCGCAGAGCCGTGTAATAAATGTACAAATTATCATTTGGGTTTCTGATTGGGATGGAGAAGCTTTGTAACACTGGTTAAAAGTTGCTTTCTTACCTTGCAGAGGATTCTCAGCGCGGAGACATCGACTACTGCTGCTCTACTGCACCCGCTGAATACTACACGACACAAAATACTACAACGACCTGCACATGGAAACACTGTGAAACCAAACTGCTTCTGAGGACAGCGGCCACTCTCACGGTACAACTACTTTACTACCATACTACTTACAGTAAGTACTACCTTTTACAAATGTAACTTGTGGTTTGAATTACACAATTAAACCTTTTCCTTCCAAATAAAACTCACCTTTACATGATATCAATTCATAGAAAACTACTACCGCTACTGCTACTCCAATACTACTGCTACTCAAATGACTCCCGCTACTCCAACGACTACTGCTACTCAAACGACTACTGCTACTCCAACGACTACCGCTACTCCAACGACTACTGCTACTCAAACGACTACTGCTACTCCAACGACTACTGCTACTCAAATGACTACCGCTACTCAAACGACTACTGCTACTCCAACGACTACCGCTACTCAAATGACTACTGCTACTCCAACAACTACTGCTACTCAAACGACTACTTCTGCTCAAACGAATACTGCTATTCAAACAACTACTGCTACTCAAACAACTACTGCTACTCAAACGACTACTGCTACTCAAACGACTACTGCTACTCAAACTGACTACTACTCAAACAACTACCCCTACTCAAACAACTACCGCTACTCAAACTACTACGGCTTCTCAAACAACTACCACTACTCAAACTATTACCACTACTCAAACTACTACCGCTACTCAAACTATTACCACTACTCAAACTACTACCGCTACTCAAACTACTACCACTACTCAAACTACTACCGCTTCTCAAACAACTACCACTACTCAAACTACTACCACTACTCAAACTACTACCGCTTCTTAAACAACTACCACTACTCAAACTACTACCACTACTCAAACTACTACCGCTTCTCAAACAACTACCACTACTCAAACTACTACCACTACTCAAACTACTACCGCTTCTTAAACAACTACCACTACTCAAACTACTACCACTACTCAAACTACTACCGCTTCTCAAACAACTGCCAATACTCAAACTACTTCTACTACTCAAACTACTACTGCAGGTGTTACTCTCGTAGTACGGAGCTGCAAGCCATCATTGTTCAGCTGCCAATCCCAAAAGACTTCTGACTGCAAGCA
>NC_137209.1:17333845-17426345 GCF_960531495.2 Zeus faber | reverse complement strand
TTCGATGTCAATCTGGAAAGATGAGGACATTCTTATTAGAATTAGTTCATAGTTTGATTCACTGAAATGTATTCAAACAAACAAACAAATAATATATATTGAAGATGAAACATATACATATACTTCTCCATACATATATTTCCTGATTTGATCTCCTTTTTGGTTTAATTCGTGTGCTTTTTCTCCCTAGATTGGTTTTCCTGTAAAATGCTCTGATTGAAATTGAGTTCAGTTTGTGATGTGATGTAATTATTGGATGGCAACACAGTTAAATGACCAGATGTGACTGTAGGATAAACGCTCTGGGGCTGGAAACCTCCCACTACCTGCGCGGGGGTCGCTGCTCCGCCGGCTCTTCGCTCATTGTCTGGCCGGGGACCAGTCGCTCCGCCCGGGCTGGGTCAGTGCGGCGAGCCGCTGCACGCACCGCGGCGGACAAAGATCCCAAACAGTTGTTCGCGTCTTTTACTCTGCAAGCACGTGACCTGTATGTAAAAACACAAGAGCGCATGAATGAAAACTAATGGCAACGATGATTCTAAACGCTTATTGACCGATGGCTTTGTCGCCAATACAATGTTTAGTTCAACGCTAATCCGATTGAAAATCACACACACCATAATATAAAATAAGCTGCCAGTCTCCATGTCGAGCAGCTTTTCAATCTGGTATGTTTCTCAAACCTCCCGAGTTAAGTTGGTTGAACTCTGGTAAAGTTTACAAAGTTTCTCACCCTTTCTCCTCGGGCAACTGAACCGCAGGACGCGTCGTCATGGCAACGAAAACCCGCCACTTCCGCATTGATAGAGAGAGAGAGACAGATAGAGACAGACAGACAGATACAATAAAGGAAGCCCGCAGAAAGCCTCTGACGCAATTGGTAATAATCGAGTCAGACGATCGGAGGCGACGTTGTCTTCCGAGGTGTCGGTGGCTTCAAGTGTTAAGTCCCTGGGCGAGAGTTTCAGGTTCATGCATTTGAAGGTTTGATTCCCGCGCGACCTTCTGGAAGCTGAGGGCACATTTAAAACTTCTGACACAAGTTGTAAAGAACAAAAAAAAAAAATGTATTTTTTACACCGAGTCGTCATACAGCCGTTTTTTCATAACAGTCTGTCACTCACATGAAAGATAAACTACAATATTATTAATGTTATTAATATTCAGTGTCTAATTCAAAATGTTTTTAAATCAAAACATCAGAAACATGAGCAAGTTTGGATATAAATATTAAAATACATCATTTGAGATCATGTTTGGCACATTTGGCTTCAGGAGGAAACATTTCAACCAGTTTTTGGCTGATTTCTAACACACTGCAAGCTGTTTTGCCCCTCGCTTTCCTGTGGGTGATCGACATAGACAGAGACATAGAGAGAGAGAGGAAAAGAGACACTTCTGACAAGAAGACTCCACCTGGGTTGCCAGGTCTGGGTGCAAAAAACAGCATAATTCCTCCAAAAACTTTGTGTCTGCTTCATTGTCACAAGTCGCTTTTCCTCTCTCTCTCTGTGTCTCTGTCTATGTCGATCACCCACAGGAGAGCGAGGGGCAAAAAAGCTTGTACTGCGTTAAAAATCAGCCAAAAACTGGTTGAAATGTTTCCTCCTGAACCCAAATATGCCAAACATGATCTCAAATGATTTATTTTCACTGTTTGTATTGAAAATAGTTGTTTTGGATGTCCTCAGTGCAGTGGTTTTAAAACTATATGTGCTAGTGCACCCCATCTCAGATATTCTTTGGCATTGGGAGAAAAATTAATAAAATTAATCTTTTTTTTACTGTATGTGCATCGTATGTGTTTTTTTTATTAAACATTATATATAACCAATATTTTTTAACACACTCTTTGAAATTATTGGAGTACCCCCTGCAGTACCCCTATGACTACGAGTACCCACAGTTGAAAAACTCTGTACAAGTGGCTCAACCAGCAAAGCACAAACCATATAAACACAATGTTTGGAGTGATGCAGGTTTGAATCTGTTCTGTGGTCTTCCACTGCTTGTCTTCCCCCACATATCATATCCTGATTTAAAATTGAAGCTTAAAAAAAACAATACACTTAGTGACATGTCATCTTGAAGATGATTAAGCACAACTTTTTCTAAAAATCAACTTGCATGGACCCAGCCATCAAGAGCAAAGTGTCTTGTTCAAGGACACTGCAGCACACTACCAGGAGGAGCCAGGCATCAAACCCACAACCTTCAGTTTACTAGGTAAGTCGCTCTACTCCTTGAGCCACATCAACTCAGTGACCTCCTGGAAGCTGAGGGCACATTTAAAACTGCCCAGAAAGCTTCTGACACATATTGTAAAGAATAAAAACAAATGTGTATTTTTTACACTGGGTCGTCATGCAGCTGTTTTTTTCATAACAGTCTGTGTCACTCACATGAAAGATAAACTACAATAATTACTAATGTTATTAATATACAGGGTCTAATTCAAAATGTTATTGGATCAAAACATTGGAAATATAAGCAAGTTTGAATATAAATATTGAAAATAAATCATTTGAGATCATGTTTGGCACATTTGGCTTAAGGAGGAAACATTTCAACCAGTTTTTGGCTGATTTTTAACGCAGTACAAGCTTTTTTGCCCCTCGCTTTCCTGTGGGTGATCGACATAGACAGAGACATAGAGAGAGAGAGGAAACGAGACTTGTGACGATGAACCAGACACAAAGTTTTTGGAGGATTTATGCTGGTTTTTGCACCCAGACCTGGCAACCCAGGTGGAGTCTTCTTGTCAGAAGTGTCTCTTTTCCTCTCTCTCTCTATGTCTCTGTCTATGTCGATCACCCACAGGAAAGCGAGGGGCAAAAAAGGTTGCAGTGTGTTAAAAATCAGCCAAAAACTGGTTGAAATGTTTCCTCCTGAACCCAAATATGCCAAACATGATCTCAAATGATTTATTTTCACTGTTTGTATTGAAAATAGTTGTTTTGGATCTCCTCAGTGCAGTGGTTTTAAAACTATATGTGCTAGTGCACCCCATCAAAGATATTCTTTGGCATTGGGAGAAAAATTAATAAAATTAACAGTTTTTTTTACTGTATGTGCATCGTATGTGTTTTTTTTATTAAACATTATATATAACCAATATTTTTTAACACACTCTTTGAAATTATTGGAGTACCCACTGCAGTACCCCTATGACTACGAGTACCCACGGTTGAAAAACGCTGTACTTGTGGCTCAACCAGCAAAGCACAAACCATATAAACACAATGTTTGGAGTGATGCAGGTTTGAATCTGTTCTGTGGTCTTCCCCCACATATTATATCCTTATTTAAAATTGAAACTTAAAAAAAAAAATACACTTAGTGACATGTCATCTTTAAGATGATTAAGCACAACTTTTTCTAAAAATCAGCTTTCATGGACCGAGCCATCAAGAGCAAAGTGTCTTGTTCAAGGACACAGCAGCACACTACCAGGAGGAGCCAGGCATCAAACCAGCAACCTTCAGTTTACTAGGTAAGTCACTCTACTCCTTGAGCCACATCAACTCAGTGACCTCCTGGAAGCTGAGGGCACATTTAAAACTGCCCAGAAAGCTTCTGACACATATTGTAAAGAATAAAAACAAATGTGTATTTTTTACACTGAGTCGTCATACAGCTGTTTTTTCACAACAGTCTGTGTCACTCACATGAAAGATAAACTACAATATTATAAATATTATAAATATTATTCATATATAGTTTCTAATTCAAAATGTTCTTGGATCAAAACATCAGAAACATAAGCAAGTTAAAATATAAATATTGAAAATCAATCATTGAGATCACATATGGCACATTTGGGTGAAGGAGGAAACATTTCAACCAGTTTTTGGCTGATTTTTAACGCAGTACAAGCTTTTTTGCCCCTCGCTTTCCTGTGGGTGATCGACATAGACAGAGACATAGAGAGAGAGAGGAAAAGAGACTTGTGACAATGAAGCAGACACAAAGTTTTTGGAGGAATTATGCTGGTTTTTGCACCCAGACCTGGCAACCCAGGTGGAGTCTTCTTGTCAGAAGTGTCTCTTTTCCTCTCTCTCTCTATGTCTCTGTCTATGTCGATCACCCACAGGAAAGCGAGGGGCAAAACAGCTTGCAGTGTGTTAAAAATCAGCCAAAAACCTGTTGAAATGTTTCCTCCTCAACCCAAATGTGCCAAACATGATCTCAAATGATGTATTTTCACTGTTTGTATTGAAAATAGTTGTTTTGGATGTCCTCAGTGCAGTGGTTTTAAAACTATATGTGCTAGTGCACCCCATCTCAGATATTCTTTGGCATTGGGAGAAAAATTAATAAAATTAATCTTTTTTTTACTGTATGTGCATCGTATGTGTTTTTTTTATTAAACATTATATATAACCAATATTTTTTAACACACTCTTTGAAATTATTGGAGTACCCCCTGCAGTACCGCTATGACTACGAGTACCCACAGTTGAAAAACTCTGTACAAGTGGCTCAACCAGCAAAGCACAAACCATATAAACACAATGTTTGGAGTGATGCAGGTTTGAATCTGTTCTGTGGTCTTCCACTGCTTGTCTTCCCCCACATATCATATCCTGATTTAAAATTGAAGCTTAAAAAAAACAATACACTTAGTGACATGTCATCTTTAAGATGATTAAGCACAACTTTTTCTAAAAATCAACTTGCATGGACCCAGCCATCAAGAGCAAAGTGTCTTGTTCAAGGACACTGCAGCACACTACCAGGAGGAGCCAGGCATCAAACCCACAACCTTCAGTTTACTAGGTAAGTCGCTCTACTCCTTGAGCCACATCAACTCAGTGACCTCCTGGAAGCTGAGGGCACATTTAAAACTGCCCAGAAAGCTTCTGACACATATTGTAAAGAATAAAAACAAATGTGTATTTTTTACACTGGGTCGTCATGCAGCTGTTTTTTTCATAACAGTCTGTGTCACTCACATGAAAGATAAACTACAATAATTACTAATGTTATTAATATACAGGGTCTAATTCAAAATGTTATTGGATCAAAACATTGGAAATATAAGCAAGTTTGAATATAAATATTGAAAATAAATAATTTGAGATCATGTTTGGCACATTTGGCTTAAGGAGGAAACATTTCAACCAGTTTTTGGCTGATTTTTAACGCAGTACAAGCTTTTTTGCCCCTCGCTTTCCTGTGGGTGATCGACATAGACAGAGACATAGAGAGAGAGAGGAAACGAGACTTGTGACGATGAACCAGACACAAAGTTTTTGGAGGATTTATGCTGGTTTTTGCACCCAGACCTGGCAACCCAGGTGGAGTCTTCTTGTCAGAAGTGTCTCTTTTCCTCTCTCTCTCTATGTCTCTGTCTATGTCGATCACCCACAGGAAAGCGAGGGGCAAAAAAGGTTGCAGTGTGTTAAAAATCAGCCAAAAACTGGTTGAAATGTTTCCTCCTGAACCCAAATATGCCAAACATGATCTCAAATGATTTATTTTCACTGTTTGTATTGAAAATAGTTGTTTTGGATCTCCTCAGTGCAGTGGTTTTAAAACTATATGTGCTAGTGCACCCCATCAAAGATATTCTTTGGCATTGGGAGAAAAATTAATAAAATTAACAGTTTTTTTTACTGTATGTGCATCGTATGTGTTTTTTTTATTAAACATTATATATAACCAATATTTTTTAACACACTCTTTGAAATTATTGGAGTACCCACTGCAGTACCCCTATGACTACGAGTACCCACGGTTGAAAAACGCTGTACTTGTGGCTCAACCAGCAAAGCACAAACCATATAAACACAATGTTTGGAGTGATGCAGGTTTGAATCTGTTCTGTGGTCTTCCCCCACATATTATATCCTTATTTAAAATTGAAACTTAAAAAAAAAAATACACTTAGTGACATGTCATCTTTAAGATGATTAAGCACAACTTTTTCTAAAAATCAGCTTTCATGGACCCAGCCATCAAGAGCAAAGTGTCTTGTTCAAGGACACAGCAGCACACTACCAGGAGGAGCCAGGCATCAAACCAGCAACCTTCAGTTTACTAGGTAAGTCACTCTACTCCTTGAGCCACATCAACTCAGTGACCTCCTGGAAGCTGAGGGCACATTTAAAACTGCCCAGAAAGCTTCTGACACATATTGTAAAGAATAAAAACAAATGTGTATTTTTTACACTGAGTCGTCATACAGCTGTTTTTTCACAACAGTCTGTGTCACTCACATGAAAGATAAACTACAATATTATAAATATTATAAATATTATTCATATATAGTTTCTAATTCAAAATGTTCTTGGATCAAAACATCAGAAACATAAGCAAGTTAAAATATAAATATTGAAAATCAATCATTGAGATCACATATGGCACATTTGGGTGAAGGAGGAAACATTTCAACCAGTTTTTGGCTGATTTTTAACGCAGTACAAGCTTTTTTGCCCCTCGCTTTCCTGTGGGTGATCGACATAGACAGAGACATAGAGAGAGAGAGGAAAAGAGACTTGTGACAATGAAGCAGACACAAAGTTTTTGGAGGAATTATGCTGGTTTTTGCACCCAGACCTGGCAACCCAGGTGGAGTCTTCTTGTCAGAAGTGTCTCTTTTCCTCTCTCTCTCTATGTCTCTGTCTATGTCGATCACCCACAGGAAAGCGAGGGGCAAAACAGCTTGCAGTGTGTTAAAAATCAGCCAAAAACCTGTTGAAATGTTTCCTCCTCAACCCAAATGTGCCAAACATGATCTCAAATGATGTATTTTCACTGTTTGTATTGAAAATAGTTGTTTTGGATGTCCTCAGTGCAGTGGTTTTAAAACTATATGTGCTAGTGCACCCCATCTCAGATATTCTTTGGCATTGGGAGAAAAATTAATAAAATTAATCTTTTTTTTACTGTATGTGCATCGTATGTGTTTTTTTTATTAAACATTATATATAACCAATATTTTTTAACACACTCTTTGAAATTATTGGAGTACCCCCTGCAGTACCGCTATGACTACGAGTACCCACAGTTGAAAAACTCTGTACAAGTGGCTCAACCAGCAAAGCACAAACCATATAAACACAATGTTTGGAGTGATGCAGGTTTGAATCTGTTCTGTGGTCTTCCACTGCTTGTCTTCCCCCACATATCATATCCTGATTTAAAATTGAAGCTTAAAAAAAACAATACACTTAGTGACATGTCATCTTTAAGATGATTAAGCACAACTTTTTCTAAAAATCAACTTGCATGGACCCAGCCATCAAGAGCAAAGTGTCTTGTTCAAGGACACTGCAGCACACTACCAGGAGGAGCCAGGCATCAAACCCACAACCTTCAGTTTACTAGGTAAGTCGCTCTACTCCTTGAGCCACATCAACTCAGTGACCTCCTGGAAGCTGAGGGCACATTTAAAACTGCCCAGAAAGCTTCTGACACATATTGTAAAGAATAAAAACAAATGTGTATTTTTTACACTGGGTCGTCATGCAGCTGTTTTTTTCATAACAGTCTGTGTCACTCACATGAAAGATAAACTACAATAATTACTAATGTTATTAATATACAGGGTCTAATTCAAAATGTTATTGGATCAAAACATTGGAAATATAAGCAAGTTTGAATATAAATATTGAAAATAAATAATTTGAGATCATGTTTGGCACATTTGGCTTAAGGAGGAAACATTTCAACCAGTTTTTGGCTGATTTTTAACGCAGTACAAGCTTTTTTGCCCCTCGCTTTCCTGTGGGTGATCGACATAGACAGAGACATAGAGAGAGAGAGGAAACGAGACTTGTGACGATGAACCAGACACAAAGTTTTTGGAGGATTTATGCTGGTTTTTGCACCCAGACCTGGCAACCCAGGTGGAGTCTTCTTGTCAGAAGTGTCTCTTTTCCTCTCTCTCTCTATGTCTCTGTCTATGTCGATCACCCACAGGAAAGCGAGGGGCAAAAAAGGTTGCAGTGTGTTAAAAATCAGCCAAAAACTGGTTGAAATGTTTCCTCCTGAACCCAAATATGCCAAACATGATCTCAAATGATTTATTTTCACTGTTTGTATTGAAAATAGTTGTTTTGGATCTCCTCAGTGCAGTGGTTTTAAAACTATATGTGCTAGTGCACCCCATCAAAGATATTCTTTGGCATTGGGAGAAAAATTAATAAAATTAACAGTTTTTTTTACTGTATGTGCATCGTATGTGTTTTTTTTATTAAACATTATATATAACCAATATTTTTTAACACACTCTTTGAAATTATTGGAGTACCCACTGCAGTACCCCTATGACTACGAGTACCCACGGTTGAAAAACGCTGTACTTGTGGCTCAACCAGCAAAGCACAAACCATATAAACACAATGTTTGGAGTGATGCAGGTTTGAATCTGTTCTGTGGTCTTCCCCCACATATTATATCCTTATTTAAAATTGAAACTTAAAAAAAAAAATACACTTAGTGACATGTCATCTTTAAGATGATTAAGCACAACTTTTTCTAAAAATCAGCTTTCATGGACCCAGCCATCAAGAGCAAAGTGTCTTGTTCAAGGACACAGCAGCACACTACCAGGAGGAGCCAGGCATCAAACCAGCAACCTTCAGTTTACTAGGTAAGTCACTCTACTCCTTGAGCCACATCAACTCAGTGACCTCCTGGAAGCTGAGGGCACATTTAAAACTGCCCAGAAAGCTTCTGACACATATTGTAAAGAATAAAAACAAATGTGTATTTTTTACACTGAGTCGTCATACAGCTGTTTTTTCACAACAGTCTGTGTCACTCACATGAAAGATAAACTACAATATTATAAATATTATAAATATTATTCATATATAGTTTCTAATTCAAAATGTTCTTGGATCAAAACATCAGAAACATAAGCAAGTTAAAATATAAATATTGAAAATCAATCATTGAGATCACATATGGCACATTTGGGTGAAGGAGGAAACATTTCAACCAGTTTTTGGCTGATTTTTAACGCAGTACAAGCTTTTTTGCCCCTCGCTTTCCTGTGGGTGATCGACATAGACAGAGACATAGAGAGAGAGAGGAAAAGAGACTTGTGACAATGAAGCAGACACAAAGTTTTTGGAGGAATTATGCTGGTTTTTGCACCCAGACCTGGCAACCCAGGTGGAGTCTTCTTGTCAGAAGTGTCTCTTTTCCTCTCTCTCTCTATGTCTCTGTCTATGTCGATCACCCACAGGAAAGCGAGGGGCAAAACAGCTTGCAGTGTGTTAAAAATCAGCCAAAAACCTGTTGAAATGTTTCCTCCTCAACCCAAATGTGCCAAACATGATCTCAAATGATGTATTTTCACTGTTTGTATTGAAAATAGTTGTTTTGGATGTCCTCAGTGCAGTGGTTTTAAAACTATATGTGCTAGTGCACCCCATCTCAGATATTCTTTGGCATTGGGAGAAAAATTAATAAAATTAATCTTTTTTTTACTGTATGTGCATCGTATGTGTTTTTTTTATTAAACATTATATATAACCAATATTTTTTAACACACTCTTTGAAATTATTGGAGTACCCCCTGCAGTACCGCTATGACTACGAGTACCCACAGTTGAAAAACTCTGTACAAGTGGCTCAACCAGCAAAGCACAAACCATATAAACACAATGTTTGGAGTGATGCAGGTTTGAATCTGTTCTGTGGTCTTCCACTGCTTGTCTTCCCCCACATATCATATCCTGATTTAAAATTGAAGCTTAAAAAAAACAATACACTTAGTGACATGTCATCTTTAAGATGATTAAGCACAACTTTTTCTAAAAATCAACTTGCATGGACCCAGCCATCAAGAGCAAAGTGTCTTGTTCAAGGACACTGCAGCACACTACCAGGAGGAGCCAGGCATCAAACCCACAACCTTCAGTTTACTAGGTAAGTCGCTCTACTCCTTGAGCCACATCAACTCAGTGACCTCCTGGAAGCTGAGGGCACATTTAAAACTGCCCAGAAAGCTTCTGACACATATTGTAAAGAATAAAAACAAATGTGTATTTTTTACACTGGGTCGTCATGCAGCTGTTTTTTTCATAACAGTCTGTGTCACTCACATGAAAGATAAACTACAATAATTACTAATGTTATTAATATACAGGGTCTAATTCAAAATGTTATTGGATCAAAACATTGGAAATATAAGCAAGTTTGAATATAAATATTGAAAATAAATAATTTGAGATCATGTTTGGCACATTTGGCTTAAGGAGGAAACATTTCAACCAGTTTTTGGCTGATTTTTAACGCAGTACAAGCTTTTTTGCCCCTCGCTTTCCTGTGGGTGATCGACATAGACAGAGACATAGAGAGAGAGAGGAAACGAGACTTGTGACGATGAACCAGACACAAAGTTTTTGGAGGATTTATGCTGGTTTTTGCACCCAGACCTGGCAACCCAGGTGGAGTCTTCTTGTCAGAAGTGTCTCTTTTCCTCTCTCTCTCTATGTCTCTGTCTATGTCGATCACCCACAGGAAAGCGAGGGGCAAAAAAGGTTGCAGTGTGTTAAAAATCAGCCAAAAACTGGTTGAAATGTTTCCTCCTGAACCCAAATATGCCAAACATGATCTCAAATGATTTATTTTCACTGTTTGTATTGAAAATAGTTGTTTTGGATCTCCTCAGTGCAGTGGTTTTAAAACTATATGTGCTAGTGCACCCCATCAAAGATATTCTTTGGCATTGGGAGAAAAATTAATAAAATTAACAGTTTTTTTTACTGTATGTGCATCGTATGTGTTTTTTTTATTAAACATTATATATAACCAATATTTTTTAACACACTCTTTGAAATTATTGGAGTACCCACTGCAGTACCCCTATGACTACGAGTACCCACGGTTGAAAAACGCTGTACTTGTGGCTCAACCAGCAAAGCACAAACCATATAAACACAATGTTTGGAGTGATGCAGGTTTGAATCTGTTCTGTGGTCTTCCCCCACATATTATATCCTTATTTAAAATTGAAACTTAAAAAAAAAAATACACTTAGTGACATGTCATCTTTAAGATGATTAAGCACAACTTTTTCTAAAAATCAGCTTTCATGGACCCAGCCATCAAGAGCAAAGTGTCTTGTTCAAGGACACAGCAGCACACTACCAGGAGGAGCCAGGCATCAAACCAGCAACCTTCAGTTTACTAGGTAAGTCACTCTACTCCTTGAGCCACATCAACTCAGTGACCTCCTGGAAGCTGAGGGCACATTTAAAACTGCCCAGAAAGCTTCTGACACATATTGTAAAGAATAAAAACAAATGTGTATTTTTTACACTGAGTCGTCATACAGCTGTTTTTTCACAACAGTCTGTGTCACTCACATGAAAGGTAAACTACAATATTATTAATATTATAAATATTATTCATATATAGTTTCTAATTCAAAATGTTCTTGGATCAAAACATCAGAAACATAAGCAAGTTAAAATATAAATATTGAAAATCAATCATTGAGATCACATATGGCACATTTGGGTGAAGGAGGAAACATTTCAACCAGTTTTTGGCTGATTTTTAACCCAGTACAAGCTTTTTTGCCCCTCGCTTTCCTGTGGGTGATCGACATAGACAGAGACATAGAGAGAGAGAGGAAAAGAGACTTGTGACAATGAAGCAGACACAAAGTTTTTGGAGGAATTATGCTGGTTTTTGCACCCAGACCTGGCAACCCAGGTGGAGTCTTCTTGTCAGAAGTGTCTCTTTTCCTCTCTCTCTCTATGTCTCTGTCTATGTCGATCACCCACAGGAAAGCGAGGGGCAAAACAGCTTGCAGTGTGTTAAAAATCAGCCAAAAACCGGTTGAAATGTTTCCTCCTCAACCCAAATATGCCAAACATGATCTCAAATGATTTATTTTCACTGTTTGTATTGAAAATAGTTGTTTTGGATGTCCTCAGTGCAGTGGTTTTAAAACTATATGTGCTAGTGCACCCCATCAAAGATATTCTTTGGCATTGGGAGAAAAATTAATAAAATTAATCTTTTTTTTACTGTATGTGCATCGTATGTGTTTTTTTTATTAAACATTATATATAACCAATATTTTTTAACACACTCTTTGAAATTATTGGAGTACCCCCTGCAGTACCCCTATGACTACGAGTACCCACAGTTGAAAAACTCTGTACAAGTGGCTCAACCAGCAAAGCACAAACCATATAAACACAATGTTTGGAGTGATGCAGGTTTGAATCTGTTCTGTGGTCTTCCACTGCTTGTCTTCCACCACATATCATATCCTGATTTAAAATTGAAGCAAAATAAAAAATACACTTAGTGACATGTCATCTTTAAGATGATTAAACACAACTTTTTCTAAAAATGAGCTTTCATGGACCCAGCCATCAAGAGCAAAGTGTCTTGTTCAAGGACACAGCAGCACACTACCAGGAGGAGCCAGGCATCAAACCAGCAACCTTCAGTTTACTAGGTAAGTCACTCTACTCCTTGAGCCACATCAACTCAGTGACCTCCTGGAAGCTGAGGGCACATTTAAAACTGCCCAGAAAGCTTCTGACACATATTGTAAAGAATAAAAACAAATGTGTATTTTTTACACTGGGTCATCGTACAGCTGTTTATTCACAACAGTCTGTGTCACTCACATGAAAGGTAAACTACAATATTATAAATATTATAAATATTATTCATATTTAGTTTCTAATTCAAAATGTTCTTGGATCAAAACATCAGAAACATAAGCAAGTTTGAATATAAATATTGAAAATCAATCATTGAGATCACATATGGCACATTTGGGTGAAGGAGGAAACATTTCAACCAGTTTTTGGCTGATTTTTAACGCAGTACAAGCTTTTTTGCCCCTCGCTTTCCTGTGGGTGATCGACATAGACAGAGACATAGAGAGAGAGAGGAAACGAGACTTGTGACAATGAAGCAGACACAAAGTTTTTGGAGGAATTATGCTGGTTTTTGCACCCAGACCTGGCAACCCAGGTGGAGTCTTCTTGTCAGAAGTGTCTCTTTTCCTCTCTCTCTCTATGTCTCTGTCTATGTCGATCACCCACAGGAGAGCGAGGGGCAAAAAAGCTTGCAGTGTGTTAAAAATCAGCCAAAAACTGGTTGAAATGTTTCCTCCTCAACCCAAATATGCCAAACATGATCTCAAATGATGTATTTTCACTGTTTGTATTGAAAATAGTTGTTTTGGATGTCCTCAGTGCAGTGGTTTTAAAACTATACGTGGTAGTACACCCCATCTAAGATATTTTTTTCAGCTGAGCACATCTTCATTGGCATTGGGAGAAAAATAAAGAAAATTAACATAGTTTTTTTACTGTATGTGCATCGTATGTGTTTTTTTTAAACATTATATATAACCAATATTTTTTTAACACACTCTTTCAAATGATCTGAGTACCCCTTGCAGTACCCCTATGGCTACGAGTACCCACAGTTGAAAAGCACTGTACTAGTGGCTCAACCAGCAAAGCACATACCATATAAATGCAATATTTGTAGTGAAGCAGGTTTGAGTCTGTTCTGTGGTCATTTACTGCAGTCCCCCCCACATCATATCCTGCTCCAAAATTTTAACATTAAGAAAATACACTTAGTGACATGTCTTTAGAGAGCATTTAGTACACATTTTTCAAAAAAGCAACTTGCATGGACCCAGCCAACAAGAGGAAAGTGTCTCACTCAAGGATACAACAGCAGAAGGAGGCAGGCATCACACCAGCAACCTTGAGATTACAACCCAAGTCACTCGACCTCCTGAGCTACTGCCACAACATATACTGAGTGACCTTCTGGAAGCTGATGCACATTTAAAGCTGCCCAGAAAGCTTCTGACATGTAAAGAACCAAATCAAATGTGTATTTTTTACACTGAGTCGTCATACAGCTGTTTTTTCACAACAATCTGTGTCACTCACATGAAAGATAAACTACAATATTATTAATGTTATTAATATATAGTGTCTAATTCAAAATGCTCTTGGATCAAAACATCAGAAAAATAAACAAGTCTGAATATAAATATTGAAAATACACTGGTCAGAGACACTTCTGACAAGAAGACTCCCCCAGGGTTGCCAGGTCTGGGTGCAAAAACCAGCATAATTCCTCCAAAAACTTTGTGTCTGGTTTATTGTCACAAGTCTCTTTTCCTCTCTCTCTCTGTCTATGTCGATCACCCACAGGAGAGCGAGGGGCAAAAAAGCTTGTACTGCATTAAAAATCAGCCAAAAACTGGTTTAAATGTTTCCTCCTGAAGCCAAATGTGCCAAACATGATCTCAATGATGTATTTTCCGTATTTATATTGATAATAGTTGTTCTTTAGTGCAGTGGTTTTAAAACTTTATTTTGTAGGGCGCCCCATCTCAGATATTTTTCGGCAGCCAGGCTCTGGACGGGAGGGGGAAACAGGCAGCCAGGCTCTGGACGGGAGGGGGAAACAGGCAGCCAGGCTCGGCGAGGCAGGACGGGAGCGGCTTGGACGGGGGGGAAGGGAGAAAGGCAGGTTCGTACGGGAACCGCACGCACCAGTTCTCAGAGCACCAACCGAGGCCGGTCGGCCCAACGACCCGGCGACGGGTGGATGCAAGGGCAGGGAATAAACACTGCGGGTTCTGATGATTGATGGAGCTCAGGTGTGTGTGGAGGGCGGCGCAGGAGGAAGGCGTGGCAGGGGGGACCAGGAAGGGGTTAGCGCCGGGCGACTTGTCGATGATAAAAGAGACCAACGACCCCACAGACAGACAGGTGGACGGACAGACAGACATAATATATATAATATTATATATATAATATACTAGATATAATAAATGTAAACGGGGCTCTGTGGCGTAGATTTCACACAGCAGCAGATTGACTGACTGTGTTTACCGTCCTGTTCGGGATGGAAAATGAGGATCAGAGAAGCCGGGAAACCGAAGGCGTCGCGTGCGGCTCTCGCGCCGTCGCCTCGTATCTGCCAAAACAACCTCAGCCGGGTCTGTGGATTCCATTCATCGCGTTGCTGGATGTCGTACCCCCCCCGAAAGAGAAATCCCTCTTTCAATCCGGTTTATTTGCTCCCGGTCTGTTTGTTTTAATTGTAGTGAAGTCTAATTTGTTCAGGGTCTCGGGGGCTTTGAAGGGGGTGAGTGTTTTCAACCACTTCCCTCTCAGGGATCTCACAGAACAACCACATTACACGCGCACGGTGGTCCGCTAGACACAGATACAGCTGCCGATTACACTGACATCACTTTACTGGAAGATATACGAGAGCGAGAGAGGGAGAGGGAGAGAGAGAGGGAGAGGGAGAGAGAGAGTCAAAAACTGTGTGACACAAAGGATCAGAGAAAGAGGGAAAGATTATAATTTTTTTTCCTTCTTACCTTCCTTCCTTCCTTCCATCTTTCCTTCCTTCCTTTCTTTCTTTCTTTCTTTCTTTCTTTCTTTCTTTTCTTTCTTTCTTCACATCTTTTAAATGACCGTACAATACTTTTACCTGACATACATTACTATAAGTAATAAGACGAAAGATTGTGTGACAAGGTGGGAGGGAAAATGTTGTTTTGTTGACATTTGAACCGTGTGTGTGTGTGTGTGTGTGTGTGTGTGTGTGTGTGAAGCACCAAAGCACCGTCAACTGAAAAGGGCACCTCAGATGAATTTAAGTTACTTTAAATGACTTAAAGTGAAAACACGCCCGCGTCAGTGCGTAGTCGTACTTTTCTGGAGTACTGTTCGGTAATTTTACTCGTACTCAACTGTGCGCGAAGTGATGCGATCTGCTCATCCACTTTAAGAAGGTCAGATATCAGGGGTTTCCGACCTGGGGTGCGCGGCCCCCACACAGGGCCGCCAGGGACGGCAGGGAGGGTCGCCAGGCGTTTGACAATTTGAGGTTATATGTTTCCTGAAATTCAAATATTGGATCAAACACTGGTTTTTACTGTGTGTGTGTGTGTGTGTGTGTGTGTGCGCGTGTGCGTGTGTGAGTGTTTTGTTGAGATAAATGAGAGATAAACAGGGAAGACACTACGTGACTGGAATCACAGGGAAATCAGCACAGACACAGACACACACACACACACACACACACACACACACACACACACACACACACACACACACACACACACACACACACACACAGATACAAGCCTATACATGAATGTTTTAATATGGAAACGTGTGAAAGAAAGAGCAGAAGAGAAAACAAAACAGGAAGACAGAAGAGGAGAGAAGAGGAGAGGAGTACAGGGGAGAAGAAGAGAGGAGAGAAGAGAGGATAAAAGAGGAGGAGAAGAAGAGGAAGGAGAAGGAGAAGGAGAGGAAAAAGAAGGAGATGAGTGGAGGAAAGAGACGGAGAAGAGGAGGAAAAAGAAGGAGACGAGAGGAGGAAAGAGGAGGAGGAAGAGGAGGAAAAAGAAGGAGAAGAAGGAAAAAGAGGGAGTCGAGAGGAGGAAAGAGAAGGAGAAGCGAGGAGGAGAGGGGAGGAGAGAAGAAAAGAAAGGAGGAGGAGAAGAGAGAAAAAAGGGGAGAGGAGGAGAAAAGACGAGGGGAGGAGAGCAGAAAAGAGGGGAGAAGGAGAAGAGAGGAGGGGAGGAGAGGAGAGAAGAGGGGAGAAGGAGAAGAGAGGAGGGGAGGAGAGGAGAGAAGAGGGGAGAAGGAGAAGAGAGGAGGGGAGGAGAGTGAACTCTGAGGTCCGGTACTGAAGTGGAATTACTGTAAACTGAGTTATAACTCAACTCAACTTCCCTCAAACCTTTAGAGCACACACACACACACACACACACACACACACACACACACACACACACACACACACACACACACACACACACACACACACAGTCGTTGTGTTCAAACGCACTAATAAAGGTTTGTCACGTTCAAACACACTAATAAAGTTTAAGAGTTAATTTTCAATCTAACTCTTTCACTGATGTTTCCCTAAATGGCAGCAACCGTGTAACTGTGTGTGTGTGTGTGTGTGTGGGGGGGGGGGGGGGGGGGGTAGTGTGTGTGGGGGTGTGCGTGCAGATGTCAAGAGTGGTGGTGAGATGAAACAGAATGGAAAGATAAAGAGAGAGAGAGAGAGAGAGAGAGAGAGAGAGAGAGAGAGAGAGAGAGAGACTTTAAAAATGTGGGTGTCAGAGTCAGACCTCTCTAGTGGAGTCTCCGCTCTCCTCCTCGCAGGACGCTCGACTCTCATCCACGGATTTTCACGACAAAATTCACACGGTAATCCTAGTCTTTTATTTTTTTTACTTAATAACATACACATAATTAACTTCTGGATTTATTTTAATAAATGCTTAATTATTATTGAACAATAATTAAGCAGGCCAATATTCTGTATACTTTTTTGTGAGAAATTAGATATCAATCAAAATGTACTTGTGCTGATATTGCTTATTACATGTTCTCTGTCTTATTGCACGTTATATTATATTATATTTATATATCTATTGTATATCACATTTACAAGTATCTATTATATATCATAAAACAATAATGCTGCATGAAGGTTGGCTTAGAAGACGTATTGTGGATTTATAATTAGTTTCCAATACATATATATATATATGTATATATATATATATATATATATACATATATATATATAATATAATAATATAATATAGTATACAATATATACAGCTAAATCATTTCTTATTTATGGTAATTTAGTGTAATTAAATTGAATTACATGTAATTAAGTGAAAGTAGATGTAGAAAAAGGCCTCTGATCCACCCCTCCTCCGCCTCTCCATCCTTCCACTCCCTCCATCCCTTCCTCCTCTCCTCCCTGCACCCGAAGGCCGTCCCCAGCAGGGTGCCCCGCCCATCATGGTTCCGGAGGCTCCCGCTCTGTTCTGCGCTCTGCTCGCTCTCCTCTCGCCCCGGACCTCCCAGGGTCGGAACTCCACGCCGGCTCCGTCTCCCCGTCCCCACCCGACGCTCTGGGGGCTGAGTCCGGGCTTCCATGGCGCTGGGGCTCTGCTGGGCCTGGACCTGGACCTGGACCTGGACCTGGACCTGGACCCGCGCGTGGATCCTCAAGGACCTGACCCCGGCGTGGGCCAGGAGACCAGCGACGGCGCTCTGCCAGCGCCAGAACGCCTCGAGAAGGACTCGGCGCTCAAACGCCAACGCATCAAACTGCGACCCAAACCGGGGTGGAAGCGTCACGCCCAGCCCTCGCACCACTCTTCAGCACCTCCATCCTCCTCCTCCTCTTCATCCTCCTCTTCCCCTGACCCTCCGCGGTGCTCCTCCAACTCCTCGGCGGCGGTGCGCCTCCGGCCGCTGGCGCCGCCCAGCTGCCTGGGCGACACGTCCATCGAGACGGCGTTCAAGTACATCAACACGGTGCTGTCCTGCGCCATCTTCGTGGTGGGAATCGTGGGCAACGCCACCCTGCTGAGGATCATCTGGCAGAACAAGAGCATGAGGAACGGCCCCAACGCGCTGATCGCCAGCCTGGCGCTGGGAGACCTGATCTACATCGCCATCGACCTGCCCATCAACGTCTACAAGGTACCAGCAGCCAGCACACAGAGATCGTTTGAGATGATCAGATGAGATCAGATGAGATCAGATCACATTACATCAGATTAGATCAGATCAAAGCACATTACATCAGATTAGATCAGATCAGATCAGATCAGATTAGATCAGATCAGATCAGATCAGATCAGATCACATTACATCAGATTTGATCAGATCAGATCAGATTAGATCAGATCAGATCACATTACATCAGATAAGATCAGATCAAAGCACATTACATCAGATTAGATCAGATCAGATCAGATCAGATCAGATCAGATCAGATCAGATCAGATCAGATCACATTACATCAGATTAGATCAGATCAAAGCACATTACATCAGATTATATCAGATCACATCAGATCAGATCAGATCACATTACATCAGATTTGATCAGATCAGATCAGATTAGATGACATCAAACCAGATAATATTGGGATTGGAGATGTAAAATTGTTACAGGTACGTATATTATACATACCAAGAGCTGCAAGAATAATTATACTGTAAGATAAAAATAAAATAAATCAAATTAAAGAGCCGAGAAATACTGGAAAAATTCAAGTATTACAGTATTTGTATAAATTGAATTGCTGACAGCAAATTGTAATGGTTACAAGGATAAATCGGTTTTAAAAAGTGAATTTAAAAACTGTTTTTTTTTTTTTTTTTAACAATTACAGAGCTGGAGAGCAACAAAACTGTTGACATGTCCTAGTGAAGACAGAGGACTGAACTATGAACTAAATAATTATTCTTTGTTGTTCTTTATGGTGTCTGAGGGGAGATAAGACAGTAGTACTGTATTCACACCCAGCATAATGGATTATTAAGGATGAAGATCAGTGCATTGTGATTTGAGGTGCAGTATTACAGTACAGGGTGGGGGCGTCTGGTGTTGGCGTGGGGCTTCTATCTGATACTGTACAATACTGTAGATTAAACAGAAAAACAATGGAGGGGTCAAAGATGTCCAATAAGACGTCTCTTCCAAGAACAATTTTTTTTGTTATGATATTAACTTTCCATTTTCTGTGTGCGTGTGTGCGTGTGTGTGTGTGTGTGTGTGTGTGTGTGTGTCTGTGTAGCTCCTTGCCATGCGCTGGCCGTTTGCCGACAGCGTAGTTGGACTGTTTCTGTGTAAACTGGTCCCGTTTCTGCAGAAAACCTCTGTTGGGATCACCGTGCTCAACCTGTGTGCCCTGAGTGTGGACAGGTAACACACACACACACACACACACACGTACACACATGTACGCATACACACACACACACACACACACACACACACATTTTTGGTTTCCTGGTGAACTTCTAAACCAAATATTCAATTGGGGGGCCGGTCCTCACAAGTGCAGTAAAATAAACACACACACACACACACACACACACACACACACACACAAAGTATATATTGACCTCTACTCTCTCTCCCTCTCAGGTACCGTGCGGTGGTGTCGTGGTCGCGGGTGCAGGGCTCCGGCGTTCCCATGGTGACGGCGGTGGAGATTGTGGCGATGTGGTTGCTGTCGGCGACGCTGGCGGTGCCCGAGGCCGTCGGCTTCGACATGGTGACGTTCAGCTACAGGAATAACAGCATGACGGCCTGTATGCTGCAGCCTCGCTCGCCCTTCATGACTGTGAGTGTGTAAGCGCGTGGGTGTGTGTGTGTGTGTGTGTTTTAGTGCGTTTGTAAGCCGTTTCAAAATTGTATTCATTCACTGAGAATTTATTTACTGTGTGTATATATGAGACGGGTGGGAGAGAGAGAAAGAGAGAGAAAGAGAGAGAGAGAAATTCGTAGGGCTACGTGCTGCGTGAGAGGCTGCAAGAGGTAAAGACTAATGTGTGTGTGTGTGTGTGTGTAGTTATTGTAATCTCTAATGTTATCTCACCAAATATACAATGTAATATAATGTAATCTCTATCCTAGTCTCTAATTTAATCTAATTGAATGTAATATATACTGTAATATAATCGAATCGAATATATGATCTAATATAATCGAATCCCTACTCTAATCTCTCATCTAATAGCTAATCTTATATTATGTAATCTCTAATTTAATCTAATATATCATGTAATAAAATGTAATCTCTAATCCAATCTATTCTAATCTGGTTTCCAGTTCTACCGCGAGGCCAAGGACTGGTGGTTGTTCGGGTTCTACTTCTGTGTTCCTCTGCTGTGCTCCGCTGTGTTTTACGGCCTCATGGCCTGGGAGATGCTCAAACACCGAAAAGGAAGTCTGAGGATCGCCCTGAGCGAGCACCTGAAGCAGGTACACACACGCACGTACGCACACACACAAACACACACACACACCCACACGTTCTGAACTCACTTGTCTCCCTTCTCCCCTGGTAGCGGCGGGAGGTGGCCAAGGCCGTCTTCTCTCTGGTCCTGATCTTCGCCCTCTGCTGGTTTCCTCTGCACCTCAGTCGCCTGATCAAGAAAATCGCCTACAAGTCCCACGACGCACGGCGTTGCGACCTCCTCAGGTAGGAGCCCCCGGCCTTCCTCTCTGCTTTCTTCTTCTTCCTCTCCTCCTGTGGTTGTAGTTCTAATGTCCACCACTCTTCTTCTCCTCCTTCTCCTTCTTCTCCTCCTTCTCCCTTTCTTCTTCTTCTTCGTCTTCTTCTTCTTCTTCTTCTTCTTCTTCTTCTTCTTCTTCTTCTTCTGTGTCTTGCAGCTTCCTGCTGGTGATGGACTACTTAAGCATGAACCTGGCAACCATCAACTCCTGCATCAATCCCATAATACTCTACTTCGTCTCCAAGAAGTTCAAAAGCTGCTTCAAGGTAGGAAAGCCAGGAAGTGTGTGTGTGTGTGTGTGTGTGTGTGTGTGTGTGGTTGTGTGTGCGTGTGTGTGTGCGTGTGTGTGTGAATTGTGGCTTGAATTTTTTGGGTCCAATCAGTGAGGCCACCACGAGGTCAAAGGTCGTGAGGGAGAGATAGAGAACAAGAACCACAGAGGGGAGATGGCTGAGATAAGAACGAGAGAAAAGAAGTGAGAGAGAGAGAGAGAGAGAGAGAGAGAGAGAGAGAGAGAGAGAGAGAGAGAGAGAGAGAGAGAGAGAGAGAGAGAGAGAGAGAGAGAGAGAGAGAGAGAGAGAGAGAGAGAGAGAGAGAGAGAGAGAGAGATAAAGTTTCCATTTTTAACTTTTTAAATCTTTGTTTAACTCATGTATTGTAGTGTTTACTGTGATTCCAATGGTACAAGCACAATATAATAATTAAAAGTGAACAAACAATAAATAAAGGATAATAAATACATAAATAATAATAAATAAACAAACAAAAATAAATTAATAAACAATAAATAAATAAATAAATAATAATGAAGTTAAAAATAAAAATGAAAAAACAGAAAAATAAAAACCTTCCAACCAGGAAAGCAAACAACAACCACTTATATTACCAAAATAACACCAAATTAATCAGAGCAGAAGGTTACAAGGGAAAGAAAGAAAGAAGGAAAGAAAGAAAGAAAGAAAGAAAGAAAGAAAGAGGAACAAACAAACAAACAAAGCAGATGTCAGTATTTATACGGTTAAGGGGTTAAAATGGAAAGGTCACAACCTCAGATCATGGCGTTCTGGGAATAGACCGGACATGTCTGTGTGATTTAACTCAGCTCTGCCTGTCTCTGTCTCTGTCTCTGTCTCTCTCTCTGTCTGTCTCATCTCTCGCCGCCCTCCCCCCTCTCTCCCTCCCTCCTCCCCCTCCCCCCCCCCTCCCTCTCTCCAGTTGTGTCTGTGTTGTTGTTGTTATTCCGGTTCTATTTCCAGCAGCATCCTGCCTCTGAACCATGGGACCAGCCAGTACAAACACACTGACCACTGACCAACGTGTGTGTGTGCGTGTGTGTGTGTGTGTGTGTGTCCGTTTATACTCTCAAATTTCTAGTATCTAATATAACGATATGTCGATCACATCCAGAATATATTACCATTCCACAGCCTGAAAACATTTAAAATACAATTATTATTTTTTAATACATATTCTAACTGTGTTTATATTAGACAATAATTAGGTCAAAATGATGTGTGTTGTCAGGCGATATGACACATCGATTTTGGCCTTTTGTTTTCTGTGATTCACAGTCCTCACAATCTCTTTTTATTTGTTAAGACCACATGTTCTGTCATATTTTATATTCTAATTGTATTATATTTTATTGTATTTTTTCTTTTTATTGTTCTATTGTGTCGTGTATTGTGTGTCTTTTTATAAATAAACCCTAAAGATGTTTCTATTTGTTGTTCTTGGCAATAACATATCGTCATGGATAAATAAATATTTAAGGATTCGGGACTGTGGGGAGGTGATATCAAGCGCTGAATAAAGTGATGACTGAATGGCCCGTGTTTGTATCGAAGAAATATTTAATATTTAAATTGAGATTCTGGTGAAAAAAAGAAAGTCACCTTATAGTAAAACTGGTGTTATTTTAAAATAAGAAGGTTTAGATGCGAAGAAATAACACCAGAGTTTTACTTTAAGATCTAAAGGGTTTTATATAAATGTTCTGAATGTTCAGTGCTTTGAGTTCTGAGGAACATTCTTTATATAAAAAGCATAATAATAATAATAATAATAATAATAATAATACTAATAGTAATAATAATAATAATAATAATTATTATTATATTGTTGAGCACTTAAGAAATCACTGTTAAATAATAATAATAATAATAATAATAATAATAATAATAATAATAGTAATAATAATAATAATTATTATTATTATATTATTGAGCACTTAAGAAATCACTGTTAAATAATAATAATAATAATAATAATAATAATAATAATAATAATATAATAATAATAATAATAATAATAATAGTAATAATAATAATTATTATTATTATTCTATTATTGAGCACTTAAGAAATCACTGTTAAATAATATAATAATAATAATTATTATTATTATATTATTATTATTATTATTATTATTACTATAAGGGGTTCATCCTGTAGGGATAGATCCCCTACAGGATCATTCCGATTTTTATTTTATTCTGAGTTTTTCGGGCGAAAAGTGTCCGGAACAGGACGACCCCTGTAGCAACGAACACGGTTGAGGTGTCGTTTGAACCGGGACGTCACAACATTTCGTGGTTCAAGTTTCAGCCAAACCGATCCGCATATGGATCCAAGAATAGAAGTCGTGATTTGGTAATTACTCGCAGAAATACCACAGCGTTTTTCGTATTTCATGGAAACGTGACTTATTGAAAATTTTATCCAAAGAAAAAAGTCACCACTAAGATTACCTAAGTTGGACTACTACCGTGAAACTCTGTGAATATGTAAACCTGCGTGAATACGTCATCATTGACGCACACGAGACCAAACGTCACCGAGATGCCAGATGTATTTACACACAACAAGGCAAGTTATTATGAGGACAAGATTCTGTTTAAAGTCTAAAATAAACGGTTGTTTTAAAAAAATGTCACGTATAAACAGTTTCCTACAGCTTAACGTAGAAAACTTGAATAGGCAGAACGTGTTAAGTATTGACCAGTTCTTCAATAATAATTCAAATGCCAAATTAATGTTAAAGTTTAAATGTTAAAATGTTGTCTGCATTACAATATACACAAGTCATCGATTAAACTGAATTTTCCAATTGTAGATTATGAACAGAAAAAATACAATAAAGTAGTAATTAAAACTGACATTTATATTTTATGTTGATGAAATAACATGTATTTATTATTATTGTTATGCAAAGTAAAAACAAAGTTTGTTTTTGTTATTGTTCCAGGTGCCGAGGAATAGCCGAAAGTCTGGGACAATAAAGAAGAAATTGTCCAAAAATCCAGTCCTCGAGGTCAGTCAAACAATTAAAAAGAAGTATGAAAGAAAAATACTGCGGAAAAAAACAATTCTTTCTATGTAAGTGTTGATTCACGACGTGTGTCGGTGTTAAGAGGCTCATTTCACCAGGATGATTAACAGTTTGGAGACTCCGGAAATAAACAGTGTGCAGCTGTGAGTTTAGCAGCGGTCCTTGAAAACAAGATCCAGAATGTTTGCACATGGACACAAAATGACAGAGAAGATGTACTGATTGAAGGAAATAATCGTAATCAGGATATGAAAAAAGTCTGGTAGAATAAATGACAGCATTCCAGGAAGAGATATTGCAATAACAGAATTGCCAACAAGATGAACTATGTTTAATACAACATTACAAATAACGTATTACTGGCAGCATCGGAGTAGATCACTAGGGCTCTGTCGTATGACAGCTATGCCAGTTGATAGAGCACTTAAGAAATCACTGTTAAATAATAATGATGTGTGTTTGGCAACTATTTCCGGTAATACATGTGCAATTATCAAGCAGGCATCGTGGTATGCAATGTGATTGATAATGATAATAAGATAATTGATTCACACGCAAGGAACAAAATTGGGCTGCACGGGTGACTCACCGAGTAGTTCTGTAGCTCACGACAACAACATTGAATCGCTGTCGTAATTTCTGTAACGCATACAATAATATGTATAACAATAATTCATCTGGCCAGAGCCAATCAGAATTGAAAATTTGAAATGCGTCAATAAAGTGATTATATCATATCGAATTACTGTACGTCTGTTCTCTTAAAAAAAACAAAAAACATTTGTAAACACTGACCAGAGCTCGCTTTCAGTGAGTGTGTCCCATTCACAATTACATTTGGGAACGATGGAGAACAAATGCACACACACACACACACACACACACATTTCAACATCATGTGGTGACCACCTGCAACCATCTGACAACCCTCTTTCCATCTCTCTCACCCCGCCATCTTTCTGCCGTGGTGCCGATGCGACCACAGACATCCGTTGCCAACAAATTCTTCCTCCTGCGGTAAAAAAAAAAAAAAAAGGGGAAAAAACTCAACTTTTTCCATTCTAGCGTCCCACGGTGGGAAACCGTCAGCGACCGCCGCGTGTTCGTCGTCTGCCGACTTGTCGCCGCCGTTGTTTAGAGCCGAACCAGATCGGAAGAACTATTTTGGCCCGTCGGCGGTCCCGAGGGTCCGTGAGACGCAGGCGCTCGCTCTCAGTTCCCACAGCAGCTCCTTCCGTCGGCCAGAGACCAGTGTCCTATCAAGTACACACACACACACACACACACACACACACACACACACACACACACACGCGCGCGCGCGCGCACACACACACACACACACACACACACACACACACACACACACACACACACACACACACACACACACACACAGAGACACACGCCCAGGCTCACTGTGTCATTTGGGCCGGTCGCAGATCCCAATAGTCTTTGAAAAAAAATGTTGATATTTCGGGGTTTGCGAACTTTGTTGGGAAGCTTTCCGAAGCCAAACGCCTCCGTTTCCTCATGTCTCACTGTCGCCAAGCTGCTCGAACCACGAGTCCCAAACCAACGTTCTAACAGGACAACAGTCACAAGTTATTCAATGAAAATAATTATTTTAAAATGATGTAAAAAAAACAACCCAAAAAACTAATTATAAATATACATAATTTAAGTCTATGTGAGTCTAGATACACATTTATTTTTATTTTCTATTTTTTTTTAATCCCAACAGAAGGGGTTGCAAATGTCCTGTCGCGCTCTGGACTGATAGAGACTGAAATAAACACAAGATACTCAATATTTTATTGTAATATTGAATTGAGTCCTGTTATGAATGCTTTGGATGGCAATATATCAATATATATATGTATATAAAACAAAAAAAAACATGAAATACGATCCATATATAAATATGTTGTTTTAATTTTTTAAGTTTGTATTTGCTTCCTCCTGGCATATTGCATGTTGGAAAAAAAAAAATAATAATAAAAATAATAAAAAAATAAAAAATAAAATAAAAGGTTTATGTTTATCTTCTACTTGAACAGCGACCCCAAGTGGCCATGGACGGTACCACACACACACATACACGCACACACACATTAAAACCCATATAATTGAATCTCACAGATTCAATAACACACTTCATCCAATAATACACCACTCACATGACTGGCCCCAATGAATGGAATAAAACAAAAAGTAAAACACACACAAACGCTGCCGGGCTGATGTCACAAGGAGCCGGTTCACCGGAGGGGTGTGGTGCAGGAGGATGGACCGGATGGACGGGGCGCCTGCACGGAGCACGAGCAGCGGATCGTCGCACTCTTATTTTGTGTTTCCCTCCTGGAGGGCAGCTGATCCAAAACCCATCGATCTGATCTGATCGATCCGATCACCCTGGAGGGGCGGCGGGGGCTGATCGATTGAGCGTCGATCCTGGTCGCTTGCCCTGGTTACGGGACCGGCGGTGAACGGGCGTCTGCACCGGGGCTCTGCAGGTACCGTGGTGCTGCGTTCAGGGAGCTGTTCGTGATCTCACCGGATGATCTGCAGCCTCATGATGGAAGCTGCGTTCATGTTCCACTAGGCCTGTAGATGTTACTGTCCGTTTTGCAATGTGGTGTTTGATATATGTACTTGATACATGGTAATAATAATAATAATAATCGTAATAACAATCATAATCACAATAACAATAATAACAATCATCACCATCATAACAATAATAATATGAATAACAATAATAATAATAATAATCATTATCATGAATATAATAATGATAATAACAATCATAATAATAATAATCATAATTGTCATCATCATAATAATAATCCTAATAATAACAATAACAATAATAAATATGGCTGCAGGCAGCAATACAAAGGGTCCAGTCATGTTAGGTCTATCTATCTATCCATCCATCCATCCATTTATTTATCTATCCATCTCTATCTATCTATCTATCTATCCATCCATCTATCTCTATCTATCTATCTATCTATCTATCTATCTATCTATCTATCTATAATCCATCTATATATCCACCCATCTCTCCATCTATCCACCCATCTCTCCATCTATCATCCATCCATCTATCCATCTATCTATCTATCTATCTATCTATCTATCTATCTATCTATCTATCTATCTATAATCCATCTATATATCCACCCATCTCTCCATCTATCCACCCATCTCTCCATCTATCATCCATCCATCTATCCATCTATCTATCTATCCATCTATCTATCTATCTATCTATCTATCTATCTATCTATCTGTGAAGTTGACGTTTGGTGTCGTGTGGGGCAATAATGGCGTATTTGAGGCTTGAGAAGGAAGCAAACTGACATTATTTTAATGGCATGCACACACACTCGTAGTTTGTAATCTCTAACCACTACAGAGCGATAGAGTCTACACCGCGCACCGCACACAACGCAAACAAACATTTAAAACCACAACCTGCACATTTACAGCACATTGAATGATGAGGTCACAAAACATCTTATTCTAAAACCCATCTCGTCCCATTCGTTTTCCAACGTTGGCGTGTCGGTGAAGCATGAACGTTGGGCTATTTTGCTTCAAATTTTGTCGCTTTTTCGCTAATTTCTGCTTTGTATGTGGATCGATGGGAATTGAACTTGAACCACGAGATGTTTGCAACGTACCGGTTCTAACGAGACCTCAACCATGTCCGTAGCCCCTGTAATTGTTCTTATCTAGAGAGTATTAGCCTGAAAAATTCAGAGGAAAATAATAAAGATCCTACGGGCTGGACCCCCTAATAACAATGATATAATAACAATTATAATAATAATGATTATAATAATAATCTTTATTTATACAGCACCATACTCAACATGCAGCTCAAGGTGCTTTAAATTAATAGGCCATCAAATAATAACAATAAAAGCAAACCAAACAAGCAAAAGGAATTGACAATTTATTTTATATTGTATTTTATACAAAGCATCTATATAGTATTTATTTTATAGTGTTTTGTGAATAGCATGACATATTTTATTTATTTTACAGTGGTTTCTATAGTATTTTGTAGAATATTACACTTATATAGTATTTTGGTATTCCTGTTTCTAATATGTCGAGACCCAAAGCCGGTTGAATCTGAAGAAAACACATTTATCCAAAGCATTCCTAGCAGCACTTACTGTATCGCAATATTACTCTGACATATTTATCATGTTGTGTTTGTTTATTTATGTTGTGTATGTTCCTATATATATTTTGGTCTCCGTCAGTCCAGAACACAACAGGACTTTGCAGAGATATTTTGCGTCACCTTGTCTTGAGATAAAAAAAAGTTTAAGTTTGAAACAAATGTGTTAAAACTAGTTCTAATGTAGTTTTTTGAATTTATCATATCATAATAAATTATAATGCAGTCTTACATTTTGAAATATTTGAAATGCTTACATTTGTTTAAGTAACAAATTAAACCTTAGCAACATGTACATAGATATTTATTGTTACATCTCATCGATAACAAGTCTTAAAGTTGTACCTGAAAACTGCTCGTTAGATTCCTGCATCACTTCCTGTCAGTGTACTGTGTTGGCGGCTTCCTGCTAAGACTTATAATAGACATTGACATTTGTCTTGATACGTCGCTTTTCCCTCATATCTGCCACGTTCGACATTTTCAAAATGAATAATATTCAAAAAACCTTGATACTCTCCGTCTCCCCCGTCCACAGTGAAGCCTGGACTCCCCCGGAGTGGAGGGGTGTGTTTGCGGTCAGACGGGGGGCGGTCCCGGCGGGGTGGAGCTCGTCATGCCGTGCGGCCGCTGGAGGAGGTGGATCCGGCCGCTGGTGGCGGTGCTGTACGTGGCTCTGCTGCTGGCCGTGCTGCCGCTGTGTGTGTGGGAGCTCCGCAAAGCAGAGGTCAGGAGACGACCTAGTGCACTACTTCTACTACCATTACAATGCTTCTACTCTGCTACTACTACTACTATCACTACACTACTTCTAATACTATTACGATGCTTCTACTACTGTTACAATACTTCTACTATACTATTACAATACTTCTACTCTACTGTTATACTATGACTACTACTACTACTACTACAAACTACTACACCCTGTCTACACTACTACTACACTACTTCTGCTACCATTACAATACTTATACTGAACTAATACACTACTATTACACTGCTACTACACTACATCTACTAATATTATACTACTACTACTACTACTACTACTACTATAATATTACACTACTTCTACACTACTATTACAATACTTCTACTCTACTATTACACTACTACCACTAGACTACAACTACAACTAGAAAGAAGCTTGATTCAGATGTTTTGGGAATTTTTGGAATGAATTGCCCTTGCTGGCTTCCTGTGAGGAAGAGGAGCTGATGCTGCAGCAGGGATGAAGTGCGTGGCTGAGAAAACAGCCCAGCATCAACAGTGTGTGTGTGTGTGTGTGTGTGTGTGTGTGTGTGTGTGTTCTCTCAGGTGGGGACCCACAGTAAAGCTTGGTTCATAGCTGGAGTCTTTGTGTTTGTGACGATTCCAGTGTCACTGTGGGGGATTCTACAGCACATGGTGCACTTTACACAACCTGATCTGCAGAAACCTATCATCAGGTACTATCTATCTATCTATTCATTCATCCATCTACCTATTCATCCATCCATCCATCTATTCATTCATTCATCTATGTATCCATTCATCTATCTACCCATCCATCCATCCATCCATCCATCTATCTATAATTCATCTATCCATCTGTTGATCTGGCCATATACACACACGCAAACTTCACTGAATTAATATGTTTACGGGTACAAAATTTTCTTTTTCTCTCCGTCATTTATTTATTTTTATTTTCAAGATTATTTTATTTATAATAATAATAATAATAATAATAATGATGATTTTTCTTCTTATTTTTCTATTTACTTTTGTAAATACTCGATACAAGTATTTTTTTTTAATTGCTCAAAATGAATGGAAAGTAATGGAACTATTTTCAGTTTCATATGCAAATGAGCGTGCTGTGACCCTAACCCCTAACCCTGCGGCTGAAACAAGATTTTTTTTTTCGGTTCTTTGTTTCTGTAGACGTGTGACATATTGAAATGTGTTCAATGAAAAAAAAAATAGTGATTCAAAGTAAATCTGCCTCTTCACCAGAATACTGTGGATGGTGCCAATCTACAGTTTGGACAGTGTGAGTCACACACGCACACACCCATACACACCCATACACACCCACACACGGTTTGATACAAGGCCAGCACCGTTTCATCCTGTTCTGAGTCACCGCGGCACTGAATGTGCCACGAGACGTTTCAATCTTTTTCGGGCGTCTTGTGTCGCTGAACGACGTGAGGACGACACCCGGGCACCCTGTCTCACAGCAATATGGCTGCTCAGCGGAACATCTGGCTCCCTGTGTTCCTCACCCCCACGCGTTAGGGTTAGGGTTAGGGTTAGACTTCTGCCTCGGACGCCGAATCCGGAGAGGAGGTCCCGCGCTGGTTTGTTCGCTTTTTAACCTCGACCCTTGAGCCTGGAGCGTCCTTGAATCCGGGCGAGGACCCAACCTCCCGGCTCACCCGGCAGTGAGAAACGATTCAATTGGTCCGGGCGAACCTGGCGGTGGTAAGAAACCATCCTATCGGTCCCAATCACGCCGCGTCGTCGGGACTGTAAACAAAGCCGTAACTGGTCGCCCCCCTTTTTGGGACGTTTCGATCCCCGTGGCCCTTTAAAATAAATAAATACATAAAAGTTACACGTCAGTTGCATTTGACCATTTTAACTCGGTCGGGAACCAGAGTCGCCTCGATTGCGACTTTGTGGAACTTGTGGTGGTGCCGTGCCCTCAGTAACCGTCTCTCTGCTCCTCCCACACACACACACACACACACACACACACACACACAGTGGCGCAGTGCATTGCATTCCTGGGGCGCTGTTGGCACCGTGCTCCGGGTTATCTCCCGAATAGGAGCCTTTCTGTGTGGAGTTTGCATGTTCTCCCCGTGCTCACATGGGGTTTCCTCCACCTCACTTCAGTAAGGACCCCCACCAAAAAACATGCACCCATCATCGTCTGACCAGCGATGGACACTTATCACCTGGTCCCCGGGCGCGTCCACGTATGCTGCCCACTGCTCCTGGCTGTGCCCCCGGAGGAAGGACAAGCCAGGATGGGTCAAATGCAGAGGATCCATTTCCCCGGCCACCATCAAAGCATGTGCGTGTGTGTGTGTGTGCAAGCATGTGTTGTAGTGTGGTGTGTTGCGTGACAAATAAAGACTGTTTCTTCTTTTCTTCACACACAGTGGCTGGCCCTGCGCTACCCCAGCATCGCCATCTATGTGGACACGTGCAGGGAGTGCTACGAGGCCTACGTCATCTACAACTTCATGGCCTTCCTGCTGAACTTCCTGAGCAGCCAGTACCCCAGCCTGGTCCTCATGCTGGAGGTCCAGCAGCAGCAGGGACACCTGCCGCCCCTCTGCTGCTGCCCCCCCTGGCCCATGGGAGAGTAAGGCACCGCAAAATTCGTTCTCTCCCTCAAAAGGTTCAGATGTCTCATGGTTTTGTTTGTGAGCTGGGAGTGGGCCTAAAAAAATCGAAGTGACTTAAGTAGAACGGGCGTATGATGATGTTTTTCTTCTTCTCTTTCAGGGTTCTTCTGTTCAGGTGTAAACTGGGAGTTCTCCAGTACACCGTGGTCAGACCCGTCACCACGGTGATAGCGCTGTAAGTACTTTATTGTTAACTCCAGTGATACCACTTAAAGTATCTCACTGTGACCGTGGCAACGGGGCTGTAGGCATATTACTGTACACCCAGCCTGCTGACAGCACAGGTAAAAACAAAAAGTATGTATATTTCTGTAACCATAGTGATAGCATTGTGTGTATCTGACTGTTACCATGGTGATGTAGCTCTATGGGTGCCATTCTGTAAGCACGGGGGCATATTGTTGATTCCTTTCTGTAACTATGGGGACATAGATCTGTAGGCACCTTTCTGTAACCATGGCGATGTAGAACTGCAGGTACCATTCTGTAACCGTGGTGATGTAGCACTGCAGGTATCCTTCTGCAACCATGGTGACGTAGCACTGTAGGAACCCTTCTGTAACCACGGTGATGTCGCACTGTGGGTATACAACTGTAACCATGGTGATAATGCACTGTAGGTATTGTTGCTACACCGCATAACATTGTGATTATTGGTGGACACTGCATCTGCCTGTCTGAGTGCAGTATCTGTCAGTTGGGTGGAGTTTATGATGAAGCCAACTTCAGCTTCACCAACGCCTGGTCCTACCTGGTCATAGTCAACAACCTGTCACAGCTGGTAACAAAACACACACACACACACACACACACACACACACACACACACACACACACACACACACACACACACACACACACACACACACACACACACACACACACTTTCAGCGTGTTCACATTGTGTTTGGTGTCTCTCTCTCTCCAGTTCTCTCTGTACTGCCTGGTGTTGTTCTACCAGACTCTGAAGGAGGAGCTTTCTCCCATCAGGCCTCTGGGGAAGTTCCTCTGCGTCAAGCTGGTCGTCTTCTTCTCCTTCTGGTGAGGGCGGAGGGAGGGCTGGAATGCTGAAATGCATTGACATCATAATCCAAAAAATGCTGGGCATAGTAAGGGTCCTACTGTTTCTATGGTAACAAGGCAAGACATCCCACCCCACTGCATGACCGCCCCTCCACATTCTACAGGTGCACAACAGGGACAAAGTGCTTCTGAGGGAGCCTATTCAGTGTCCGCTACGGGAGTTTTCCCTCAGGACGCCGCAGGAAATAGGGGAGGGGGCGGGGGACTCCATCGGGGTCATTTAGGGTCCCGCGCCAAGGAATGGCGATGTCACTGGCAAGTTCTCCCCGGTCGACACCGTCTCGGGGTCCGTGGTCACTGGAAAAAGAAAAAAAAAAAAAGGCGCGGTTTGCTCTCACCTCGCGGCTGCCGGAAAAAGCGTGCTTTGACTCGCTTTTTGTGACGTGTGCGGCGGCGCAGGCAGGCGGTGCTGATAGCCGTCCTGGTGAAGGTTGGAGTGATCTCGGACCAACACACCTGGGACTGGAGCAGCGTGGAGGAGGTCGCCACAGGACTACAGGTACGCACGCACGCACACCTCAGATTTGACCCACATTTTCACTTCCGCCGTGAGCCACAGCCGCTCTCGCCTGACTCCCTTTTTCTTTCTTGCTCCGTAGGATTTCATCATCTGCATCGAGATGTTCCTGGCGGCCATTGCTCACCACTACACATTCACCTACAAGCCCTATGTCCAGGTTGTCCCCCCCCACCACCACCCATCCATGCGTCTGTCCGCCCCTCCCTCACCCTCACGTAGCCGCCGTCCCCCTTCCCACCCGCGCGTGACTCATTCCTCCCGCTCCCCCCGTGCAGGAGGCGGAGGAGGGCTCCTGCTTCGACAGCTTCCTGGCGATGTGGGACTTCTCCGACATCAGAGCCGACATCACGGAGCAGGTCAGCCACGTGGGTGAGTCCCCTCCGCCCCCCCGGGGCCGCTGGTCCGAGCGAGACGTGTGTGGGCAAAACATGGAGGGCGCAGCGGTTGGTGACTTTGCTCGCCGCTATCTTTTGCCCAAACGTCCCGTGTGTCGTCCAACTTTTTTGCTTATTTATTTTTAATTTTTTTTTTGCACTCAATGCAAATACCGGTTGAGGAACAACTTCAAAATGAAGCGGTCAACGCCGGTCTGAACTTTTTTTTCTTTTTTTTCGAGAATGTCGGAAGCGACGACTCGGCAATTCTAAACTCACTCACGCCACGTTGGACTCTGCTGGCCCCTTGAGGTTTAGCGGCTTATTACGTCGGTGTTGGCTTTGCCAGCCGAAGTGTCATTCGGGTGTAAACCACTACCTGTGTAAACACACTGTGTAAACTCTCTCTCCCCCTCTCCCTCTCCCTCTCCCTCTCTCTCTCTCTCTCTCTCTCTCTCTCTCTCTCTCTCTCTCTCTCTCTCTCTCTCTCTCTCTCCCCCCCCCCCCCCCCCCCCAGGGCGCACGGTGCTCGGCCGCCCCAACAAGATTTACTTTGGCACGCCGGCGCGGCCCGAGCACACGGAGCACACCGGCCTCCTCGCCGCCAGCTCCCCGGACCCCGTCGCCGCGGCCACGGCCTCGGTGCCCGCCTCCCCGTTGGCGAGGGGGCGGTACCAGGGGTTGGGCCACACCCCGGCCCCGCATTCCATCTCCGCCCCGGCCGGCTTCGCTCCCTCCGCCTGGGAGGATGACGGCGACCAGTCGGAATCCACCTCTCCCCGGGCGGGCGACGAAAAGTAGGGCGGGAGGAGGAAGGAGCCTCGGATGCATCACATCCTTCCCTCCATTCCTCCCTCCCTTGCTGCTCCGGACGAGCCTTTCAAAACAAAACGTGGCACTTCAACTTTATCGACGATCTGCGTTACGAAGCCGACTAAACAATGATGGAGGGAGGGACAAGTTATTTTCGTAGCTATAAAAGATATATATAAAAGATATCATTGTTGTCAACTGTATTTCAATAAATGTTCCCCCTGCAGCCGCTTAAACAGCTGAGCTTTAATCGACTGTACCAAGAGCTCCGTTCCGTGACATGAATGTGATGGGTTCCAATCTCGACGCCCAGGCGTCCTTTGAGCCACGCGGTCTCCAACGGTTTCCATGGTTACCTTTAATGGCAACATGGCTACCTGGGAGTCGACCACGGCGGACAGCCGTTTAACAGCTTCAAGATAGCTGCTGGGGCTTGTCCGGTTACCGTGGTCACCGCTGTAGCGCCCACCCCTCCACGGAAGGCCGCCCCGGGATGTTGTGCAGTTGCCATGGCAACCGCCGGAGCAGTGATGCGGGACGGTTTCCTGTCGAGGACAAAGGAAGACAGAAGGTAAGTCGGCGATTGGGTGAAACCTGCGTTGGAATGGAGGCGTTTTCAATCAACATTCTCATAGCAAACTGGATTGAACAGTGTTGACACGAGTAGTGATCGGGGATATTTATCATTTGTTATAAATGTGGCGGCCTCGGATCTGCACCATCCCGCGGCGACTGTAACCGCAGCGCATATCAACAAGAACGTGCTCGAAGCCTGGGAGACCAGTTTGATTCCCAAACATTTCCTTCCGACACAGTTCACGCATATTCTGGAAGAATCAACAAAGCTGGGCGTTGTGGCAGCCAAAAATATTTCTCGATAATTATTTATTTTATATACATATATTTTTTTTAGAAAAGTTAAATAAATAAATTATAAAATCTATATATTGTATGTCTCAGGCCTCTCTTGTAAAAGAGATTTTTTTTTATCTTAATGGGACTTCCTGGAAAAAAAAAAAAATAAATAAAAATAAATATATATATATATATATATATATATATATATATATGTATATATATAGTGGTACCTCGATTTACGACTGCATCTACTTACGACTAATCCAAGATACGAGTGGCGATAGTCACGAAAATTTGTATCGACTTGCGACTGACTGCTCCAAGATACGACCGTGGAAATTTGCAATTGGCGTGTCGCTGGCCAGTCAGCAGCCAGTCAGCAGCCAGTCAGCAGGCGACCTACATGGTGTGTGCACGTAGCTCGTGGCTTATCGATATATTTTTCATATTTTCTGTGTTTGTGCTGTGTATTTTGTTTATTTTCACCCTTCATGATTTCATAATTTATATGGGAAAAATTGCTTCGACATACGACTGTTTTAACTTACGACCGTTCTTATAGAACCAATTACAGTTGTAAGTCAAGGTACCACCGTGTGTATATATATATATATATATATATATATATATATATATATATATATATATACTCCTCACAAAAAGTTAGGGATATTCCGTTTTTAGGTGAAATTTCAGGATGAACCTAAAATGCACTATAATCTTTACAGGTGAACTTAATTTGACCTTCTCTAAACTTTTGAATGCACATGTCCAACTGTTCAATGTTTCAGTACTTTTTGCACAACTTGCTGTTCTGTAACAAGGAGCTGAACAGCAAAATTCACAACAGGTGTTTGATCCATGAATCGACCAATACATTTCCTGGTTCAATTAGAATTGGAATTTAAACAGTCCTCTTCATCATGCTGTTCACATTTTGACATCATGAGACCAAGACGACACCTAACAATTGATCAACAGTACCTCGCCATTGCGAGGCTTCAAACAGGATGTTCTCAGAGGGAAGTGGCCACTGATCTTAGAGTGTCACAGAGTGTCATCAGCAGGTTGCAACAGAGATACAGAGACTGGAAGAGTCACAGAAAGGCATAGAAGTGGACGTCCTTTGGCCACATCCCACACTGATGAGCGCTTCATTGTGAACAGTGCCCTGCGGAACCGGATGATGAATGCCACTCAACTCCAGGCGCATTTAAGGGAGGTGAGAGGCCCCCAAGTGTCACGTCAGACCATTCAAAACTGTTGACATGAGCGTGGTCTGCGTCCTAGACGACCTGCAAGGCTACCTGACCACACCACCAGGCACAGGCATCATCGTCTTGCACGGGCCAGGGAGCATTTACGCTGGACGAGGGACCAGTGGCCTCAGTGCTGTTCTCTAATGAAAGTCGATTCACGTTGAGCAGAAACGATGGCCGCCAACGATGTTGGAGACGTCAAGGAGAGCGATATGCATCAGCCACTGTTGTCACCAAACGAGCCTTTGGTGGTGGTGGTGTTACAGTGTGGGCAGGTGTGTCTAGTCAATACAGAACTGCCCTACACTTTGTGAATGGTACAGTGACAAGCCCATACTACCTGAATAACATCATTCATCCAGTCATTGTGCCACTGCATGAACAACACAGGCCTCATTTCATCTTCATGGATGACAATGCTCCAGCTCATCGAGGTGGCATCATTAGGGAACGGCTGCTGGAGACTGGGGTACCTCAAATGGAGTGGCCTGCACTTTCTCCAGACCTGAATCCCATAGAAAACCTATGGGATCAGCTGAGTCGCCGTGTAGAGGCTCGTAACTCTGTACCCCAGAACCTCAATGACCTGAGGGCCGCCCTTCAAGAAGAGTGGGGTGCCAGGCCTCAACAGACAATAAGTCGACTTGTGAACAGCATGAAACGTCCTTGTCAAGCTGTAATTGATGCTCAAGGGCACATGACAAGTTATTGAGACATTGACATTTTTTGTTGTGGTATACCCACCACTGTTGTTGGCTTTTGTTTCAATAAATTGTTTGAGATGAGGAAATCACCATTGCATGCGTCTACTTAAATGCTCTACTTTCATGATATAATATCACTGTAGCGTGAACTTTTTACATTTTCTATAAATTTCACCCGAAAGTCAAATATCCCTAACTTTTTGTGAGGAGTGTATATAATTTATTTGTGTTATTAGTGATTATCTGAAAATCAAAAGACTTTTCGCAAAATATATTTTTTACTTACTATCCTCACTCATGATGGTGTGGGATTTGGTAGATTGTGAGATAAGCATTTTATTTGTATGAGTAACGTTTACGTCAAACGTGACTGATAGATCAGGTGTGTGTGTGTACAAGTTGCTTCGGGACACCCTGTTTCAGAATCCTCTGAATATTTAACACTGTTATCTTGAAAAGCAGCATTGTACGGAATCCTGAAAGTGCCACAATGATAAATAAATGAATGAAAGAATAAATAAACATGAAAATAAAAAGAGGGACAAAAAAACAATTGGAGGATATATGCAGAAAAAGATTGATAAATCTGGAAAATAATAGAGAAAAATTAATTAGAGTGAATCAGAATTTATCACTGTAGGCAAACCCTGCTGTATTGAGGACATTACTTAAATTCAGGTCCAGAGGAACGTCCCGGGGGACGCCGTCCAGCTGGTCTGAGTTCACTTCCTCAGCCCTTAATGTATTATGCCATGAGCCATTGCACTTGGTGGAAACAGGACAATGCTGCTTGGAACTGGGAACCTGCCCAAGTTCCTACCATTCATAATATACTTCCATGCCATTCCATGACAAATAAACAAGAGAAATATATACAGAAATAAATGAATAAATACATGCAAAAATATATATGAACATAAATAAAGAAATGGATATGGATAATGAATCAATCAATTAAAAATAAATAAATGGAAATAGATTAAGAAATATATTGTTTAATAAATGACCAAATCATGTGAAATCTAAAAATGAACACAAAAAATGGGGAAATATAAAGTAGTAATAAATTCTGATTCACACCAATTTATATTTATATATTAATTTCCAGATATATATCAATCTTTTTCAATATTTTCCATTTATTTTTTATTCCTCTTTATATTTCCACATTTATTTGTTTATCATTTTATTCATTTATTTGTCATTCTGGCCCTTTTAGGGTTCCATAGAAACCAATGTGTTTTGTTTTCAGTAACTTCTGCATGCTGATAACGAGGAAGTATAAAGTTCACCAAAAATAATTTACATACAATCCCAACTGGGGATACGATGTGTCCTTCTCGGGGAAAACAGCGGTTACAAAGTGATTTTCAGTTGCAGTTGGTCTACTTCCCCAAAATGCAGCAAACAGGAAACCGAGAGCAAATGAGGACACACGCACAGCTTGTGTCTATTGAATCTTGAATACACACACACACACATCTATATATATATATATATATATATACACATACATACACACACACGCACACACACACACACACACACACACACACACACACACACATATATATATATATATATATATACACACATACATACATACACGCACACACACACACACACACACACACACACACACACATATATATGTATATATATAAATATATATATACAGTGGTACTTCGACTTACGACTGCATCTACGACTAATCCAAGATACGAGTGGCGATAGTCGCAAAAATTTGTATCGACTTGCGACCGACTGCTCCAAGATACGACCGTGGAAATTTGCAGTTGGCGCGTAGGCGGCCAGTCAGCGGCCAGTCAGCAGCCAGTCAGCGGCCAGTCAGCAGCCAGTCAGCAGCCAGTCAGTAGTCAGTCAGCAATCAGTCAGCAGTCAGTCAGCAGGCGACCTACATCTTGTGTGCACGTAGCTCGTGGCTTATTGATATTTTTTTCATATTTTCTGTGTATGTGCTGTGTATTTTGTTTATTTTCACCCTTCATGATTTCATAATTTATATGGGAAAAATTGCTTCGACATACGACTGTTTTAACATACGACCGTTCTTATAGAACCAATTACAGTCGTAAGTCAAGGTACCACTGTATTGAGATGACCATGTGCTGTATATAAATATATATACATACATACTGTGAGAGAAAAATGCTTACGATCATTTATATTGAATGAGGACAAAGGCCTCTACCTCCACAGGGGGAGTTTTTTTAAAAACATTGACCCCCCAACTTTATGTAAAGAGAAATGTTCTTTCTCTCTACAATGTCAATTTTAACATGAAAGAACCAGATCACATTTGGCCCTGTAAGGAGATGAAGAATAGCCACACGGGAGCCTGGAGGTGCATTGTAAGGGATTGTAATCCGCGTCTGCCAGGTCATTCACAAGTTCCTGTGAGTTCACTGTTTGATCTAACATCCAGGGAGACAGTTGAGGGACACAGACTTGGAGCAGTACTGAACCGTTCTCTTTATTCTGCAGAATAAATAATCTTGAAAATTCTCAGTTTTTGCTTTCTTGTAGCGGGCAGATTAACCTCACTGATCATGGCAAAATAATTTCTTCCACAGTACATACAGTATACACACACACACACACACATATATATATATATTCACACACACACACACACACACACACACACACACACACACACACACACACACACACACACATATATATATATATATATATATATATATATATATATATATACACACATACATACATACATATATATACATCCAAAAAAAAAATTCAAATTCAATTCAATTTTTTCCTTTCGTAAAAGTGAAAGTGAAAGTGCACATTTTCTGCTGTGACTCGTCTCCAAACACGGACGGGCGACTGGTGCGCGGAAAACCACAACATTCACCGTGGGTGAGTTCAAACATTCCCGTCGCAGTCGACGGGGGTTTGTCCGTTGCGGGTCGCACTTTTTTTTCCTCCCTGGATCGCTGTTTTTTGGGTTTGTTTTTCTTTTTGCACCTTTTGGACTTTACTTCCTGCTGCGCCGATCCCCAAAAACAAGGCGCAGCTCGTTGTTTTTGATTACGCAGCTTGTTTTTTGTTTTTTGATTTCGCAATCCACTAAAACTCTGAAAAATAAGTCCTGTCTTGATAATAGTAATAATAATAATAATAGTAATATATTTTTCAAGCTTGTCTTGGGACTTCGGGCGACAAAGGAAAGCTGCGGTTGTTTACAAGGGCGCGCGCGCGCACACACACGCGCACACACAGTTCAGTGAACTTATATTATAGATCACTTAATTTGTGTGTATATGTGTGAGTTCACACATTCCCGTCGCAGTCGATTCGGGTGTTCGACCGTCGTGGGTCGCACTTTTTCCCGCGTGGATCGCTGTGTTTTTGCGTGTTTTTTTTTGTTCTGTTTTGGGTTTGTTCTCGCGCCCTCTGGACGCTACCCCCCTGCAGAGCCTAACCCCCAAAAAACACTGCGCAGCTTGTTTTTTTTTTTGTTTTGTTTTATTCCGCAATACAATAAAACTCTGAAAAATAAATCCCGTCTTGATAATGGTAACTAATATTTTTTCACAAGCATGTCTTGGGACTTGGGCGACAAAAGATAGCTGCGTTTTTTTTTTTTTTTTTTTTTTTAAAGGCCGCACGCACGCGCAACCCCTTGTGGCTAGTGCAGGATTGTAGCGATGACGTCATCATGTCGAAACATTTCAAACCTCTTTTCAAATTTAATGCCAGAGGTCACTCGACCTGACATCCGTCCCTGATAATAAAGAATTGCCCTTAGTGGAGAAATGTAAAACGACGTGTTCCCTATTTTATCGATAAGAGACCTTTCTCATAAAAAAAATAAAAATAAATAAAAATAATAAAAAACAGTAAAAGAGAAACGGCCGAGCTTCGCACTCTCACTTCTGACGGCATCTGAGGTAGGTTTCATATTTTATGTTGACAGAGCTATTCATTCTTTTGTTTTTATTCTCTCACACACACACGCGCACGCACGCACGCACGCACGCACACACCTCGTGTCGGTTACGCACGTTTAAGTATTTTTAGAGCTTATTGTGCGTAATCGCCGGCTGTATAACCTCTTGAATGTTGAATCTTGATAAGGATTAGCAGTCCTTGTTTGGCCCTGGCCTTTATTACCGGGTCCTTTGTTCGTACCGTTATTATATATAAAATGACTTTCGGACTTTCAGAATCATAGAACAGTGCTGCCGGGTTGGTTTCGCTTAGGTTCATGGGAAACTTACATTTCTGTTTGAATAGGCATATAATCCTCTTACCAGAGGTTTAATTGAATAGCTTACAAGCAAACCATTATTTATTATATTATTATTATTTAAAATATAAAACAATTAAAAAGATCATAAAAGAGCTATTTCAAACAGGACTACAGTATGAGGCGATTCTGCTTTGTTTTCTGAGAGAAGTAGAAGGAACGGCTGTCACCTAAGATGTCCCTCTTACAGTATTTGCACATGTACACATGTGCACACAAGTCTTGGCTGTTTATTTTTTAATTTCACTTTAAATTCAGTCACAATGACAAGTCATCTGCCGCATTTTTTCCATTTTTTTTTTTCCAATTTGAAAAGTTTTAATGTTCTTTGTAATTTTTTTTTTTTCATTAGATAGTTTAATTTCAATTTCATAAATCCACTTTCATTACAATTGTGAAATTTGTCGTGTAGGATGATAATTGAGGCCGGTCACATGAAATAATTATAAACTATGTTATTTTTGGTAGTGGAAAGAGACTCTTCCATAAATTGAAGTGGTAGAAATTATTTGCTCCTGTCCATTGCAGAATATAATCTGGAGCGATGAGTGAGCTGTCTGGTGATGCGGCGCCCTCGGCAGGTGGGAGGGCGGAGTCTTCAGCACCTGGCTGTGTGTCCGCGAGTCAACACAGCTTTGTGCCAAAAGCCAGGTGACTGCGCTGGTTTGTGGTTCCATTTAAAACGTTGGCTGATTGGTGTCGGTTATAGATGCAGATGGAACAGAAGTGTGTCGTGTATTTCTGGGTGTGTGTTACGTTTTAACCGGCTTCATGTTCAACCCATTTTCGTGATTACTGTTGACGCATCCTCAGTTGTTTGTTATTCCTGGTCAATAAAAAAAGGAAAAATAAGAAAAATATTCTCTATAAAAATATAATAGTAACTCCCCCGACAGTACGACTTGATACTGACCGACTTTGTTTCTTATGGTCAATTTCTATCAATCCTAAAGGACTAGTCTTGTTCAGTGTCTTTGCACTTAACTTTAACTTGGCCACCTTTTTGTGTTTTCATCTTGTTTTATGCTGCCTTCTCGGCCAGAACTCTCTTGCAAAAGAGATTTTAAATCTCAGCGAGACTTATCTAGTTAAATGTTCAATAAATAAATAGCAAAATAAAAAATTTTGAACAACAGGACAACGACGAGAGTGAATCCCCGAATAGGCAGATTAAAACCAGTTTTGGTGTTTTTTTTTTTGCTGTTTTTGATGTCAGTGTTGAACTGTTTTTGAACTGCAGCTCGGATAATAGCCACGAGATGCTGCACTGGAAAACCTCAGACCGAATGGAAGTCAAAGCAAAAAGAAGAAACTTGTCCATTAAAATACAAAGTCAACACATTTTTTCCCCCCCACCATACTGGAGGGTCTCAATAGCTATGTTTGGTGTGGATTTTCTCGGCTTTCTTTCCGAGTTTTCCGTATTGTTTTAACTCACTTTGAATGAAATTGCTATTTACGGATTACAGCGATGGCCAGGCTGTCGTCACCTGTAAACAGGAGGCGCTGCCCGGGACCCGCGCCCAAGCTCGTCCCCTACCTAATTCTCTCTCTCTCTCTACTTCTTAGTTTGGACCCTTCAGCCCCGAGTCACCTCTCCCTGAAAAGTGACAGATCTCGTCAATCGCCGATCAATTTCTGTCGCGGGCCACCCATGAGGTAGGGTTGGTGTCGGTTATAGATGCAGATGGAACAGAAGTGTGTCGTGTATTTCTGGGTGTCTGTTACGTTTTAACCGGCTTCATGTTCAACCCATTTTTGTGATCACTGTTGACGCATCCTCAGTTGTTTATTATTCCTGGTCAATAAAAACCGTCATTTTTGCCCGAATCTAGCTGAGACCTCTGTGTCTGGCGGCCCTGTCCCTCACACATGTACAATCTGATGCAGAAAATATTCTCTATAAAAATATAATAATAGTAACTCCCCCGACAGTACGACTTGATACTGACCGACTTTGTTTCTTATGGTCAATTTCTATCAATCCTAAAGGACTAGTCTTGTTCAGTGTCTTTGCACTTAACTTTAACTTGGCCACCTTTTTGTGTTTTCATCTTGTTTTATGCTGCCTTCTCGGCCAGAACTCTCTTGCAAAAGAGATTTTAAATCTCAGCGAGACTTATCTAGTTAAATGTTCAATAAATAAATAGCAAAATAAAAAATTTTGAACAACAGGACAACGACGAGAGTGAATCCCCGAATAGGCAGATTAAAACCAGTTTTGGTGGTTTTTTTTTTGCTGTTTTTGATGTCAGTGTTGAACTGTTTTTGAACTGCAGCTCGGATAATAGCCACGAGATGCTGCACTGGAAAACCTCAGACCGAATGGAAGTCAAAGCAAAAAGAAGAAACTTGTCCATTAAAATACAAAGTCAACACATTTTTTCCCCCCCACCATACTGGAGGGTCTCAATAGCTATGTTTGGTGTGGATTTTCTCGGCTTTCTTTCCGAGTTTTCCGTATTGTTTTAACTCACTTTGAATGAAATTGCTATTTACGGATTACAGCGATGGCCAGGCTGTCGTCACCTGTAAACAGGAGGCGCTGCCCGGGACCCGCGCCCAAGCTCGTCCCCTACCTAATTCTCTCTCTCTCTCTACTTCTTAGTTTGGACCCTTCAGCCCCGAGTCACCTCTCCCTGAAAAGTGACAGATCTCGTCAATCGCCGATCAATTTCGGTCGCGGGCCACCCATGAGGTAGGGTTGGTGTCGGTTATAGATGCAGATGGAACAGAAGTGTGTCGTGTATTTCTGGGTGTCTGTTACGTTTTAACCGGCTTCATGTTCAACCCATTTTTGTGATCACTGTTGACGCATCCTCAGTTGTTTATTATTCCTGGTCAATAAAAACCGTCATTTTTGCCCGAATCTAGCTGAGACCTCTGTGTCTGGCGGCCCTGTCCCTCACACATGTACAATCTGATGCAGAAAATATTCTCTATAAAAATATAATAATAGTAACTCCCCCGACAGTACGACTTGATACTGACCGACTTTGTTTCTTATGGTCAATTTCTATCAATCCTAAAGGACTAGTCTTGTTCAGTGTCTTTGCACTTAACTTTAACTTAGCCACCTTTTTGTGTTTTCATCTTGTTTTATGCTGCCTTCTTGGCCAGAACTCTCTTGCAAAAGAGATTTTAAATCTCAGCGAGACTTATCCGGTTAAATGTTCAATAAATAAATAACAAAATAAAAAATTTGGAACAACAGGACAACGACGAGAGTGAATCCCCGAATAGGCAGATTAAAACCAGTTTTGGTGTTTTTTTTTTGCTGTTTTTGATGTCAGTGTTGAACTGTTTTTGAACTGCAGCTCGGATAATAGCCACGAGATACTGCACTGGAAAACCTCAGACCGAATGGAAGTCAAAGCAAAAAGAAGAAACTTCTCCATTAAAATACAAAGTCAACACATTTTTTTCCCCCCACCATACTGGAGGGTCTCAATAGCGATGTTTGGTGTGGATTTTCTTGGCTTTCTTTCCAAGTTTTCCGTATTGTTTTAACTCACTTTGAATGAAATTGCTATTTACGGATTACAATGATGGCCAGGCTGTGGTCACCTGTAAACAGGAGGCGCTGCCCAGGCCCCGCGCCCAAGCTCGTCCCCTACCTAATTCTCTCTCTCTCTCTACTTCTTAGTTTGGACCTTTCAGCCCCGAGTCACCTCTCCCTGAAAAGTGACAGATCTCGTCAATCGCCGATCAATTTCGGTCGCGGGCCACCCATGAGGTAGGGTTGGTGTCGGTTATAGATGCAGATGGAACAGAAGTGTGTCGTGTATTTCTGGGTGTCTGTTACGTTTTAACCGGCTTCATGTTCAACCCATTTTCGTGATCACTGTTGACGCATTCTCAGTTGTTTGTTATTCCTGGTCAATAAAAACCGTCATTTTTGCCCGAATCTAGCTGAGACCTCTGTGTCTGGCGGCCCAGTCCCTCACACATGTACAATCTGATGCAGAAAATATTCTCTATATAAATATAATAATAGTAACTCCCCCGTACAGTACGACTTGATACTGACCGACTTTGTTTCTTATGGTCAATTTCTATCAATCCTAAAGGACTAGTCTTGTTCAGTGTCTTTGCACTTAACTTTAACTTAGCCACCTTTTTGTGTTTTCATCTTGTTTTATGCTGCCTTCTTGGCCAGAACTCTCTTGCAAAAGAGATTTTAAATCTCAGCGAGACTTATCCGGTTAAATGTTCAATAAATAAATAACAAAATAAAAAATTTTGAACAACAGGACAACGACGAGAGTGAATCCCCGAATAGGCAGATTAAAACCAGTTTTGGTGTTTTTTTTTTGCTGTTTTTGATGTCAGTGTTGAACTGTTTTTGAACTGCAGCTCGGATAATAGCCACGAGATACTGCACTGGAAAACCTCAGACCGAATGGAAGTCAAACAAAAAGAAGAAACTTCTCCATTAAAATACAAAGTCAACACATTTTTTTCCCCCCACCATACTGGAGGGTCTCAATAGCTATGTTTGGTGTGGATTTTCTCGGCTTTCTTTCCGAGTTTTCCGTATTGTTTTAACTTACTTTGAATGAAATTGCTATTTACGGATTACAATGATGGCCAGGCTGTGGTCACCTGTAAACGGGAGGCGCTGCCCAGGCCCCGTGCCCAAGCTCGTCCCCTACCTAATTCTCTCTCTCTCTCTACTTCTTAGTTTGGACCTTTCAGCCCCGAGTCACCTCTCCCTGAAAAGTGACAGATCTCGTCAATCGCCGATCAATTTCGGTCGCGGGCCACCCATGAGGTAGGGTTGGTGTCGGTTATAGATGCAGATGGAACAGAAGTGTGTCGTGTATTTCTGGGTGTCTGTTACGTTTTAACCGGCTTCATGTTCAACCCATTTTCGTGATCACTGTTGACGCATCCTCAGTTGTTTGTTATTCCTGGTCAATAAAAACCGTCATTTTTGCCCGAATCTAGCTGAGACCTCTGTGTCTGGCGGCCCAGTCCCTCACACATGTACAATCTGATGCAGAAAATATTCTCTATATAAATATAATAATAGTAACTCCCCCGTACAGTACGACTTGATACTGACCGACTTTGTTTCTTATGGTCAATTTCTATCAATCCTAAAGGACTAGTCTTGTTCAGTGTCTTTGCACTTAACTTTAACTTAGCCACCTTTTTGTGTTTTCATCTTGTTTTATGCTGCCTTCTTGGCCAGAACTCTCTTGCAAAAGAGATTTTAAATCTCAGCGAGACTTATCCGGTTAAATGTTCAATAAATAAATAACAAAATAAAAAATTTTGAACAACAGGACAACGACGAGAGTGAATCCCCGAATAGGCAGATTAAAACCAGTTTTGGTGTTTTTTTTTTGCTGTTTTTGATGTCAGTGTTGAACTGTTTTTGAACTGCAGCTCGGATAATAGCCACGAGATACTGCACTGGAAAACCTCAGACCGAATGGAAGTCAAACAAAAAGAAGAAACTTCTCCATTAAAATACAAAGTCAACACATTTTTTTCCCCCCACCATACTGGAGGGTCTCAATAGCTATGTTTGGTGTGGATTTTCTCGGCTTTCTTTCCGAGTTTTCCGTATTGTTTTAACTTACTTTGAATGAAATTGCTATTTACGGATTACAACAATGGCCAGGCTGTCGTCACCTGTAAACGGGAGGCGCTGCCCGGGCCCCGCGCCCAAGCTCATCCCCTACCGGTCCGCCTGCCACCGGGGCTCTGGACGCGCCGCGGGGAAAGGGAGCGGGTGTGACGACGAGGAGCGGGAGGTTCAAAGCTGGGATTCCATCAGTCGTCACGGGCAACAGGAGATCTCTAGCGAACGAGATGGACCAGCGCTCCGTGTGGGTGGGCGTGAATACTGGGAGCGCGGCTGGCTTTGTTTCGCGGAGACACGGCCGAACGGGAACCTGCCGGACAGCTCAGTCGAGATAGCACGCATCCAAGCTGACACTGCTCCGTGCGGGCCGGGAGGAGCAGAGCGGTAAGAGGATGGAGGTCTTTGGGCGTATGCGCTCGTTTCAGATGGTTTAAGACCTTACTTTTCACCATGTGAGTTCTCACACACCGTTGTTTGCATCCCTCCCTCTGCAGTGGCGCTGTGCACTAGCGATGCCATCTCACTCTGCCACCGGAAGATTCATTCATGGTGATCAACGGAGACTTCAACCGGGTCCCCCTCCGCAAAACCCTGACGACCCTCACCCAATATGTGACCTGCCGGACCCAGGGGAACGAGATCCTAAACCTGCCGTCCGCCACCACCAGGGCTGTCAGGGTGTGGTCTGTGGACGCTGAGGAGCACCTCCAGGTCCCGGACTGGGGACCCGGAGGACAAGCTGCAGCATAACAACGCCAGGGAGACGTGGAATGGGATGAAGAAACCGGCCGGCTACAGTCCGCCAAGCCCAGCAAGAGAGACCCCGGAACGCGCAAACAAGCTCAACCTGTTTTTCAATAGGTTTGACACTCCATCCCCTGTTAGCGCAACGGGACGGTCCAACCCACCATCACACGCCTGCTGCTGCCCTTCCCCCCCCCCCCCCCCCTTCATCTGCTACACAACCTATTTTGAGATTGATTTTAGAATTTATTTCAGTCTCCCTCTCTTTCTTAGTAAATGACCGAATTGAAATAGATCATGTGTGAAATATCTAATTTTAGGCTTCGGAAGAGAAGACCGCATTCTTCAGTCACGTTGGCTTGTGTCTCATAATGCAAATAAAAACTGATCAAAATTTCTCATTTTAGGTTGCGGAAGAGGAGTTTGGATTCTTCAGCCTCAAGTGGCCTCTCTATGAAAAGTGACCCATCTCTTCTAACGCCGATCAATTTCTCTGGTGAACCAAAGAAAAGGTAGGATCTGTGTCAGCTGTACAGCGAGATGCTTAAAGTAGCAATCAGAGGAGCTGTGGTTGAGCCACATCTTGACCAACTCATCACTATATTGTCTTTTAGATCTGCTCTTTATTTCCTGAAACTTGGAACTGACCGACTTTGTTTCTTATGGTCAATTTTTGGTCATGTGTCTTTGCACTTAACTTTAACTTACCCAGATGACTACATGAGGTTTAGCTATGAATATATGGCTCCTTTTATTTTTGGCTCTAACTGGAGGTTTCTGTGTATCTGAGTTTGGTCCTTTTTGTCTTTTCATCTTGTTGCTGCCCTCTTGGCCAGAACTCTCTTGCAAACGAGATTTTAAATCTCAGCGTGAATTATCTGGTTAAATATTCAATAAATAAATAATGTTGGTAACATTTTCGTCGTTAAGCTGTCTGGTTTGAAAAGACAACAGGACAACGACGAGAGTGAATCCCTAATAGGCAGATTAAAACCAGTTTTGGTGTTTTTTTGCTGTTTTGCTGTTTTTGACGTCAGTGTTGAACTGTTTTTGACCTCCAGCTCGGATAATAGCCACGAGATGCTGCACTGGAAAACCGAATGGAAGTCAATTGCACTTTTAATCCACTGTCCTAAGACACGGTCCGTCTTTTGTTACATTATGTTACAAACGCAAATATAATGTTCACCTCAGTTACAGCGGCCCTTGCACGGACCTCGCCGCCGCAGCGAGCACTCGGTCCACGGCTCCCCCTGAGCCATGGGGAGAAAGGGCACGGGCGTCGGCCCCCTGCTACCGGTGTCGGTACCAGATGTCCTCGGCCTGGCAGATTGGCCCGCGCGAGTCAGAGGGTGAATCAACCCCCTTGGGTTTAAAAAAATAAATAAAAAAATAGTTACATAGTGATTGCTTTAAAGCAATCATAAACAGTTGTCCTTGTTTGGCATTCAGTTGAAAACTTGGGTCTCATAACTGAACAAATTCATCATTCATTGTCCAATAGATTTTTTTTAGATCTGCTATTTATATTCTATGGAGGGACAGTCATTGTAACCTTTATAGAAGGCGTGTGAAGTATAGCAATGCCACACGTAATGCACAAGTTCAAGCGAACTGCTTTGCTTCAGTGAAAAAGCCATTTTGATATTTATTTGAGGATTTTCTCTCCATCTCTTTTTTATTAAATAACTGAGTTTAAATATATTGTGTCATGTCTCTCATATCCGGTTGCAGAGGAGAAGTTGAGATTCTTCAGCATCTAGTGGCTGTTCTCTGAAAAGTGACAGATTTAGACAGTGACCAATCGGTTACTGCAGTGAACCACCCAAAAGCTAGGATTGGTGTCAGTTTGGTGCCAGATGCATTAAGTATCCAGGAAGGAAATATTGGTTACTGAGATGTGAAGCCATAAGACCTGTGCCAACAATACTACACACATAGTGGTTCCATACTTGAAGGCATTTTGGAAATATTTCTGTCCTTAAAAGGTGCAATCAATATCAACGGTCAATAGCGACACATGGCGACTAGGGATGTTAATAATTAACTGTTTTACCGTTAACCGACAATAAGGATTTTGACCGATCAATACTATCAGTTAAATAAAAGCTAAAAAAATAGTCTATACAATCTATTAAATACAACTCATGACGGCGACACCTGCAGCTAGGGCTCATTACCGTCATCACCGCAAATAATAGAATAAAATAAAAGAATATATGTTTGTATAATTTTTTTGCTGGTAAAAGTTACAGGAGGATATGAAGTACAAGCACAATAGTCATTGTTTAGTAATCATCATCGACTGTCTTCCATGCTGTGTTCAAGGGCTCCCGGAGAAACTGAACTTTTCAGTTGCTCCGCTCGTCACTGGGAAGGGCAGTCATCAAGTCAAGTAATATTGTCGGTTAACGGTTAATGATTGGTTAACAAGGGTCGGCTATCGGTCAGAAAATCTTTTGTTTTATTAAATAAGCAGGGATGCTTATTTAGAAACTTAGAACTATATAGAAACTAGTGGGTGTCTTGGTTGTGATTTTAAACAGGAGACTGTAAGCGTTTATTACATTAATTGAACAATATGCAAATGGTAAGTACAAGACTGACATCACCAGACCAATTTGCAAATGCGTATTAGTCTGGAATCTCTCTTTTCATTTTTGATTTCCAAGGGGCGTTACCAATTTGCGCAGACGGAAATGTAGACCTACAACCAATCAGAGCATTGGGCAGACCTACAACCAATCAGAGCATTGGGCAGACCTACAACCAATCAGAGCATTGGGTAGACCTACAACCAATCAGAGCATTGGGCAGACCTACAACCAATCAGAGCATTGGGTAGACCTACAACCAATCAGAGCATTGGGCAGACCTACAACCAATCAGAGCATTGGGCAGACCTACAACCAATCAGAGCATTGGGCAGACCTACAACCAATCAGAGCATTGGGCAGACCTACAACCAATCAGAGCATTGGGCAGACCTACAACCAATCAGCATAATGAAATGTGTGGCGTAGCACTGAGTGTCGGAAAAAATGGCGACCAGCGGGGCCAGTTGGCAAATTAAACTTTTACCAAATCTTGTTGGAAGTACTTATCAACAAAAGCTTTAAGTGCAGTCGTTTATAGAAAATAAAACGTCCACTTTGTTTAATGCTGGCGCGTGAGCAGATCTAACAGACCATTTCACGTCAGCGGCAGCCATCTTGGTAAGGTCCTCCAGCGGCTCTCCTCTGTATTGCCATCGTACCAAACCCGCCCCATATTTAATAAATGGTTGTGATCGTCTGGTTTTCAGGCTCGTTAAGAATATTATGTTTCGATGTGATTCCCTCCAATGTTCCATCCCTTATATCTATTTTATGTGGGCATGATAAGAAGGAAAACATGTATCGAAGATAAGATTGATTATTCGTCCAAATTGGCTCTTTTTTCTTTATTCTTCTACTTCTTCTTATTATTATTATTGTTATTTTAAAAAAAAATGTTCAAACAGACAACAAGATTTTGTGGAGTACATTCTTCCAAGAGCGTTAAGGAGGCTTCGGATGACATCGGTGACTTCTGCCTCTGCCGGCATCAGCAAGGCCTCGGGTAGTGGGCAGGGTGAGTGTTTCTTTTAGAATTCACTTATTGGGTGTTGAGATGTTTGTTTTTCGGAAAGCGTATTGCATTATATTGAGTTTCTGAGTAAAATTATGTTGGATACTCTGCTGTTTCTTTGTGCAGAAGTTAAAATCTTGAAATACAGTTGATCCCACTAGGTTCGTCTAACGTCTAATGTAATAGTAGGAAGTAGCACTCATTTGAGAATGAGTTTACAGTAATACGCTCTCAAAGCTCCTCTGAGTTCATCTTCTCTCAGCCGATGATAATAATAATAAAAAAGATACATTTATATCCGATAAGGAATCTGCATTTTCTCCATCTTTGAGGAGACCTTTAAAATGCAACGCTTCCCTCTAGAAAATAATCGTTCCCCTTTCGACGGTTCCCCTGATGAGCGACAGAACAATTTTATACTATTTATTTTTATGTCTCTTTCTCAATACCCTGCTACAGTTGAGGTAATGAAAACACTGCAAATCATTTTAACATATTTTGTTATTGAGTCATAACAGATTGTTCCAATTCTTTCAGGTGACAAAAAGTCTGAAGCGAAAAAGGAACATAAAATCGAAATGAGGTTCAAGTTTGCCTACACCTTCGAAGGCATCTTTGAGAGACGCAATAACCTCAATCACATCTTCACAGAGGTCTACGTCACCACGCCCAACCCCACAGCTGTGTATGCGGAACACGAGGTCAGGCAAATAGAGCGAAAACTCAAAAGATCCAACTCATATGACATATCGGTGACAATTCGAGACATCTTTAAACCTTCGCCGGGCCAAGAGGCACCGCTCAGAACCCTCCTGACCACGGGTATCGCGGGCATCGGGAAGTCCTTCTCCGTGCAGAAGTTCGTCCTCGACTGGGCCGAAGGGAAAGCCAACAAGGACCTCGACTTTGTCTTTGTCCTGGATTTCCGAAAGTTGAATTTGATTCAGAAGAAGAACAGTCTGCGCGGGCTCCTCGCCGATTTCCACTCCACCCTACACCGCCTGGAGGTTTGTGACCTCCACGGCAGGATTCTGATAGTCCTGGATGGTCTGGATGAAAGCAGACTTTCGCTAGAGTTCCACAACAGCGACACTGTGACCTCCATCGAAGAGGTTTCATGTGTGGAAGTGCTGCTGACAAACCTCATCCAGGGCAACCTGCTTCCCTCTGCTCTTGTCTGGATAACCTCTCGACCAGCAGCGGCCAGTCAGATCCCGCCACACTGGGTCGACATGGTGACGGAAATACAAGGCTTCACCGGCCCGCAGAAGGAGGAGTACATCCGGAGACAAATCGGAGATGATGCAGGTCTTGCGGACAAAATCATATTGCACATCCAGTCCTCACCGAGCCTCAACATCATGTGTCACATTCCAATCTTCTGTTGGATTTCAGCCCAACTCTTCAAGGAGGCTTTCAGATGTGACAAGACGGTTGAAACCCCTCAGACTCTGACCGAGATGATGGCACACTTTGTGGTCGTCCAGACCAAGCGCAGCAGCAGGAATTGGAAACCAGGCCTAGAGACGCTCCTGAAGACGCACAGGGAGCCTCTTCTGAAACTGGGGAAGCTCGCATTCCTCCACCTCGAGAGGAACAACCTCATCTTCTACGAGGACGATCTGGAAGCGTGCGGCATTGATGTGACAGAAAGGTCCATCTACTCTGAGTTCCTGAACGCAGCCGCCATAGAAGAGGAATTCTTCTACCAGAAAAGGGTCTACTGCTTTGTGCACCTTACAGTTCAGGAGTTTTTTGGAGCTCTGTATGTATACGATTGTTTCACGGGCAAGAATGTAGAGGGCATCTCCTCTTGGCTTGATATAAAGTCAACTGTTCTTCGAGAACACACTTTGCTCGACCTCCTGAAGGCCTCGGTGGACAAGGTATCGGAGAGCAGAGACGGACACATGGACTTCTTCCTGCGATTCCTCCTGGGACTTACAGTCGAGTCCAACAGGGCAATTTTGTCCGGCCTGTTTCGAAACACAGAGCAAACATCGGAGCCGGCAAGGAAAATCCTGACGTACCTTAAAAGCATCAAGAGAAACAGTCTGTTGCCAGAAAGGTGCCTTAACCTCTTTTGGGCGATGGTTGAGATGAGAGACCACAAACTGAAAGACGAGGTTGAGGCATATTTGACTTCGAGGGATCGCTCCGACATGGTGCTGAAACCCGCTCACTGCTCAGCACTCGCCTACATACTGCAGGTGTCGGCACAAGATTTGGACGTGTTCGACCTGAAGAGTTACAACACTTCAGCGCCGGGTAGGCTGAGGCTGATACCAGCTGTGATGTGCAGTAAAAAGGCCCTGTAAGTATGTGAAGATACATTATTGCTTTGCTGGAAAATAGTCCAAACAGTCTTCAGTAAGAAGAAAATGCGTGCCGCCCAAGTGATCATACACGATTGAGATTTTGTGACAACCTCACAGTAACTATACTATGAAATGAATGACAATTTATTTTCTAGTACCCCACTATACTAACTAACTAGAGTTTTGCTGCAGCTGGTTTTGTTGCCGAGGTCAAAAACACATCTGCATGCAAGAGGCACGGAAAGGTTCATGTGCCCCTGCCAAGTAATTTAAGGCTTTATCACAGTTGCACAGAGAGCACATCATCAAAAGAGCTACACAAAAATCATTTAAAAATGATTTATTTTGGTCCCTCTGTTCATGCAATGAGATGTCTAAAAAAAACAAAACATTGTTTCTCAAGGATTTGTAAACTCCTTTTTCCATTCAAAAGGTATTTTGAATGATCTCAAATATTATTTAGAAAATGGTTTGTAGTTACGAAAAAAATCTATTGTCCGTCCAAACTTTTCACCATGGATGTTAGCGAGGCCCATTTCATACTTATGACTGCACTACTGTTATCCCTCTGTTTTCATAGGCTGGCTGACTGTCAACTGACAACAGACTGGGTGGAGCAGCTTGCTTTGGCACTCCAGTTCCCCAACTCCGCCCTGAGAGAGCTGGACCTCACCAACAATGACCTGGGAGATTTGGGAGTGTCATTGATCTGCTCTGGATTGAGGAGTCCATATTGCAGACTAGAGATTCTCAGGTACCGTTAAGTAGGCTGTATACTACAAACGATGCAAGAACTTCACCAAAAAAAAAAGAACCGTGACCCACAACTATGTCCCTGAATACTATTGTCAACGCACCCAAAACAAAGTGTATCCATGATGATAAAGTGATGAAGGAATGAAGTGGAAAATAAAGAACTCTGCCCGCCACGACGATCTGCCGTCGTACAACCAAACATCGAAAGTTTAATTGTATACAATATTTATCAAGCGATGTAATTATTTAATGGCATTTTGTTTTATCTAAACGTCTCAATGACAGGCCAACTGTTTGGTCTGTCAGCTAACCCGGAAACACTACAATGAGTTAACCTGTTGAACAACTGTTGTGTCGACGCAGGCTGTCGGGCTGTCTCATCACGAAGGATGGCTGTGATTTTCTGGCCTCGGCGCTCACCTCCAACCCCTCCCACCTCAGGGAGCTGGACCTGAGCTACAACCATCTTGGAGACGCGGGGGCTGCCGTGCTTACCAAACTAGTCAATCATCCGGACTTCCATCTTGAAAAAGTCAAGTCAGTATTATACTCAAACAATACCCTATATAACACAGCTATTATATTGATTCATATTTCCACTCTCACTCGCAGAAATGCTGGGAGTGGAATTCATTTTGACTTTTTCCATTGATAGTTTGATTCCCTGTCTCATTCCCTCCACAGTGATGAAGAAGGCTCCAGTTTCCTGATGAGATCAGGTTTAAAGAAATGTAAGTCCCTATGTATAGAACACAAGAAAATCCCCTATATTTCTTTAGATTATTTCGGTAATAAATGGTTAAAATATGTACTGTGGTTACAAACGGATTAATTTTGAGGAATTTCGTGAAACTCCATATGGATAGAAGTGCGATCGTGTTATTACATTACATTACATTTAGAAGACGCTTTTATCCAAAGCGACTTACAATTATTCAAACACCGACGGACGCTGCCATCAGGAGCAATGAGGGGTTAAGTGTCTTGCTCAAGGACACTACAGCATGCTAGCAGGAGGAGCCTGGGATCGAACCAGCAACCTTTAGATTACTAGATGACCAGCTCTACCTCCTTGTTATAGTTAATATTTCGATTCTAAATCTAAGCTGAGATGAAATGTTCACAACAGTCCGTTTCTCTTGCCCCTCTGACAGATGCCTGCGAACTCAGCCTGGACCCAAACACTCTGCACACAAACCTCTCTCTCTCCGAGGGTAACAGGACGGTGACCTGGGTGAATAAGGAGCGGCTGAGTCCCCCTCACCAGGACCGCTCAGACGGCCCGATGCAGGTGCGGTCTTTAGAGGCCCTGACCGGCCGCTGTTACTGGGAGGCCGAGGTGTGCGGCCCGCTAAGTGTCGGGGTGGCGTCCAGAGGAGACGGCGGGAAGGGAGGGAGCGCCGCGGAGAGCAGGCTGGGATGCAACGAGACGTCCTGGGGCTTGGTGATTTCGGAGGAGGGCTACCACGTTCTCCACGACGGCGAGAAAGTCCACGTGTCTTCCCTCTGCAATCGGACCCGTCGCGTCGCGGTGTACCTGGATTGGCCTGCGGGAACGCTGTCCTTCTACAGGGTATCCCCCGGCTCACAGATCCACCTCTACACGTACCGCACCACGTTCACCGAGCCCCTGTACGCTGTGGTGGAGGTTCGGCTTCAAAGCGCCGCCGTGCTGCGTCTGGGTGTGTAACCCACCTACCCCACCAGTATCACCTGCTGATTGCCCCTGGGTACATTAAACGTTACAATATGGTCTATTTTCTGATCAGTACAAATAGTTATTCACAATAAATAACAATTTACCCTAATGAGTAATCATATGATAAAAAATATTTAGCACATGTATATTGAGTACATGAGTACATGCCAATCTACACAGCGATGGCATGAGGGCAGTGTCGAGGTGGTCAAACCAAAGTTGACCAAAAGAAACAACAGGGGAAGAGTCATAAGGGGATTTGGGGCTTGAGCTGTTGAGAAAAAGGCGTCGCAAAATGTTCAGCATTCAGCACTACATATTATGTCTAAAACCTATTACCAAGCAAAGGCGTGTTATTGAGATTCATGATTCTGATGACTGTGTGGCACTTCAGGGTAAGCCATTTAAAGGTGGAGGAGGATTCTCAAGTTTGATGTTTTGGTGTATTCAGGGTATTATACATTGGCTTACCTTTACAAAAATAAATCAATAAAAACACACACACACACACACACACACACACACACACACACACACACACACACACACACACACACACACACACACACACACACACACACACACACACACACACACACACACACACTTTGGTAATAGTTACCATTGGGACCATTGGGGATGGTAGCTCAGGCGGTAGAGCTGGTGGTCTAGTGATCTAAAGGTTGCTGGTTCCATCCCAGGCTCCTCCTGCTAGCATGCTGTAGTGTCCTTGAGCAAGACTCTTAACCCCTAATTGCTCCTGATGGCTACGTCCGTTGGTGTTTGAACAACTGTAAGTCGCTTTGGATAAAAGCATCTGCTAAACGACTAAAATGTAATGTAATGTAATAGAATATGCTTGTATTTTAGCCGAATTATTCATTCTTCAAGCCGATGTAAAGTGTGCTGTCACATTGATTTTTACATAATATATGAATCCTTCTGATTCAATAGAAATGGTTAATTTTTCTTTCTATCACTAACTCATGCATAACAATGGAATGTGAGCTTATAAACATAATCGCCACTGGATTTTACCAAAATCACTGCTGAAATTAATCTCATATTTAACCATTGTGTATTGTGTGATGTCATGTCAAGAGGTTCCAGGGGGTCCCAGCGATATGATAAATAGTTTACCTTTGCTATTACACCATTTACAAGAGCTTCACACCATTATGAGTGTTTTGATAGTCTCACTCTTCCTAACTCCAGTACGGACACAAAATCACATCCAACAAGAAAAATCTCAGATTGCGGTCTCAGAGATAACAAATGCAGTATCAACAGGAGTGTTCCAACGAAAGGGGAGATCTGTGTCGAAAACATATTTCACAGCACACTGTATGTTTCTGTAGTAATAATACAATCTATATATGAATGGAAACGAAGGCAATTCCTTTTATAAATAAATAAACATACATACAGGAAGAAAAAAAAACCAACATAAAGCAGCATGCTTTAATAAATATATAAGAATATTTTAGAAAGGCAAAATGGTAAATGATTGGGAGCAGTTGAGCAGCCACATAACCTTTAGTGCACCAATATTAAAAATAAATAAATAAAAACTACACTACAACAATTGTCATATACTCCCACCCTGGTCATTCTAAATATATGAAGAACTATAGGCTGAATTTGTGATAGCTGACAGAATGCCAAGCTGTGAGCGGCCATCTTTAGTGTCCACTTTACCAATAACATTTCCTCCTGGGGATTAATGTGCCTGTATCACGGCAACGGGTCGGCGCTAGGACCCGGGAGAAACAGCGAGAACGACCCACACCCCCCTCCTCCCCACACCCACATCCACACATCCACACACCCACACACACACACACACAGTGCAGATGAACGACAGGTTTCTGGTCCACCGCTCACCTGCTGGCGGAGAGGAAGAGAGAGACAAAGAGAAGGAAAGAGAGAGAGAGAGAGTTAAAAGGAGAGAGAAGATGGAATCATTTCATTGATTGCTATGTCTTACTTGTTCCTACTTTATTTGAGGCTGTCTTTATATATACCCACATGTATATTTTTTACAATATAAAAAATTTAGTCGTTTATTTTGTCACTGCAACATTTTAGGCTATATATATATATATATATATATATATATATATATATAAAATGTATCATCAATGTTAACATTATATTTTTATCTTAGGTGAGCTTTACTTCTACATTTTTTAACAGTTTTGAATCAGTTTGTTATTTTTGGTTAACTTTACTTCTCTGTATTTTCTTGTGCTACATTCACAATTTCTCAGTTTTAAATGATTATTTTTCCACCTGCTTTGTCAATAAAAACGTGCGTTTCCCACGCTAATAAAAACCCTTTGCACTAAAATTAATTGAAGAGAGCGACACAGAAAGAGAGAGAGAGGGAAAGATGTAAAGGAGTTCCTCATCATCATCATCATCATCATCATCACCACGCCTATCATCATCATCACCACTATCATCACCATCATGACCACTATCATCATCATCATCATCATCACCACTATCATCATCATCCTCACCATAATCACTTGCATCATCATCACCACTATTATCATCATCCTCATCATAATCACTTGCATCATCATCACCATCACCACTATCATCATCACCATCATGACCACTATCATCATCATCATCACTATCATCATCACCACTATCATCATCATCCTCACCATAATCACTAGCATCATCATCATCACCACCACCATCACCACTATCATCATCATCATCATCACTACTTTCATCATCATCATCACCACTATCATCACTATCATCATCATCACCATTAAGACCACTATCATCATCATCACTATCATCATCATCATCACCACCGTCATCATCATCACCACTATCATTTTCACCACTATCATCATCACCATCACCACTATCATCATCACCACTATTATCATCACCATCACCACTATCATCATCACCACTATTATCATCACCATTACCACTATCATCATCACCACTATCATCATCATCATCACCGCTATCATTTTCACCACTATCATCATCACCACTATTATCATCACCATCACCACTATCATCATCACCACTATCATCATCACCATTACCACTATCATCATCACCACTATCATCATCATCATCACCGCTATCATTTTCACCACTATCACCATCACCACTATCATCATCACCACTATCATCATCATCATCATCACCACTGTCATCATCACCACTATCATCATCACCACTATCATCATCACCATCACCACTATCATCATCACCACCACTATCATCATCACCACTATCATCATCATCACCACTATCATCATCACCACTATCATCATCATCATCATCACCATGTATGAACGCGTGCGTTGTGTCTCGCGCTCCTCCTCCTCTGTCTCGTCTCGTGCCGCAGCGCGCGCGGCCACGCTGTCTCGCGCCCGCTGCGCTGCAACGTCACATTCAGCGCCCGGCGGAACAGACGGCGGAACACACCGGGCGGACGGCGGAGGGGGCGGACCCGGCGGAGCGCGAGCAGCCGTCGGACCGGTGACCGGCCTACCTGGCTCAACGAGGGGCGTATGGGACGGGAGCAGCGAGGGAGAGAGAAAGCTACCGTAGCAACAGACCGGTTTCACGACATTATTGGTGCGTGCAGGCGCGCGTGTGTGCGTGTGTGTGTGTGTGTGTGTGTGTGTGTGTGTGTGTGTGTGTGTGTGTGTGTGTGTGTGTGTGTGTGTGTGTGTGTGTGTGTGTGTGTGTGTGTGTGTGTGTGTGTTTGGGCGGATGGAAGTCAAACGTCTTGCAGCTGTAGAGCGAAAAAAGCCGCATTGTGGAGCTTTGGAATAATTTAGCCCTCTGTAATATCTCTAGACATTTATTTAAACAAGCTACGGTGCTGGTTATCTAGGTTATTATTATTATTATTATTATTATTATTATAATAATTATATATTTTTGGTTTTCTGTATCTGTGGTTCCCATCCCTGCAGGTCAGTGATCTCCTTTCCTCTAATAGCACCGCGGCGCGGGGACGCTGCCGACACCGACGCCGGTTGAAGAAGCCTGAGCGACCGTCCGCACGCCGCGCACGCACCGGAGGCACCGGGACCCGCGCGGCTCCGCCCGGATTAAACCGCGCGCGCGCAGGGCGGGATGCGGCCGCCGCTGGCAGACGCCGCCCAGGGCGAGCCGCTGACGGGGAGGAGGAGGGAGGAGACCGCCCGCTGAACCGTCCGTCCGCCCCCCCCCCCAAAAAAAAAAAAAAAAAAAAAAATACATAAATAAATAAATAAATAAATCTGATCGACCCCATCACGGAGCGTTGACCGGCTCCGCTGGAAGGCGACGGCGACGAGGACGATGAAGACGGCGAAGAGGTTTCACTCGAGGGGCTGACAGAGGACGAAAGAGCCGACGCTGGAATGAAATATTGATAATCCCGTTCCCATTTCAAGATTTCCCTCATCATGTCGCTGAACAATAAAACCATCGAGCTCGAGCACTTCGACGAGCGCGACAAGGCGCGCCGGGGCCGCTCGGCGCGCACAAAGAGAGACGAGTCCTCGGGCGGCGGCGGCGGCGGCGGCGGCGGCGCGTCCTCCGGTGCGGGCTCGCGGGGCAGCAGCCTCGTGCCGAGCCCCGCGCACAGCGCCAACTGCAGCTACTACCGCACGCGCACGCTGCAGGCGCTGACGTCGGAGCGGCGCGCGAAGAAGGTGCGCTTCTACCGCAACGGCGACCGCTACTTCAAGGGGCTCGCGTACGCCGTCTCGGGCGACCGCTTCCGCTCGTACGACGCGCTGCTCGCGGAGCTCACGCGCTCGCTGGCGGACAACCTGCACCTCCCGCAGGGGGTGCGCGCCATCTACACCGCGGACGGCGCCAAGAAGATCACCAGCATGGACGAGCTGGTGGAAGGTAGGGGGGAGGTGTCCGTCCGTTCATCCATCCATCCATTCATTCATCCATCCATCGATTCACCTATCCATTCATCCATCCACCCATCTACCACCCATCCATCCATTCACCCGTCCATCCAACTATCCACCCATCCATCCATCCACCCATCTATCACTCATCCATCCATTCACCTATCTACCACCTATTCATCCATCCACCCACCCATCTATCACTCATCTACACACACACACACACACATACACACACACACACACACACACACACACGTTGGATATTCTATAACTCCAGTTAGATAATAATCTGTAATAGCACAAACGAACGTCCCCAAACCGCAGTTGGAGTCTTGTCACAAGTCATTCAGTCAATGCGCTCCATATCAATTATTAATGTGTAAATGTATTCATGTTCAGTGGATGATGCGGGGTAATGCACAGGAAACCAGATGGCGATTCCTAATGGTTCCCAGAGCAGCCGGGACACAGAGCAGTCTACCAACAGACAGGATGTGTGTAATGGGCTGGGATACACACTTACTGTACTTACATATTTCTTTAGACTGAGGCGGGTGTAATATCGTGGGAGGTTGGCGAACAGGTAATACCAGAGGGTCGCCGCGCGAACTCACGCGAACTAAGCATCCTGGGAAGATAAAGCCCCCTCTGATGACGTTTTACGGTGAAATATTAACTTTGGTAATGTGTTGGTAATGAGTCCTTTCCAAAGCCAAATGAAACCCACCAACACTACAGTGAGACTCTTTGGATTTATTGATTGTGAGCGTCTGCGTACTGGATGGTACCACTGTCAGGAATAGGGTTTCCATTCCTGGATAACGGACGCTCTCTCCCTCCCCAGGTGAGAGTTACGTCTGTGCGTCCAACGAATCGTACCGCAAGATCGACTACGCCAAGATCTCCTGTCCCGGCTGGAAGCCCGGTGCCGCCGCCGCCGCCGCCGCCACGGCCGGCGGTGGAGTCGCCGGCGGCGGGCCCGCCACCGCGGGGCCCGGCGGTGGGGGTGGCGGGGCCACCAAGGAGCGCCCGGGGGGCCGCGAGGGCAAAGACTTCATCAAACCCAAACTGGTGACGGTGATCCGCAGCGGCGTGAAGCCCCGCAAGGCGGTGCGCATCCTGCTGAACAAGAAGACGGCCCACTCCTTCCAGCAGGTTCTGGCCGACATCACACAGGCCATCAAGCTGGACTCGGGGGCAGTCAAGAGGCTCTACACGTTGGACGGGAAGCAGGTACTACGACTGCACTGTGGCCGGTTCGATCCCCGGCTCATTCTGGCAGAATGTCAAAGTGGCGACACCCTATATCTGTTGTACGGACGGACACACTCGAACTTTGCTTAGATTTGACAACAACAAAACACTCCCGAGACAGAAAGAGGCAGGCAGGCAGGCTGGCAGACGGTTGACTTTCCTACCATTCCACACAAACAAAATCTGGGAAGACTGTGTTTGTGCGGAACGCTGACATTCTGGAACACGAGAAAAGTCAACTAGACGTCTGTCTGTCTGTCTGTCTGCCGGTCTGGCTGTCTCGAGACCTTGTGCCTCAAGACTTTTTTTTTTTAAACTTAACCAATGTGAAGGAAGCAATGTGTGTGTGTGTGTGTGTGTGTGTGTGTGTGTGTGTCTTCCCCTGTCCTTTCAGTTTGTGCAGCCACTCAGCTAGTACCCCCCCCCCCCCACCCCTGACACACACACAGAGGGCAGTTGAGTTACCATGGCAACCATCCTCCTTTCCCTGTGCCTGTTCACACACACACACACACACACACACACACACACACACACACACACACACACACACACACACACACACACACACACACACACACACACACACACACAAACCCGGAGGCTCTGAGTGAGGTGCAGACAAAGAGAGAGAACGCGCACGCAAGCGCGCGAGAGAGAGAGAGAGAGAGAAACAGAGGGTGGAGTGATTTTAAAGGAGGAGGGGAGGGATGAGGAGAGGAGGGGAGGACGGGGTTTGACTTGGTGAAGAAGATGTGAGGCCTGCTCCATATCTGTCAGACACATGCATCGGGATTGTATTTGATTTGAAATTGACACGCACACGCACACAATTGGTTGTTATTGTCATAGCAGAGTATTTGACCCACTTTAGTAAGAATGGTAAGAATGCAACAGAGACCAACAAGATGGAGAGAGAGAGAAAGAGAGAGAGCGACCGAGAGGAGTCATTGTGTTGCCCTATAAAACACACAAGACACTGTGTTCTGTGTGTGTGTGTTCTTGTATACGTTGGTGTGTTTACGTCTGTATTTCAGTGTGTGTTTGTGTGTGATCAGTCTATTCTTATTTAAATGTTGTGTTTTCTTTGATTGAACTAAGCCTGTGTGTGTGTTATACAGAGAAGTGCTGCTGTTTCTCCCTAGCAACTGTACATCATTAACATTCTACACTAGCTCTCTCTCTCTCTCTCTCTCTCTCTCTCTCTCTCTCTCTCTCTCTCTCTCTCTCTCTCTCTCTCTCTCTCTCTCTCACCCTGATCGTACCACATCACACGATTCGTTCGTACTCCCGAGGACAGTCTCGGAGCGTATGTTTTAAATCTCAATGCGGCATTTCCAGAAGAAAGAAAGTCTGCTTTGAATCCTCCATTCCATGTAACCGCTCATCCATTCAGCACTTCCCGCATCCACACACACACATAGACACAGACACACACACACACACACACACACACATAGACACAGACACAGACACAGACACACACACACACACACACACACACACACACACACACACACACACACACACACACACACCATCAGTCCTTTAAAGTAGATTCTTTAAAATCAAATCTATCATTTATCCCTCCTGTCCTGTAGTACCATCATTTAGTCAACGCAGGGTCAAGATAACAACCAACACGACGGTTGTTACCCGCTACGGTTTTAAAACTGATCATCTCACGAGACAGCTTTGTTTTCAAGATCCCGCCCATCACCGTTCACCAGTTGCCCGAGGCTGGCGGATTTCCAGGTGCCCGCGCCGACGTAACCCTACGTCGGCCCAAGTCGTTTCGGGGACCTGTGCGCGGACCCCGGGGGCGATAACAAAACGGCTGCTCTGTGCGCGTCTGCGTCTAGGTGACCTGCCTGCAGGACTTTTTCGGAGAGGACGACGTGTTCATGGCGTGCGGGCCGGAGAAGTTTCGCTACGCCCAGGACGACTTTGTCCTCACGCACGGCGGGAAGTCGCCGGCCTTCGTCAGCGGTGAGGGACAGGATCGATAGACCTGTTTGGATTGATTTTTTTCCCCTGAACCGGTCGGCTAGGTAACGGAGGAACTGACAGAGCGGTTGATTAAGTACCCGAATGTCTGTCTGACGGACCCGACGGAGTGTCTGACTGAATGATAAAACTAACGGAGATGTCTGAACGACTGCATGACGTAGTCAGTTACAGAGACAGCCTGTAAGTGATATGTACAGCCAAACAGGCGTCGAGACTAGACTTGAACACACTCCTTTTGAGTGAATTGTCATTAACTCGCTGGATCTCTCTCTCCCTCCCTCCCTCCCTAACCAGAGTGTAGATCAAAGGTGCCCCGCCCGAGTGCTCCCCAGAAGATGACAACTCCCAAGGCTCCAAGCGGCGTCCTCGCTTCGCCAAAGACCCCGCCCAAAACTCCGCCCAGAACCAAGTCGCCGGTCCAGGTATGGTGTCTGTGCGTCGAAATGTCTATATTCTCTCTCTCTCTCTCTCTCTCTCTCTCTCTCTCTCTCTCTCTCTCTCTCTCTCTCTCTCTCTCTCTCTCTCTCTCTCTCTCTCTCTCTCTCTCTCTCTCTCTCTCTCTCTCTCTCTCTCTCTCTCTCTCTCATCCCCTTCCCTCCCCCGTTCGATCCTTCAGTTTCCAGGCTGGCTGAGCTTGCAGCCTGTCCCAGCGGCTCTATCTGTTTTTGATGCTATTTTAGTCACTTAAAACATTCGGCCGTTTATCCTGATGTCTTAATACTGAGTGTATCTTGTCTGCTCCGTAAATATGTCAGATGTACACAGGTTTACCCATCTATCGTACGAATCCATCAACTCCACCTTCCACATCCGTTTTCAGATCTCGATTCGAAGTGAATCGGGGGTCGTGCTCAGCCCATGGCTGGTGGACCTCTCTGATCGCACATTTCGCTTCCACCACATCAAAACCCTCTGTCGTTGTCGTTCACGTTTCCCAACGGGCGCGCCCCGCACCCTGAGGTCACGGTCCCACCAATGTGTCCGTTCACGGCATGTATTCCCCCACCACTCGTCTCCGCAGCCAATGGGGCGCCGGGATCCCAGCCGACGGGGAAGCCGTCCAGGTCGAGCCCCTCCCCGACAAGCCCCGGGACGAGGCGCGGTCGCAAGGTGAGATCGAGCTCCGTCCGCCGCTCTGATCCAGCGATGTTAGCGTGGCGGAGTAGATCGTTCTCGTTGTCGTTCCGATTTTGTGTTTTTTTTTTTTTTTTTTTTTACTCACGCTCGTCTTCATAATATGATGTCATCCACGCCACTACTTCTACAGCGTGGGATCTCTCGCGAAACGCCAAGAACCAACAGAACCAACTCAGAAATACTTCACTCACAAGTCATTAGCTGACCAATATGGGTGCACCAGATAATCAACCACGAGTCGCATCCAGTCATTAGCTGAGCAATCGGCGAGCACCCGTTAACCAATCAGAACTCTCAATCCGTTCATTTAATTCAATCGTTTCGTCTCATCCCGGTTTTTAACATCTCGGGTTTTCAAGTTCACAAATGTGCTCGCGATTTAGATGAACCAAAGTCACATTGGAACACAAAGCCGTTGTGTTTCTCGACACATAACTGCGTCCAGTTCTCTTCACCTTGTCTCACCCCCTCCGTCTCCAGATGTCTCCTCATCACACGTCTTCTTCGGATGTGAACGGTGCAGCCAACCACACGGAGGACACCAGCCCTGAAGGTACACGCTTCTGCGTGCGTGCGTGCATGCGTGTGTAGATCCATCGCTACTTGTGCCCGCGCGTCTCCACATGTGCACGTTTCTGACCGCACGTCATGTCCGACGGGACGACATAAACATAAACCATACGGCAATAGAAAGATAAACAGTGTGGACATAAAGAGCGTGTTGTGAGCTCATACGTAAGGTTGGCGCAGCTGCTACAATCACGCCAGCCTTCATCCTAGAGGGTGTGTGTGTGTGTGTGTGTTTGTGTGTGCGTGCGTGCGCGTCGGCAGCTGTGTTTTTTTCGTGGACGAAGGTTTTTTGAAATCCTCATACGTCGAATGTTTGCTTCGTTTCCCCGCCTCTCAGTGAACGGGAACAGGAGTGTGTCCTCCTCAGTCATCAACGACAAGTACAAGGTGGGGAAGGTGATCGGAGACGGAAACTTTGCTGTCGTCAAGGAGTGCATCGAGAGGTAAACAAACAAAACGCCAACGTCACTGGGATTAAAGTGAAACTCCGACACAGAGAGAAAAACTCACTAGGACACAACTGGCGCAGAGCAAACAAGAAAAGCTCCAAGGGGCGGCGCTTTGAGGACGGACTTGCGTCCCTGGAAGGTTTGTCCTTTCAAGCACGACCTTGATCCAGCTTCCTTCAGTCGCCGTCGTTGAAATGCAGGCTGGGATATCTGGGTCAGCCCGGGTAGCGGGCCGCCGACCGACGCATCCACCGTGTTTAGTGTGGAGTTAGATCCCCCGGAACGCGAAAGATGAGGCCGGGGGAGGCCCCCGGGACACAGTGAACACAGTCCGACCGACTCCACCCGTATCCCAGCATGCACCTGTCTGACTTCACAGTCCCCCACGTTTGTCACGGCGTCTCGTTTTGATTGGCAGGTCGACGGGCCAGGAGTACGCGCTGAAGATCATCGATAAGGCTCGGTGTTGCGGGAAGGTGAGCTCCGCCGCCCCCAGGGGGTTTTAACAACTGGACGCCTCAATCTGAATCCCACCCCACCCCGCGACGTAGCAGACAGCAACTATCGCAGAGGATGCAGATGAGAGAGACCCGGGATCTAAACAGGCGGAAGGATCCTACTTTGTGTTCTGTACATTTTGACAAATGCAGGCACTGCCCTCTTGTGCACACACTGCGCACATTACCATGCATGTTTCAGGCTTAATTATTCACAGCGTGTGTGTGTATGTGTGTGTGTGTGTGTGTGTGTGTGTGTGTTAGGAGCACCTGATAGAGAACGAGGTGGCGGTGCTGAGGAGAGTCAAACACCCCAGCATCATCCAGCTGATCGAGGTGGACGACACCCCGACGCAGCTTTACCTCGTGATGGAACTCGTTAAGGTGCTCCGCCCTCTCCCCCTCCCCATCTACCCTCTCCTCCTCCACCCGCTCGCGTGTTGTAAGTGCTCGTGTTTTTTGCTCACTGTTATTTGACTAAAGTCGCCTCTCTTGTTTTATTGTTTTTGTTTCGTGATCTTCAGTAGTTTAACAGTGCTTTAAATAGATAAATAGATAAAACGTCAGAGAGAGAGAGAGAGAACAGTTGGTGTCCAGAAGTGAAAGGCATCTCAACATGACACTGACTTGATTTTTAATCGAACTTTTTATCATCAGTCTCTCTCTTCCTCTCTAGGGTGGGGATCTGTTTGACGCCATCACTTCTTCCACCAAGTACACAGAGAGGGACTCCAGCGCGATGGTGTACAACCTGGCCGGAGCCATAAAGTACCTGCACTGCATCAACATCGTGCACAGGGACATCAAGCCAGAGAACCTGCTGGTGCGCGCGCGCGCGCACAAACACACACACACACACACACACACACACACACCTTTTTGAATTCCATGTACTGGGATGTGTACTACAGGCGTACTGTGATGTGTACCGCAGGTGTACTGTGATGTGTACTATAGGTGTACTGTGATGTGTACTACAAGTACTGTGATGTCTACCGCAGGTGTGCGAGTATCCAGACGGCACCAAATCGCTGAAGTTGGGGGACTTTGGCCTGGCCACCGTGGTGGAGGGACCGCTGTACACCGTGTGTGGAACGCCCACATACGTTGCGCCGGAGATCATAGCGGAGACCGGGTGAGGGAGAGTCACCATCACCCCATACGTTACTGCAACAAACGACGACATTGACATGAACGCGCTTTGGGAACCGCCGCATCGCCCACAACATTCACAGCGATTTCAAAACGCGGTTGAAATCTGCGCTGTAACTGCTGTAACTTCTCCCTGTGCCGTCACAGAGAAAACCACAGTGCTTCCTGAAAGGATCCACTGATTCAGACTGTCTGTGTGTGTGTGTGTGGGCGTGCGCGTAAGACAAAGAGTTGTGGGGGCGTGTGTGTGCGTGCGCGTGAAAGAAAGAAATAACTTCAGTGCGTTGATCTCTCGATATTCCCTCTCCAACATGCGCCCTGCTTTGCTCTGCATTTTTATTTATACGTGTGTGTGTGTGTGTAGCTATGGCCTGAAGGTGGACATCTGGGCGGCGGGTGTGATCACCTACATTCTGCTCTGCGGCTTCCCCCCCTTCAGAAGGTGGGTTGGTACGACCCGTGTGAAATAATCATGTGAAAAATGTTTCTCTTTCTGACCGCGCGGGGAGCGGTGAACCACGTCACATCACATCCTCCTCTTCTCTCCTCCCCCTCCCTCCAGCGAGAATAACGTCCAGGAGGAATTGTTTGATCAGATTCTCAGGGGAAAGTTGGAGTTTCCTTCTCCGGACTGGGACAGCATCAGCTTGCACGCCAAGGTATCTCCGCTTCCGTTGCTCTGTTCTCTCGTCTCTGTTTTGGATTAAAAAAAATTTAAAGTCGGGACATTCCCAGACGTCTGAGTGCGGATATGCTTTTAAATTGACGCCACAGATTAAAAGGGAAAAATTTAATAAAAAAAGTCAAGACGGCGGGGTTAGATTCCTAAAATAATGGTTAGTCCCGTTCCCCGTTTTGCTGCTGTGAGGGCTGATTCGTCCCGGCAGCTCACTGTCACATGACCCCCGCTTCTCAGATGCTGATTGGTCAGATGCTGCAGGTGAACGTGGACGCGCGCTACACCGCTGAGGAGGTGCTGCTGCACGTCTGGGTGACGGTGAGCGCGCACACGCACACACACACACACGCGCGCACGCGCGCACACACACACACACACACACGGCTAAAGTTTTGCGTGCGCTGCGTGAGTATGTACCGTGCACGTACATGTGTATTGTGTGCGCGGGCGTCACGTGTGCGTCTGTGCGTGTCGCCCGCAGGACGAGCCCCCGGACGGCCACGGGGCCATCGCCGCGGAGGAGCGAGCCGGCGGATCCAGTCCGGAGCCGCCGGGGGAGGAATCACCGCCGCCGGAAACCCAGCACACTCCCTCCCCTCTGGCCTGAGGAATACGCCGCGGCATTTTCCAGATTTCCAAATTTCATCCGACCCCTCGGTCGGCCTTCGCTCATCTCGGTCGTCCCATTTCTCCTTTGGTTTTTCGGGCACGGGTGAAACGCTCCGTTTCGCCGGTCGGACCGTCGGGTTTTGTTGTCATACGCGCGGCATCATTTTTTCATTGTGATGGTTGCTGGTCCATGCACATGTAGCATCCCGTCGGCGAACTTCAAGGACCAACTTCCACTCGTCCTGGGACGCGTTCCGTTCCTCCTCCCAGTCCGTCCTTCTGCTACACGTCCCCGTTCTCCTCCTGGTCCATCACCGTGGCCCTGTAGCCGCCCCTCTGCCACTGGCCTGGCGCTAACTTTAAGAAGTAGCTGCCAGTTTGGCAAACACGCGTCAGCTTTTGGTTGCCAAGGCTGACAGAATGGTTGGCAAATTTTTAATCATTCGGTTGACGACGGCCCAAATCTGGTTTCCGGGGGGGGGCAACTAGCAACAGTTTTGTTTTTTTTTTTCCCCCCAAATCCCTGGACACATCCCAAACCCTGTAGCTAACCGGGCCATCCGCCAGTCTAACGGCACAGTTCAACGCGGCAAGGCGTCGTACGTCAGGCTCCGCGGCTGTGACAGTCCTTCGACAATCCGCGACGGTGGAAAACTGTACAGTAAGTTGTGAGAGGCATCTTTATTCCGTCTGGTTTATTTATTTATTTATTTTGGCCGATAAAAAAACGCCGTGCGAGCGACACGGCGGGCGTTTGTCCTTTTTCTTCCGTTTTCTACACTTCAACGAGTCCCGACCAGTCGAAGATCGCCGAACCGGCCGCGGGGTTGAAATCTCACTGTGATAAGACTTTGGCGGCGTTTGATCCGCGTCGCCTCGACTTCGGGGGACTCCGCGCGGGATCCGAGCCGTCGATCGCCTTGTTGGACTGAAAACGCGCCCAAACAGCAAAGGCCGCATGCGGCATAAGGACGACACCCGACAATCCCGACGAGGAAATTTTGTAAAAATATTGTAAATAGGATTCCGTCCGTTGTCGTCTGTCTGTGAGAGTCGTTTGTGACGTAGGGAGAAGTTTTATCGCCGTCTCCGCGCGGAAACATGACGCGCCGCCGTCCCCACAAAATCTTGGATCCCGGAGAAAAAAAAAAAAAAAAAAAAAAAAAAAACAATGGTTACAGTTTCCATGTCCATTCCATTTTTTGATTTTAGCAGGCTGGTTTTAGGGTCTTTTCGCTTTTTTTTTAAAATTCAAAATACACAAAAAAAACAAAACAAAAAAAAAAACAGAATGAAACAAAAAAAACAAAACAACACGATTCAAGGTTTTGCGGGATTCCGAGCTCGTCCCAAGGAGGCGTTGCGCCGCTCGGACAAACCTGAGAGACCTTCCGACGGTGGCCTCGCGACGACGGCGGACGGGAAAACCCGGCCCACGCCGCTCCGACCGGAAAGTTGTCCGAGGGGCCCGCCTCCCCGTACGGTCATGTTTCCCCGCGAATGGCGATGTAGTGGGACGACCGCCGGTCATATCGCACCACCCGCCCCTCCACCCGGTGATGTTCCTGCTTGTTAGAACCTCATTCATCGTCACGGGCTTGTGTGTCGACGACGGATTGTGTGTTAGCGAGAGAGGGTGTCATTTTTTTTTTGTTTTCTTTTTTTACTTGAAAATACAAGTCGGTCAGAAATCCGCCGACGCGGCAGTGTTATGACGTTATCCTGACCTTTCCATGGCCTTGTTTGACCTTTGGCCGGAGCCAGTGATGGAAAGCTTGGCGCCACCGCGGTGAGGCCTCCAGCAGCTGGCGTGTCTGGTAGGACACCACACAGATGTTGTTTTTCAACACCAAGCACTTGAAGTACCGGCTGGTGTTCTTGGGGCGTGGCCTCCTTTCCGAGTCGCTCTCGAAGGAGGCGTCAAATCAAAGCGTCGGCGACGCTCGCCCGTAAAATCAATCGAGTCGACCCAAGTGGCCGGCTCGTACTCCGCATCCCGGTACCTTTGGAGATCTCGGTTCTATTTCGACTTCTCTTCGGGGCAGCACTCGGAACGTGAATGGCGGCATTGGGGGATTTCACCAAGAACGCACGCTGGTACAGACGGCGATCAGCGGCATTCGTTTGCACCTTTACCAAAACCTCCACTGCGAGCCGCGTGGCTCGGCCGCTACCGAAGCCCGGCTTTCCGGAATCGCTCTCCGCCGAGGCCTGGCCGGTGAAACCCCTCCGGCCCGACCAAGTCCTCTCCATCAGCGGCTCGGCCTTTAACCTTCTATGCCTGCTATGAACCCGCTAGTCTTAATTCTCCTTTCTTTGCTTTATGCCAAACCAAGAAGAGCCTTCTGTTAACACTGTTAGTAGACGACCACACCGCCGGTCACGCGCACCCCGCCGTCCCCGCCCCCCGCCGCCCCCTACCGCCGTTGCTGTCCGGAATCAAAACAGTCGGGACGGAGCGGGAATAGGTCAGCGTCGCGCGTCGTCGACATCACCGCCGGCGTCGCGGCTGAATCAACGCCAACACAAAAGTGTCTTAATGGGAGGCTGGGTGGCGGTGAGCCGCCCCGGACGGGCTCGCCATTCCTCCGTCCGGCATCTGCCGCCGGGTCGGAGGGGCGCCTCGCCCCTGGCGCCGCCGGACGGTGACTATTTCATTCTCTTTGGGGCAGGGATGCGCCGTTACCGCTTATCGGCGGAGCCGGGAAACCACCTTCGAGAACCAACCGCAGGCCCGGGCGTGGTCACGAGCTCCTACGCGTGTTCGTCTTCATTGAAATCAGTGTGTGCATTCGTGTGTGCTGTACGTGTTAGAGAGAGCCTTGCGTTTCCCACCACGCCTCATTCTAGACAGGATATGAACGTTAGGTGCGTGAGACAAACTAGTTTATTGATTCTTTTTTTTTAAGAACCAAACCTGGCTGGATTTTGTGAACTGGACATTTTAGGGGTTAAACAACAGACCGGGGCCAATTCACTCTATTCAACCGAGCGGGGGTCGAAAAATGAGAAACAGGAAAACGCGTTGGTTGAAATAAAGAGGTGAATTCAAACCCAAACGGGCATTTTTACATCTGGACTTAAGAGATTTGTGTGCGTTTCTTCTTTTGGTGGGAGTGGTTTAACGCGGCTGAATCTGGTTTATAAAACATGCTTTAGTCTTCGAGTGCTTCCAGAGCCAGTTTACAGCAGGGAGACAGAGTGAGACGTGAGACGCGTCGAGCCCAGTTCCACGCTCCCGGGTGCAAGCGGGCCCTTTTGTTTCGAACCACGTGGGGATGCGGAAAGAAAGAAAAAACAAAAAAGAAACGAAACGGCGATGAGCAGGATGTGGCGGCGGTGAGCACAGCGCACATTACTCGATGTTTTGCATCAGTGGTGCAATGCTCGGTACATGCTCGGTACTGCGGTACATGCTGACGACCGCGGTCCATGCTAAGTACTGCTGTCCATGTACAAAACCTTCATTCGGTGTACTCAATGGTCCCTGGTACTACTGCCGCTCCCTGCCGCATCACGTCCACGTTCACTCCAGTCCAGTCCAGTCCAGTCCAGTCCAGTCCGGGGTGCGGTTAAAAAAAAAAATTAGAACCCAGAAAGAGAATCAGTGTTTTTTTTTTTGGTTTGTTTTTCTAAGACACGTTTGACTCTGTGGTGTACGTGGATATGAAACATGGATGTTTTGCCGGGGAAAGAAGTTTGAGAGCATTCACAGGAAAAAAAAAAAAAAAAAGAAAAGAAAAAAAAAAAAAATACAAACAAACAAACAAACAAACAAAAAGGAGCTTTTTGAACGGAGAAAAGACGAACTGAAAACTGTGAAAATTAATAAAAACGCCATCTGACATCTTGGTCGACCTCCTCCTCCTCCTGTCTGCTGCTTCTTTTTTTTTTTGTTGCATGCGCTACACATTACAGTCACCGCGTCCATTGGTACAGCTACGTCATGTTTGTTTATATGGCCCTTCAAGTTCAAGTTCAAGTTCAAGTTCAAAAAAAACAAAAACACCAAAATGGCCCTTGATTACAGCACGGTCTCAAAGAAATCACATCAAAATAAAAAGATTTTAAAAATACTTCTTAGGAATACTTCAAGGCACACTCGGTGACGCACGAAAACGTGCTCAACCGGACGTGACGGGAGGTGGTCGCAGCTGATGACGTCAGTGTTGAATCATTTGTAAATCCAAGAAAATGAAAACTACGTTTGATTGAACATTTCTCGGACAACTGTAGTTTTCAGACAGCGAGCCTCAGAGGTCGTATACGTTCGACAAGACACGATGGGAGAAAGGAAGCAGCAAAAAACGACATATCTGAAGTGTAAATGACTTCAAACGCGACTGCAGCCAACAACAACCACAACAACAACAACAACAACAACAACAGCAGCAGCTTTGCTTCTTGATGTGTTGACAGGTGTAAAATAATGTAAAGAATTTAAATCTAAAGAGAATAACACGCACGCACGCACACACACACACACACACACCATGTGACATCAAATCCTTGCACCGGAGTGAACCCGGGCACGCTGCTGCCGCCACCACCTCCGTCCGTTCGTTCATTCATCCACCCTGAACAAACTAAAAACACGCCACCCAGCCGGTGGGGGTTGTGGGGGGAGACTCACCCCGTGGACGCGAGGGGCGACGGGCCGCCGTGGCTTCCAGACGGAGGACGGAGAAGGAGGGAGGAGGGCCAGTGGTGCGTCCGCCTCGTCCGGGGTCCGAACGTCGGGTCGCTGTTCTCCTCCACCCGCCGTCCCACGTGGATGGAAGTCCTTTATTTATTTATCTATGTATTTATTTAGTCACTTCGCTGCGGCCGCTAAACGACAATAGTTAGAGTTTCCCTGTGTCCATTTTTTAATTTTAGCAGGCTGGTTTTAGCGTCTTTTCGCATTTTTTTTTTTTTCAACTTTCCGGCCTACGTCGCTCCGACCGGAAAGTTGTCCGAGGGGTCACGTTTCCCCGCGAATGGCGATGTAGTGGGACGACCGCCGGTCAGATCGCACCACCCGCCCCTCCACCCGGCGATGTTCCTGCTTGTTAGAACCTCATTCATCGCCACGGGCTTGTGTCCCCCACGTGGATGGAACTACTTTATTTATTCATCGAGCCACTTCGCAGCGGACCGCCGGTGTGTTACTTCCTGGTGTTCTTTGGGGTTTAAACCCCGGTTTAGCGAAAATTGCATCAAATAGTTGACACACCACACCGATTTCTCCGGGTTTTTGTTATAAAAAAAGAATAAAATAAATTTAGCATTTCCATTGTAGACCCTGTGCAGGTCGAGTAGATTATATATATTTAGAGAGAGAGAGAGAGAGAGAAACCTGTTAAACGATGTTTTCTGGTGTGTTTCATTTGAATTTATGGAATAAAAATGTAGAATAAATATGGATTTATTTATTTTTATTAATTTCATGTTCGATTCAATGACTATTGTGGTGTCAGGGAATGCTTCGCACAACCCCGTCGCTGTTTCTTTACATTGTTTGGATAACTTTGTTCAATACAAAAAAAGTTTACTTATCTCATTCAATCTCTTTTTCTATATTAGAATCTCAGAACGAATAAATTGAATTATTTGATTAAAAATAGCATATAATTAAACATCATCGTACCACAAATCCAGTGCTTTCTTCCCAAACTGTCATATTCTGTAAAGTCTTATTCCCAATGACCAGCTACCAAAGTACCATCAGACACACTGTCGGTCGTATTGGAGACAATAAAATAAGAATAATAGTTAATAAAAAATAAATAAAAATAAATATGTTTTTGGAACATTGCTTCCTTTTTATTTGGATTAATTCAAAAGCTGGAATGTTTGGTTACACATTTGAACATCTGTTAAGATCGTACACACAACGTTTACAGCCGTGTTTGGGTTCCCTCCCTCTGAAATGTACGGAGCTTCGCAGCCAGCGATCTCCGTGACCCCCAAAGAGTGTGTGGTTGATTTGTTAAAAAAAAAATAATAATAATAAGGTACTTGAGGGTGAATTAATTTATATTCCCACGCTTAAGTCACTCTGGAACGCCGGGTGATAAACAGTCGTGAAAAATGTCCTGTGGGTCAAAAGGTCGCAGGTCAAACGCCCCAGCCGCGCCTGTCCCCAAGTGTTCCCCGGACGCCGGGTTCCACCCCACCGGGGGAAACGTCTGAAATGTTCATAAAGCGCTCGGCACAAACATCTCCATGGCACAACATTATATATATCAGGTAAGATATTCCAACAGGAATGTAAAAGTAGTAAAACTTTCCAAAACAAACCCAATCCATACAAAACCCCCTCCTTGGTAGAATACTCTGTCACGTCCTAGCGACAACATTTTGAGCATTTAGGGAAGCTGGGCCAGTCCCCAGCACCTTCCAGGCACTTCAGCAGAACAGTTTAAAACATTTTAACGAGGGCGTTATCACGCCGAGTCACGCAATTTTCACTTTTTTAAAAAAGGCGTTCCGCCTCCTCCCGGGCTACGTTATGCGGCCCTCGGCCGATGAGACGAAACAAAACAAAACATAAAAAAAACAAAACACAGTGTGAAATATCCAGGGACAGATATGAAAAAGGACGCAAGGATAGGATGGAACGTGAGTTTGATTCACTGCGTTAATACTTCCTGTCAGAACGACACACACACACACACACACACACACACACACACACACACACACACACACACACACACACACACACACACACACACACACACTTTTAGTTGTGACGGTGTTAGAGCATTCCAGTCATTACTCAGGGAGCGCTCACAGACGCCCCTCCCTGTTGCCGTCAAGGTGTTTTCTTTCCGTTGCCGTGGTAACATGGAGTGGCGTTAGGGAGTAGGCTTTGGTCCTCAGAGGAGGGTCAACCATGCTTGTCCACTGCATTTCAAATACTGGAACATGTGCTTCGCATGTGACGAAGGAAGTGTATTGCATTAACCCCTTTACAAATGAAAACGAACATTAACAATTACCCACAACCCCTTGCTTCCGGTTGCTCTCGGCCTTCGTCTCCGGAAATTCCTCTTTTCGCTGGTTGCCACGGTTTCCTCATCCATCCCATGTTAGTTTACAGCCCGCTGGAAAGACTGGAAGATTGAGTCACGCGACTTCCTCCTACAGGAGCGAAATGTAGTTTTTCGGGACGATGCCGCGCTTTCCGCCCACAACTCCCATAATCCACTGCTCGTTCACCGACTCCACCTCCGTGAGTACGTCCCCCACCTGAGATAGAGAAAGAATTTGGTTGTTTGAAGTTGGATAACGTTTCTCTTATAATTTCGTTGATCTCTCTCTCTCTCTCTCTCTCACTCTCACCTTCAGCGTAAGCTCATCTTTGCTCTCGGCTGCAAAGTCAAACAGAGCCCTGGCCCCGCCCCCGGCCGCCGGGTGCTGGCCCGGCACCGCCTGAGCTGGAAACAGGAAGTGAGAGTGTCGGTCAGAACACAAAACCGCCGCGCCTGGTCACGGAGAGGCGCCCGGCGTGCGGATGTGATGCAAGAGCTCGCCGTGGCGACGCCCCCCGACATTCTCAACCCTGACCCACATCGCTGCCGTAGCTCTCCCCACCCTTCACCTACCCTTCCAGGGCTGCGTGAAGGCCACGGGATAGAGCCCCTCCCTGCCCTCCACCTGCCCCCTCCTCCACTCGGCGTCCACGTGCTCCGTCACTCTGATCTGCGCCCCCTTGTGGAAGGATAGGTCGTCCGCCGTCTGCCCGGGGAAGTCGAACACGGCCAGCGCCCACTCCTCCGTCTAAACGCACACGCACACACACACACACGAGTGTGTGATGGGACGCACGGAAAAACAAGCTGAAGAAAGAGCCGTTGTTGGCAGGAGCGGCACCGGTGACAGACTCACCGCTGCGAGTTGGGTTTCCCTCGGGGAGGTTGCCGCTGCGAGGGACGAGGGAAAAGACACCTCAGCACCAAACACGTACTTTGCAGAAAATAACATTATACCGCAGCGACACTTCTCTGATGCCATACGGTGTAACCTCACTCACAGTTGATACTGATATTGCTTGAGCCCAGTGAGTTTTGAGGTTTCCCCCTCTTTTAACATTCAACTACGAACTACGTTAATTTAAGGTGATTTTTAGTTGGTTGCTGGACTGCTCATATATCAGCCGTTGCCCAAATCTACAGACGGCTCGAATTTACAGAGCACGCTGGTCCAGCTTTCTATTGACCCCAGACACTGAAACCTCGGAGAATTGACACAAAACTGCTTTTCCCAAGATAAAAAAAGACAACGTTCCAGAGGATGGAATCAAGAAAATACCTCGAAATAGGATCATTGAGCATTTAATTTTTATTTTTATCTTTTTATCTAGAAGAGCGCCCTCTAGAGGATCAAGGCAGGAGCCCCACCGGTATTTTCCTGCTCCGTAGGCGCCGACGTCGCCGCGGCGGAGACGGCGTCCGCCGTCGGCTGGGAGAGGGGCTCCGTGAAGTTGAGAGGGAAAATGCCGTCCCGCCCGCGGAGACGCCCCCGCGCCCAGTCCCGCCCCAGCTGCTCCGTCAGGGCGAGGACGTCTCCCTGCTGGAAGGACAGCTCGTCGCTCTGCTCCGACTGGTAGTCGAACCTGGCCACGCGGCGCCCACCGCTGGAGCGCGTCAACGCACGCGCACACACACACACACACACACACACACACACACACACACACACACACACACACAATAATACTTCCATATTAAAACTAATGCACACAGGTATACACACTCACACACTCAATGTAACACAGACACACATTAATATGTAGTTGCACATTAACACACACACACACACACAAGCACGCACACACACATGCTCATCATACGCTCAGTATTTAGGATTATTTGAACGTGTGTTTATTTATTTGTCATCATTGTGTGTCTGACCTGACAGGTAAACCCTCTGCTTCCTCTTTCTGATTGGTCGACTGGGCAGACAGGAAGGGCTGAAGGAAGAAATCACAGATAGGCACACGTTAAAAACGTTATTTTAACAAATGAATACAGAAAAACAACACACAGTTTGCACTCTGTAGAGAGAAAGCAGCTCCCAAGGACGACTTAAAAGCACAACATTTTAAAATGTTTTTTGTTTTTTTTCCAGCATCGATGCGTTTAATCCTCAGACTGTCGGAGGAAGAAGGAGACACACCCACCCTGCTCCCACGCGAATGAGAGACCCCTCTACTGAGGCGACCGGGCCTCAAAACACACCTCTCTTCTCCCCTCAGTACCCTTTCGACGGACCAGTTGTTCTAGCGGCCAAATGTCTACGTCCGAAAAAAAAAACCACGCCGATCAGGCCAATCACCTGACTCTCGGGAAGGCCCAGGCCCTCGGAGACGGCCTCCGATTGGCTGTCCACGGCGGGGCGGGGCTCCGGCTGGACGTCCAGGTCGAGGAGACACTTCGCTTGGTCGATCGGCGCCGCCGCCGCCGCCGCTGCTGTATCCCCCCCATCGCTCGATACACACTCTGAGGACGCGGGGCTCGGGTCGTCCAGGACAACCAGGACTTCCTGTTTCTGGGGAGCGACCAAATTTTAAAACAAATATACTGCATTAAAATGCCAAATTTTAACAGCAAACCTTCAGATTGTCACTGTAATTGGATTTTTTTAACTTGGGCGTGTGCACCTACCGTGTAGGTGTTGTAGAGGGGGTGTCCAGGTTTGGGTCGGGGGGGTAGGGGAGGCCCTCTCTTGGCCGCCCTCTGACCCGGCGTCTGATTGGCCGGAGTGGGGGGAGGGGACGGACTAGCCGAAGCGGGAGCAGGCGGGTTGGCGGGCGGGACCGACGGGGCGGGGCCAGTTTTGGAGGGAGGCACCTGATTGGCCGCAAGAAGGGAGGACGCCGAGCCGACGGAGGGAGGCGGGGGCCGGCCGGGCACCGCCTTGATTGGTGGAGGGCGAAGGGGGAGTAACTTCACCCCAGACGGCCTGGGGAGGGAGAGAAAGTACAACGCGTTCACGTTCCGTGAAAAGAGCTCCGAAAAATACCACAATGTGTTGTCACACCCCCAAATGGCTGACTGGACTGACCCAGATATCCCAGCATGCATTGCAACAACGATGATACCAAGGATGAACTTTCCAAGAACATATGATGTTAGATTTATCACAAAGTAATTCTGAAATATGGATTTTAAGACAAACTGAAATTAGATATTCTTTATAAACACATACATAAATATATAAACACAGAAAAATACAGTAGGAATTATCCTTTTAATATGATATAAAATAATTCAGTAACTCCCATTTTCTTTTATGTCCTTGAATCATCATATCATTCGGGAGGGGGGGCTTGGCCCTAGCTACAGCCCCGTGGTCTTCCTCACCGTGGAGGCAGAGGAGGGTCAGAGGTCTCTGGACTGGCAGCGCCGCTTTGACCCGTTTTGGACCGGGTGAGAGGACTCTTTCTCAGTGCCGGGGCTGGGGCAGGGGCAGGGGCCGGGACCGGGGCAGGGGCCGGGACCAGGGCGGGGGCCGGAACCAGGGCGGGGGCAGGGGCCGGGACCAGGGCCGGGGCAGGGGCCGGGACCAGGGCCGGGGCAGGGGCCGGGACCAGGGCAGGGGCCGGGACCAGGGCAGGGGCAGGGGCCGGGACCAGGGCAGGGGCAGGGGCCGGGACCACTGCGGGGACCGGGCCTTGCTCTGGGCCTGGGGCCGTCGCGGAGGGTCCGACGGGCTTGGAGGCCAGAGAAGGAGCTAGAAGCAAAGCCAAAATTTATTAATTCAACTCTAAGACTGAATGTTCTTTATATATATTTCAAACATATCAGGGAAGAGCACAGGACCAAACTTCATTCACCATCATCCACAGCATAAGTCATGATTAATTTTTCAACACAAACGATCTGAGTACGTATAACACATTTAGTACAGAAAAAAATCGACACAAAAGTTTTTCATGATAATCAAAATGTGTTCATAGACATATCGACGTATAACGGTATAATTCCCACTGTGAATGTACCGCGCTACTGCAGCCGGCCTCTAGATGGCGCCATTGTGATTACCACGGTACAGCCGGTGAGGAAGGTGCTGGAGGGGAGAGATTCCGGGCTCAGGCAGCAAAAGCAAAAGTTGTGGCGCTTTCACCCAGAACGTAGTTCCGCTGATATTCCGCCTCTACCTAACATGGATTTGCATAAACAACCTGCAGGGCCCACATGGGCGCACAGGCAGCGTACAGTGGGGTGCGACCGCTCTAAGTAATGAAGCACTGGCTTAGTGACGCAGCCTGTGACTCAAACAACTCAGAACAAGATCTCATAGATAGAACACAGAGCTCCACAACAAGACCATACAGGAGGCCTCCTGCACGGCCATAACAATATACTCTCTCTCTCTCTCTCCCTGTCCGTCCTTCCCCCTGTGCGTCTCTCTCTCCCCCTCATAAACCAAACCACATGTTCTCACACATACCAACTGACAGTTAACCTGCTTTGTTTCTCAAGCTGCTGACAGTCCCCTCAAACACCCCACTGTCTCAGACACACACAAATAAAACACGTCTGCACGCACACTGGCAAATCAGGAATAGCAAGCAGACATATGACCACTTAAAAACAACACACACACACACACACACACACACACACACACACACACACACACACACACACACACACACACACACACACACACACACACACACACACACACAGCTTGATCTCACCGCTGGCTCTGCGTGCTGCAGTCAGGGATGCTGGTTTGGTCGGAACACTCGGACGCTGACTTTGTGTTTTCACTGAACAAACAGAAAAATGTAGTAGCAGTTAGCAGTTTTTAAAGTCAATAATAACTATATTACATTTGACTCCAGTATAAACTAAAGAAAAGTGGTTGTGGAATCGAACAATTTTTATTCAGCCCAAATAATTGTGATTATTATGAATAATAATTGTTATTATTATTGTTAATTATAATAATAAAAATAATAAATATGTTTGTTATTATTATTAATAATAATAATACATTGTTTTATTATTATTATTATTATTATTATTATTAATAACAATAATAATAATAATAACTGATGTTTTGACGCATTACACTTTCAGTTTGGTACAATAACGATACAAACATAATTTTGATATTTTATGACATAATTCGTCATGACATCACTCACAAGGGTGGACGCATGTCAGCGTTTCCTCGTTTGGGGTCTTCTCCTCTGTGTCGCTGTTCCTCCCCCCGATGCTAGGGGGTCTGGGGGGCAGGGCCCCGCTGCTCCTCTCCGGGGCCCCCACGCTGGCCCTGGGGGCGACCCGGGGTCTGTGCGGGGGCCTGGCTTCCCCGGAGGCGGGGGTCTCACCGAGAAGGGAGGTCACCTTGTTGAGGGGCTGTCTGGGGGCCGGTGCCGGGGGTCTGGTGCCGGAGGGCGGAGCTCCTCCAGAAGACGGAGGTTTGGGGTGAAGCAAGGGGGGGTTGGGTGGTGGTTCGGAGGTGCAGGGTGGTTGAGTGTCACCGCCTAGGTCCACCGCCCCAGACCCCACATCCTCCCAGAATCCCTTGCAGGAAGGTTTGGGGAGGTGTGAGAGGGTTTTTGGTTTGGGGGCGATGGCAGGCGGAGCTGGCTTAGCCGGTTGCCCCTGGAGACGGGGGCGGGGCTGGGGTTCAGGTTTCCCGGCAACAACCTCCTCGGCGTCTCCATAGCTACCGTCCGCCACTCGCTGCTGCTGCTGCTGGAACGCCTGTATCCTGGCTTTCAGAGTTCCCATCTCCTCTTGTTGCTCGTCCTCGTCCTCGCACTCTGATTGGCTGAGCCCGCTGCCGTCGCTACGGTGATCGGGGAAGCCCCAGTCGTCGGAGCTGAAGGCGTCTAGCAGCTCCTGCAGGTATTTCCCCTGACTCACTTCCTGGTTGGCAAAGTCACTACCTCTCCGAGCCGCTAGGGTCGCCCAACCGTCGTCGCGGAGTTTCACCAGGGTTTGAACTTTGACCTCAGCACTGACCGGCCGCTCGCTGGGTTTAGAACGAGGGCGTGGCAGGGGATGCTCCGACGAGGCGTTAGGGGCGGGGTTAGCAGCAATCGCCGGGGTAACGGCGGCAAACGACGGCTCCCATTGGTCAGTCTGAGCGCTAGAAGCAGAGGTCAAAGGTGAAAAGAGCTCGGAGAGGACGTCGCACGACGGAGTGCGTGCATGCGGACACAGGGAGGTGAGAGATGATTGGCCGGCAGAAGCGGTGATGTCATCAATATGAGACGTGCTGGGAGTGGCAGGGAAAGGAGGGGACGGTTTCGCCAGTCTCCTAACTACACACCCACACACAGACAGACAGACAGACACACAGACAGACACACACACACACACTAGTAAATGATTTAAAAAGTAATTGAAATAAAACAGCAATAAGCTCATAGGCAAGATCAAGCCAATTCCACTTCCTGCTTTCCACCAGATTAAGATGTGGTTAATAACTGAGCTTATAAGCAACACCATGGCAACGAGATGATAAACAATAGAGATACAGTGACTGGCCGATTGGCCGGTGACCAATTGCCAAGTGTCAAAATCAGACCTCTCACTATTGTGGTAACTAAAAATTGCAGCGGTGGTAGGCATGCACAGCTGTGTAATCACGTGAGTGCGGTCGGACCACGTGATGTATTTGTCATTGAGGCGCAGCAGAGATGCGCAATGAGACCAAAGAAGAAGAACATTGGATTTCTCGGATCGCGGATATAAAATCAAAATGATCGGACTGTAACGTAAAAGTTATTTCACAGTCATTGTATTAATATGAACACACAATTGGAATGGCGGCCAAAATCTGAATAAGCAGGTCAGTCGGAAATGGCACAAAAAAAATTGAAAATCGATGCATCGCGAATAAACAAAGCAGATTCTCACCGACACTACAGGCTTAGCCAAGTACCGTTTTAACAAGAGAGGGAAAATGTTTCACTTTTGGTGCTAACATCAGTCATTTGTCAAAAACGACTGCAGAAGGGAGGAGAAAAAAAAAGTACTGAAACAAAAAATAAAATATGATTTACAGTGAGGGATGAAGAGGTCTTGGAATGTTTTATCACAATAAAACATTCAGATATTTTCAAACCAGTGGACAAATAGGAGCAGAGAACAAAAGATACTTGAATAAACAAATATAAAAGCAAATAAGATATTAATTACTTATTTGATCATAGTTATTATTCAGCCCAATATTTTTTTATATTTAATAAATATATAATCATATATATATATCGACCATTTACAAGAGAAATAAGCAAGAAAAAAAGAAAAATTGAAGGAATGAAAGGTTATGTAAAGTAAAAGTAAACCCAGGTAAAGCTCCTCCCACCTGCAGTGCATTGTGGGTCGGGCGGAGATTCGGGGTCAGTCTGTGTGGCGCAGGTCGCCGTGGAGATGGTCCTGCGTGCGGAGGAGGTGGAGGAGGGTGGAGGGAGGGATGAAGGAGGAAGGCGAGCCTGCTCTAGAGTCTTCTCCCTGATCACTTCCTCGTAGGACGGAGGGGCCTGGGGGGAGGAGGGGGTCATCATTTTATATCGGAAAGAGAGACAGACAGGTTGAAAGGCAGACAGGTACCTGCAGGGACGGAGGGATTGTGGGCCCCCAAATCTGGGCGGCGGGGGGAGGGGGAGGAGGGAATCTCCCAGAAGCCCCCTGGAACCAGGAGGCGGAGGACAGCGGCTCAGCGGACAGGATGGTGATCTCTGGTCGCCTAGCAACGCACCATGACAACAAAGCAACTGTTCAGAGACTGATGCGGCTGGTTGTACTTTCTAGGACGGATGGATGGATGGATGGATGGATGACAGCCAGGCAGGCAGACAAAGATGCATCACTCAAGGCGCATTCCCCAAATTCCCCAGGAGCTGGGCGAGCTGATCCTCTCCAATCTGCACTAAAATCATCTTACCTCCTGTCTCTCTCTCGGTCCCTCTCCCTGTCTCTCTCTCGCTCTCGATCTCTCTCTCTGGGGGTCTCGTAGAGCGACGTCGTCCTGGTGGACGCTAGCAGAGCGACAGGCACAACAGGCAGAGGTCAAACACAGGTGGGCGGGGCCGGCGGTCTGCGACGCACCGGCCGCGCCCGCCAGACGGGGCCCCGCCCGCTTTCCGAGGCGGAGTCGGACAAACCGAGTAGCCCGAGATGGCATGTTTCAATTCCGTGTTTTTGAAAGATGTCTTTGTTGCTGTTAACCTTTGAGCAGAATCTTTTTTTTTTTTTTTGCATTTGGCATTTCAAAAGATCAGCGAGTCAAACACTGACGAAGACAAAGATGAAGACGAAGACAAAGATGAAGAACTCACTTCGCTTGATGACTGCTCTGATGGAGGAGAGAGGTCCGTGGCTGCAGAGAGAGAGAGAGAGCGAGAGCGAGAGAGAGACCTTTTTAAACGCCACATTATCTTCATCTGAGACCAACTGAGCGTCAGAACAAACATCCTGATGATTCTACTCAACGAATATGAACATGACTTTTTTTTTTTTTTTTTTTTTTCCCTCGCCTAGATTTTGTTGCGGTCGACTGAAAATATATTCAATATCACTTTTATGAAACATCATCTCATGAAATAATACACCAATATATTTTCTATTATAGGGAACCATTCATAAATTGAATTTCAAGCGTTCAAATAAAGCAATTTTTTGACTATTTATTTATATATTATACAATTTCACACACACACACACACACACACACACACACACACACACACACACACACACACTAGAGGTCCAGATGGTGTCAAGTAGATTTGTAAAATGTCATCATTGTGTGTACGTGTGTGTGTGTGTGTGTGTGTGTGTGTGTGTGTGTGTGTGGATCTGTTTATCTGTTGCTGTGCAACCAAACAACAGCCAAAATAGTGCCAGCCGCGTCAGGATGAGGGAAGTAGTCCCGGGCCGAGCGGACCTCGCCACAGCTCCGGGGCCAGCCCGACGGGCACGCCCCGCGCCGATGGAATGGGAAGGAATCCCAGTTTGTTTTTCGACGACAAAACCCATTAAAACCCCGGATTCCTGTTTACCCTCGCCCCTGAGCGGAGTGGAGGGGGTTTATTTTTAGTCGAGGAAAGCGCTTTCATCCTTTTAGCGCAATTTAGAACCTCCCCCCCCCCCCCCCCCCCCACCCCACCCACGTCCCCTGAACCCATTTTTCCAGGCTTCATCGACACGGACCATAGTTGGCTCCGCCCGGGGATAAGAATCTCCATCACGGGAGGCGCACGGCAAATCCAACCGCTGGGAAGCGGAGGAAGGGGCATGAAACGAGGGGGGGGAGGGCGAAGAGGAAGAGCAGAACCTCTCACCTGTGACGATGCTCAGGTTTCCGTCTGTCCGAGCGATCTAGAGGGAGAGAGGGAGGGGAGAGAGAGAGAGAGAGAGAGAGAGAGAGAAAAAAAACCCAAAACGTCATTTTCTTTCCCCCCAGTTATCATGATCTTTTGAGGGACCAAACATCGCTCCGTCGCCACCGTTTTAGGGACCTCCGTGAATTTCACGCTCCGGTTCATCCCGTCCCACTCCAAACCCGCAAACCTTACAAATCCTTCCCGGGGTCGAGCGCGCTGTTGTCGCGGGGACCGTTTTACCACCCCAAATAAAAGCGGATTTTTTTTTTTTTTTAATCCTTTCGGGGGGGGGGGGGGGTCTTTACAGCTCAACATCAAATTCTGCGTCCGCCGAAACTGGCCGACCGAGCACGGCGCTGCGGGCGATCAACTCCAGCGAATTGTAAAAGTACGGGGGAAAACGGGACTCGAGGCACTGTTGCGAGACCAAAACTCTTTGTCTCCTCTTGATACATCTGACGCCACGACAGGAAAAACAGCCGAGTTCCGTCCCCGGGCGCCGGCTCCCACTTCTGTCCCCTCGGCTCGGTCCGCTTCAACGACAAAGGCGAGAAACGTCGCAATCCCGCACCGACGCCCCGACGGCCCCGACCTACCAAAGAAAATTGAAGAAAAAAAACCCCCGAAAAGCTTCCTCTCCTCCTTCCCTACCTTTCCTTCCTGTCCTCTGCCGAGCTCAGCTCGGCGTCGCCACAGCTGCTGGAATGAAGTCCTGACCTCAGCGGAAAAACTTTGACAGCAGCCTACGTCGGCAGACCTCCCCGGCTCGGCCCCTCTGCCCCCTCGACCAACGCTCGTTCGGAAGGTCCCAGCCGACCCTCCCGGGTCCTCTGTCCTATTTTTTTTTTTTTTTTTCCCCTTCCCCCACCCTCAATCCGTTTCTTTCTGTTTCTGTTTCTTTCCGTCGCTCCCTTTCTGTCGTTCTGTCTGTATTCTGTTTAAAAAAAACAAAAAAAACAAAACTGGAGCTGCGATCACTTTCCAGCGCTGGCCCAGCTCTGATTGGTGGACAGGGCGAGGGGCATCCAGGAAGTGAGGTAGTCACTGGCTGGACTGGAGCCCTGCTGACGTCATCCTGCGTTTTAGCATTTCCAGATGTTTCTGCAGCTGCGGCTTTCTGAACTGGCGCACACTGGGAGCTGCCCAGTACAACCACAGTCTGCTACTGGTGGACACTGGGAGCTGCCCACTACGACCACAGTCTGCTACTGGTGGACAGTGTGAGCTTCCCAGTACGACCACAGTCTGCTACTGGTGGACAGTGTGAGCTTCCCAGTACGACCACAGTCTGCTACTGGTGGACAGTGTGAGCTTCCCAGTACGACCACAGTCTGCTACTGGTGGACAGAGTGAGCTTCCCAGTACGACCACAGTCTGCTACTGGTGGACAGAGTGAGCTTCCCAGTACGACCACAGTCTGCTACTGGTGGACAGTGGGAGCTGCCCAGTACAACCACAGTCTGCTACTGGTGGACAGAGTGAGCTTCCCAGTACGACCACAGTCTGCTACTGGTGGACAGAGTGAGCTTCCCAGTACGACCACAGTCTGCTACTGGTGGACAGTGGGAGCTGCCCAGTACAACCACAGTCTGCTACTGGTGGACACTGGGAGCTGCCCAGTACAACCACAGTCTGCTACTGGTGGACACTGGGAGCTGCCCAGTACAACCACAGTCTGCTACTGGTGGACACTGGTAGCTGCCAAGTACAACCAGAGTCTGCTACTGGTAGACACTGGGAGCTTCCCAGTACAACCACAGTCTGCTACTGGTGGACACTGGGAGCTGCTCAGTAGAATCACAGTCTGCTACTGGTGGACGCTAGGAGCTGCCCACTAAACCACAGTCTGCTCCTGGTGGACACTGGGAGCTGCCCATTACAACCACAGTCTGCTACTGGTGGACACTGGGAGCTGCCCATTACAACCACAGTCTCAGCGTTAGGTTTGGGTCAGCCCTTTGTACTCTAGTATCTACAGTTGAATGAAGACTGAGAACAATCATTGGAAAACAGCAAAGCACCATCAGGGAGCTTCGTTTACCGTTGCTTAAATCATTACTGTGAGACTTCAGGACTTCAACCTGTATCATAACACAGGCGTTACACTGAGGCCTCATCCACACGTATATTTCTGAAAACAATTTTCCCCCCCAGTCTCCATTTAAAAGAAAAACATCTTTAAAAAAATATTTTGAAAAATGATTGATATCAAACACCACAGAAGAACATGAGGTGCATGTGCATTGAGCTTCTTCTTGATCATAATACTCATACTGTACACAACTCTGTATAGACGCAAGGGCTGGGTATTGTTTAAAAAAATGATGCTACCAGTACCAGAACCAGTACCTTAAAGGGATACCAGTCCAGTACTTCATTCAATACATTTCTTTTTCTACTATACCCATCATGTAAATGGAAGCATTACGTTGCATAAAATATCACCACTCCTCCCTATCCAAATTATTTTTACACAAATACATTTTGAAAGTGTTCAAATGATTTAAATATTTATTAAATAACTGTACAAACGTGTACAATGAAGTATATAATGTAATGTAATGTATATAATATGTATATAATGTAGTATGTAACTTTAAACAAATAGCCAGTACAAGAATAATCCCAGCGAGGAAAACCTCTTTCACGGTTCATATGACACGTGCTGACACGTGAGGACAGAACCTGTTCTTTAACACACTGTCATAGCTGCTGCGGTAGCAAGCCAATCACACGTTGCGTTAAATCGAGGAACGCTCGCTGTCATTGGCTGCGGGCAAAACCAGACAAAGTCTTTTTTTCTTCCTAGATCAGCATACAAAAAGGATTGAATTGTTGCAGAGATTTTATTCATCCGATCGAGAGCCAGATGCGATTTTTTCAACTCTTCACTGTTACCGACACGACTACCGGGAGCCACTGTTGCTAGGCAAACAATCAGCCAGTGTTACTGGAACTGGGCAATAAGTTACCTATTTACACCAATGACGTTATTAATGTTAACTTTGGGTGTCACTGTTAACCATCAATCTCATTGAATATTGAGGAATTGTTTGTGTTTGTGTTGTGCGTAGGTTGTGAACACTATATAAAAATAGTGTAAATATCAGCTTTTTTTTTTTTTTTTTTTTTTACATTCGGTCGAAATGATAAAAATCGGAGTGGACCGACCGCTCTCCTTTTCTGCGACTTCACATCCGGAAGCGAAATCCAGGTGAGTCTCGACAGTCAGGTCAGCTGTCTTGATTCGGCGTGGACACGGTTTAAGAGCTCCGCCCTCGACACGTGCGACGCCGCTGAATGACAGAGGGCCTCCAAAAAAAAAAAAAAAAAAAACTCACAGACTGGCTCAGACGCGTGAGGATCCCTCGCGGGGTAAAAAAAAAACGGTCATTCCTCTCTGTTGTCGTCTATTCTGATCAGCTGATCTTGACGACACACACGTTCATGACGGGTCTGCTAACTCCCGAGAGGAGAAGGAGGAAGGGAGAGGGAGAGAGAGAGAGAGAGAAACACAGAGCGTCTATAGGAGGAAAACTAATGGCTTTCAGTCTTGGCACAGGCTTGCACCATTACTGTCACCATGGGATGTAGATTTCCACGTGTGTGTGTGTGTGTGTGTGTGTGTGCACGGTGGTCTCGACGACGACGCAGCGCCTTCACATGTTCCCGCTACAATTTGCGGGTCCGGTTTCGCTCGTGGGAGCTCCCGCGGTCGACCTGACCTCAGCCTTTCGTTTGGTACGACTCCACCGCGCGCGTCTCGAGACCCGAGGATGACAAAACGAAACAAAACACGGGAGGCGTTGGAGGCGCACGTTGACGTATTGCCACAGGACACCACTGAAAATGGCGACTTTCAACCTTGGGTTAATTCAACACAAATTAAACAGTTTGTTTGTATGTGAAGACGAAGGCGAAAGACGAAACTGCCAATATGAATTCTGCGTCTATTCTATTTTTGCTAGATGACTCGTCGTACACGTTCAGTCTCGTGGGCACATCCCAACGGACAAATAATCTTTCTTTCTTGTTTTTCTTTGCTTTGACATCTTACATGGATCTGGGTCTGATCGGCTGCTCGGGGGGATATTTTCCGACAAGTATCCAGAGAAATCCCTTGTGCACCTTGCATTCAAACTTCCCGGTTCCGGCACTTCTTTCAATACCGTAGGGGATGCACCGATCCACTTTTTTCTTTCGGTTCGGGTCCGATACCGAAGACAAAACTTTAGTTTCTTATTTTTTGGACGTAGATCATAAACCCTTGAATATCACGACGACGCGTTTAATTCGGTGGAGAAACGTCAACGTGAAAGCGCTTTTTTAAATCCAGAAAAACTGCAGCGCTCCCGTCTACTTGCGTGTGTCGACGGCCTCGGCCCGCCCCCCCGCCGATGTAACAAGGATTTCCAGCGAACGCAATCTGAAAATAATACAACGTCCCCTTCATGGGACTATTCGGGTTTTGAACCGGACGCCGCCGGCAACCCCTGGTGGACGTATCTGCAGTTTTTAACCCTCATCCGGTGCCTCGTGTCATTGTGGCGCCGCACGAATGGAAGCACAACTCCCGGTCGATCTATGGCGGCGCCGGACCACCGATATCAAGATGGCGTCTGCCCCGTCTCCAATCGCGACGCAACAGGCGACACCGAAGCGACAACGCGCATCTCCCGATGCAAATCGATATCGTGTATCGTGATGTCGTTGTGATGACGCAATTTTTTTGGGGGGTATTTACGGTGGAATAAATGTTTTTTTTTCTCCCAACTTTCCGACTGTGATAGTTTACACACTATCGCAGCAAAAACTATTGTGAACAACCTCTGTATTCGAGGTGCGACGTCTCTCGGAGTCGATCGCGATCAGACGAAGCGTTCCGTTTTATTTTGGTTTGAACACGTGTTTTATCAGTAGCCTGCACCTGCAAACAGGGGGGACGCATCCCACGTGCACCGCGCTGGTTCTGATGCGCAACATTAACGTATGAATCACGATCACCCAAAGTTGCGACGACAACAACGTCTGTATCGCGATTCAACGCGCGATACTGAAGCGACGGCAGATGTCGCGACAAGAGCGTGTCGTCGCGACGAGGCGAACTTTCGGACGGGACCAGAAGCTCGTTCGAAGACGTGTCCTTGGTCCGTGTTGGCAGCGGCTCCGACGGATGAACGGTCATCGCGATAACACGACCCTCCCCTATCGCGACACCTGACCCGGGCCGCACGCCTCCACCCGCGGCAAGGGGGGGGGGGGGGGTACCGACGCTGCTTTACCTCCTCCGCCGCTGCTGTTCGGTCTCGGTTGTCGTCGCACCACTTGCTCTCTGGCCTCCCGCGGTATCTCCTCCTCCTCTTCGGCCCGGGCTTCGGCCATCTCTCCCCCTCTATCTCCCCCCTGTCGCTCGCTCGCTCGCTCTCGCTCTCTCTCTCCCACCGTTTCCCGGTGTCTCTCTCTCTCTCTCTCTCTCGGGGAAAATGGAAGTTGGTTCAAAACAATAGTCCCGGCATTCCGAGACGCCGCGCACCGGCTCGGCGTGGGGCAACTCCACCGGAACCGAGGCGGAGAGGTCGCGGCGGGGCGGGGCGGCTGCTTCTCCGGGCGCTTCCCGGTCGCTCACCGGCTGCTTCCCGGGCCGAAAGTGGGGAGTTTCGGGACAGAGTTGAGACCTCACCGCCGCTGTCCGCCGGACCGTGACGTCATCCGGAAGAGACAGCTTTATTCGTAAACAAAACAAACAAGAAAATAACGACACATTTTTTTTAACAACTTTTTAATTGACATATACAATGTAATAAAGACAAATAAAGATAAAATAGATATACTAGATTAAAAGATAAAGTTCTTAAATCTGGTTAAAACAAATAACAGACTATTGGATAATGTTGACCCACCCCCGAAATAAGAAGCCTTATGTGTTGTTATTATTATTGTCATTATTGTTTCTATTGTTGTTATTATTATATTTTTTATTTTGTGCAGTGTTATCTCTGTATGTTCTGCACGATGTTTATATCCAATAAAGCTTCATAATAAATATATATATATTTTTTTAAAAGATAGAAATTTTGCTGAGTACTGTGCACATACAACTGATATGTTGAATGCCTGCATTTCTAAAAAAAAATATTAATAATAAAATGTGGAAAACTGTTTTTAGGCAAACTCCAGAGACTGCTCAGAGTACTACAAATACAAAAACAAAACAAAAAATGTATATTTTTTGATTAAATTAAATAAAAGTAGGACTAAAAGA